>NC_133334.1:192182877-192495377 GCF_042186555.1 Aquarana catesbeiana | reverse complement strand
CACTCGAAATTTGATGAAAGGTCGAACATGCGATGTTCGAGTCGAACATGGGTTCAACTCAAACTCGAAGCTCATCCCTAATCAAGAGCATGGCGGCCATCTACGGCCTGTTGCCTATGTGAGTCGGAACTTGTCCCCCGCCGAGAGCTACCCCATGCACAAACTTTAGTTCCTGGCCTTAAAGTGGGCGGTGGTGGATAAGCTGAGGGATTACATGTAAGGAGCGGAGTTCGTGATCAAGACCGACAACAATCCTCTCACCTATTTGAAAAAAGTGATCTCGCGCATTCAAATCTATTCACACATAGTGAAAAATAACATATACAATGACAATAACTATCAAATAAATAAAATAAAAAATACATTGTAGATAATCCTAAAAAATCTGAAATAATGGGATGATTGCAAAATCAAAAAATCAAGTGTTCAAAATAGGTGCAATTAAGATGCAAGTTCATGAGGTATACAGAAAACTGGCTCTGTCTTGACCCCACAGGATGATGAGATGACTCAGTGTGGGAATAAACAGATTGGCCAAAGTTCATACAGGTCCTCATATGGAATAATTCAACAATAACTTTAGGCTCTCAGAACTCTCACCTCAATCATAATGAAAATGGGCGTCATGATATAATATCTGTTAATCACGTCACTATATTCTCCAGACCATTCTCCTCCACTTATCCCGGCTTTATTCCATTCCTCTCCACCAGTAGTACGGCTAGCAGCCTGATAAAAGATATACCTCCGAGGCACAACGGCCCGGTGGGGGAGAGAGGAAGAAAAAACAGGGGGGCTCCGATAGTGCAGTACGTTAATTAATAAAGTAATATTTTATTAGGGGGGTTACAGGGTGGTCTCTTACATTAAAAAGTTTAAAAACAAGCGAGTACAGCTAGAACGGCGTTTAGAGCGCCTCCTTACTAGACTTCTGGTTACGTCTGTTCTCCGCCACTCCCTACGCGTTACGTCATCGCCCGTGACTTCATCTGGGGAACCGGATTGGTCAGAGAAGTGTGTTTTTTATATAGTGATACTGGAAGTATTGTAGCAGCCATTTTCTTGTGGTCTGCTGATATGTATCGGCGCGGCCATCTTTTAGGTGGTAAATAAATATGCATAGCGGCCATTATTTTGAAGATCAAGCTCATACTGTCATCAATGATGGTATATGACAGTAATGTGAAATATATGTTAAAATTTAAATTAAAAAAAGGATATTTAGTTGAATTCTGTCTGAAGGGGTAATTTAGAGAGAAGTGACATATGAATAAATGTATTTAATACGGGCGTATCAGTCGTATACCTTGGTACATAAGGAGTTGCCCTAGTATATACATATTATTTATAGATAAAATGGAAGAAAACATATAAAAAACCATGAATATGATAATATAGGTATATACTTAATATAATCTGGTATATAAATAAAATTAATATTAAATAAGTGTATATTTTAAAATTGTTAGTGAACTACATAAAAAACTGCATTATATATATATATATATATATATATATATATATATATATATATATATATATATATAACTATTGAATAAAATCAGACAAGGAATAGGGGCGCCTCTGAGAAATTATCATAAACACTTTATTTTAAATAAAATATCCACCCACATGAAAGTAGGAGAAGGCATGTACAGGAGTGTAGTGAAGGCTGGAAGGCTGAAAAACACAGGGCTGCAGGTAGAAGCTGTATCAGTGTAGCTGGAGCACAATCCAATCCAGGCAAGCAGGGGTGCAGATGACTGAGCACATACACACATAGGTGAAATGCAATGTCCCTGGAGGATGGTATCGGTAGTCCAGTGGAAAAGGAAGGAATCAGTCCAATAATAGCATGAATATCTGTGGAAAGGAGGAGAGAGACGTCTGGCTTAATGGCAGGGCTGCGCTGTATCTCCAGCGATCGTACTATCCCTGAAGATGCTTGAAAAAGGAATGCGGCTATTCCATCCATCTATAGCTAGCAATTTCAGAAACGCGTTGCATGTTGATGACGTCACGGCTCGACGCCGGCCTGTGTCTGCTTTCCAAGCCTTGTTTCCATCTCACATACACGGCCGTGTCTCTTCCCTCACCACACAGGGATAGTACGATCGCTGGAGATACAGCGCAGCCCTGCCATCCAGCCAGACGTCTCTCTCCTCCTTTCCACAGATATTCATGCTATTATTGGACTGATTCCTTCCTTTTCCACTGGACTACCGATACCATCCTCCAGGGACATTGCATTTCACCTATGTGTGTATGTGCTCAGTCATCTGCACCCCTGCTTGCCTGGATTGGATTGTGCTCCAGCTACACTGATACAGCTTCTACATGCCTTCTCCTACTTTCATGTGAGTGGATATTTTATTTAAAATAAAGTGCTTATGATAATTTCTCAGAGGCGCCCCTTTTCCTGGTCTTGTTTTAGCTATTGGAACTCGCTTTTGGTTTCTTGGTGGCTGCCCTGACTGAGACTGTGGTTTTATATTACCAGTGTACACATTTGTACACCCACATTCCTGGACTATTAGGTACTATATTGTAAGGTATCTGCATATTGCGCCTTGTTACTTGTTTATTGAATAAAATCAACATACTATATAATTGATTAAAAATTGCTGAGAAAACAGTTTAAGTCAAATTCAACATTTATACCTCTAGGTGTTAAAGTACGCATGGTATGTATCCAGTAGGACTTTTTGACTAATAGTCCTTATTTTGTGGCTGCATCTCCATGACCCTTCGTATTTTTCTATACCCCAGAATTGAAGATGTGTGGGATCCTAATTATGTACTGTTTGGATACATTATGCTTAGGATTTCCCTTTTTGATGTTTTGGATGTGTTCTTTTATTCTAACTTTGAGGGCTCTCTTGGTTCTCCCTACATATTGTAGTTTGCAGCTACATTGTAGCACGTATACTACTCCCTCTGTATGGCATCCAATAAAATCATTAATTTTGAACGTCTCTTTTGTAGTAGTTGCTGTAACATCTGTTCTTTTACCCTGAAATTTTTTAGCATGTCTACATGCATAGCAATTTCTACAGGGAAAGAATCCTTTTCCTGTAAAAAAGAAGTAAGGCGCAAGATCACTTTTTTCAAATATTTTATTGAAGTGCAATGTGAACACTTTTAGGTTTTGCCGCTATCTTCTTAAGATATCACCACACATATACAATTTTTTATATCATCTTTAATGTATTTATGTATACATATTTTTCACTATTACTCACTTATAGCACGAAGGACACTTTCACTCATGGAGAATAGGAATGTTAATCTAGATGCCATTTTCAATTTACAAACTAAATCACGCAATACCAATTTGGATAGTCTAGTAAGAAAACTGGGACACCACATGGAGAAAAAAATCTCCCTATGGTGGGATACCAATACCTTTGAAAGGTACATAAGAGAAAACATCGTCCCTAGGAGATTGCGGTGGGAATTACCACCAAACGATGGTCTAATCGATAAAGAATCAATGGATGAATGGTTCTAATTTTTTAATAGCAAAAGTATAGAAGGCCTCAAGTTTTTACTAGGAAGAAAATTAAAGAAGACTAGAATACTAGAACAACAAATAGAAGAAATCAAACTCAAATTAGAACCGTATAAAGAATCCTCAGATTTCAAAAAATTAGCGACACAACTTAATAAAGATCTAATTACTAAAGACCTTGAAGTACAGCAATGTAAAATGAAGAAATATCAACGCGATATAGAAGATTACAAAACAGAACAAGTTTTTAAAAAGGCAAAAGAAAACAGACCCAATACCATCGAGCTCTACTTATTCCACAACAGAGAGAGAAGTCAGAATACAAGATCCAACTGTAGCCTATGCACAAAACCCACCCAGATGGGACAATAGAGATGCATATAATGAAACAAGGCCACAACATGAAATAAGAACACCCCAACATGAAACCGCAATACTAATAATTATGGACATAGCACTCCAAGACAACAATGGAAAAAACCTTATAAAAAAAACATTCAAAAAACCATATAACAATTGGCACAACAACGACAGAAATCAGAGAGTAGGGATGAGCTTCGAGTTCGAGTCGAACTCATGTTCGACTCGAACATTGGCTGTTCGCAAGTTCACCAAACAGCAAACAATTTGGGGTGTTCGCTGCAAATTCGAATGCCGCGGAACACCCTTTAAAAGTCTATGGGAGAAATCAAACGTGCTAATTTTAAAGGCTTATATGCAAGTTATTGTCATAAAAAGTGTTTGGGGACCCGGGTCCTGCCCCAGGGGACATGGATCAATGCAAAAAAAAGTTTTAAAAATGGCCGTTTTTTCAGGAGCAGTGATTTTAATAATGCTTAAAGTCAAAAAATAAAAGTGTAATATCCCTTTAAATTTTGTAGCTGGGGGGTGTCTATAGTATGCCTGTAAAGGGGCGCATGTTTCCCGTGTTTAGAACAGTCTGACATTTCGAAGGAAAAAACCCATTTAAAACTACTCGCGGCTATTGTATTGCCGACAATACACATAGAAGTTCATTGATAAAAACGGCATGGGAATTCCCCACAGGGGAACCCCGAACCAAAATTAAAAAAAAAAAATGACGTGGGGTTCCCCCTAAATTCCATACCAGACCCTTAAGGTCTGGTATGGATTTTAAGGGGAACCCCGTGCCAAAAAAAAAAAAAAAAAAACGGCATGGGGTCCCCCCAAAAATCCATACACCCCCCCAGCTACGAAATTTAAAGGAATATTACACTTTTATTGTTTGACTTTAAGCATTATTAAAATCACTGCTCCTGAAAAAATGACCGTTTTTAAAACTTTTTTTTGCATTGATCCATGTCCCCTGGGGCAGGACCCAGGTCCCCAAACACTTTTTATGACAATAACTTGCATATAAGCCTTTAAAATTAGCACTTTTGATTATTCATGTTCGTGTCCCATAGACTTTAACGGTGTTCGCGTGTTCAAACAAACTTTTTTCCTGTTCGCATGTTCTGGTGCGAACCGAACAGGGGGGTGTTCGGCTCATCCCTATCAGATTACAGTAGACCAACATACTCCCAGTATCCATATAGAGGGCCTGATAGGACACTGATATCCACCTACAATAGATTTGACTCTATCAGAAACTATCAAGACCAACATTATAATGACTCACAATATTATCAGAATGAAATTGAATACAATCCACAACGTCATTTTTTAGAAAGGGAAAGGAGAGACCACTCCCAGCGAAGACAACCACAAGACCCCTACCCCTCTCCCAGGAGAAGACCACAAGAAGACAGAATAAGAAACTCTCCAGAACGAAGAGAGGACACAGAGCGGGAAAGAGAATCCAAACGAAAAAGAGAGTAGTGGGAGAGAATGTAGTGAATCTCAGTGGCCTTCCCATTTCAGCTGATGAATTATCGGTATTAGACAAAGGATTAAAATATGCACCAGCCAATAACTTGAACAAATTCGATACCTATATAGGGATACTCAAATACATTAGAAAAGTTAATGTTAAAAAATATTATCTATCAAATCCCTGTAACACCATTAATACAACAAGAAATAACATCTCAATGGTTACATGCAGCACATTACGCAACAACTCGGTGTTTAACCCACAAGTCTCTGACAATCAACACATAGAAGTGTTTAAGAAATTAGTACTAAAAGATCTGGAATCTCTAGAAACAAAAAAAGTGTCGGATCCTATACATATCAAGAATGGTATTAAATCCTTGAAGGAAAGAAAAGACATTATAGTACGTCCAGCAGATATGGGAGGAGCAATTATAATACAGTCAAAGCAACAATACCAGAACGAAATAAGAAGACAACTACAAGATGAAAATACATATATCAGATTGTTGGGTAATCCTACCAACAAATAAAGGAGAGAGCTAGAACATCTGATTAACTTAGGAACAAAGAAAAACATATTGAATAAGAAAGAATTGAAGTACCTCATACCAGAAACGTGCAGAATACCAGTCATTTATACGGTTCCAAAAATCCATAAATCACTAGATAACCCTCCGGGTAGACCAATCGTTAATGGAATAGATTCCCTTACATCTAGGGTGAGACAATACCTGGACCAGTTCATACAACCAGCAGTACAACACACACCTGCTTATTTGAAAGACACAAAACACGTGTTGCAACTTTTAGACACATTACCTGTCTTAGAAGGAAGAACATTATTAGCCACGGCAGATGTCAATTCTCTTTATACCATCATGCAGCACCATGATGCGTGCTCAGCAACAAAGTGGCTCCTCAGAAAATATAGCAACTTGATGTGCGAACAGAGAAAATATCTCATTAAATGTTTAGATGTTTGCTTGAAGTGCAATTATTTCTGGCACGATCAAATATGCTACAAACAAGCCATTGGCATAGCAATGGGAGCCAAGTTTGCGCCTAGTGTGGCCAATGCCTTTATGGCACAGTGGGAAGATCAGTCTATTTATGGAAACACACCAGCGGAACTCACAGAGACTAGACAGAGACTAGAACAGTTCTTAAATAAATTAAATGTGAATGATAAGAACATACATCTATCATGGAATATAGATAACAAATCAGTGGAATTTTTAGATTTAAACATCTGCTTAGAAGGAGACAAGTTGGTCACCAAAACTTTTTTTAAAAATGTGGATGCCAACAGCTATCTTTCCATAGATAGCTGCCATTATAAACCATGGCTCTACAACATTCCAAAAGGACAATTCATCAGAATTAAAAGGAACTGCACAAAAGAAGAAGACTATAAGAACAAGCTAGACTAATTGGAACCAGGTTCAAGGCAAAAGGATATGAGGACGCATTAATAGAAGAACGAATCCAATATGTCAATAAAATGGACAGAACAAAAATGCTGGACAATAACCCCCAAAAAAATTCCAACAAGAGACACCAAGTTCTGGATTATAATGTACAATACAAAGAGGTATCGAAGATAATCCAACGTCATTGGCACATTTTTCAGAATGACAGAGATTTAAAGAACATACTACCAAATCAACCAAACATCATATATAAGAGAGCACCTACCATTAGAGATAAGGTAGTGAAATTGGTGATAGAACCTCCTCCCAAAGCACCTTACTCCTTTTTTATAGGAAAAGGATTATTTCCCTGTAGAAATTGCTATGCATGTAAACATGCTAAAAAATTTCAGGGTAAAAGAATAGATTTTACAGCAACTACTACAAAAGAGACGTTCAAAATTCATGATTTTATTGGATGCCATACAGAGGGTATAGTATTTGTGCTACAATGTAGCTGCAAACTCCAATATGTAGGGAGAACCAAGAGAGCCCTCAAAGTTAGAATAAAAGAACACATCCAAAATATCAAAAAGGGAAATCCTAAGCATAATGTATCCAAACATTTTGCATCAGTACATAATCAGGATCCCACACATCTTCAATTCTGGGGTATAGAAAAATACAAAGGGTCATGGAGAGGCAGCCACAAAATAAGGACTATTAGTCAAAGAGAGTCCTACTGGATACATACCATGCATACTTTAACACCTAGAGGTATAAATGTTGAATTTGACTTAAACTGTTTTCTCAGCAATTTTTAATCAATTATAGAGTATGTTGATTTTATTCAATATATTTATGATATGCAGTTTTTTTATGTAGTTCACTAACAATTTTAACCGCTTCAGGCCCGGAAGATTTTATACCCTTCCTGACCAGAGCGTTTTTTGCGATTCAGCACTGCGTCGCTTTAACTGACAATTGCGCGGTCGTGCGACGTGGCTCCCAAACAAAATTGACGTCCTTTTTTCCCCACAAATAGAGCTTTCTTTTGGTGGTATTTGATCGCCTCTGCGATTTTTATTTTTTGCACTATAAACAATATAAGAGCGACATTTTTGAAAAAAACGCATTATTTTTTACATTTTGCTATAATAAATATCCCCCAAAAATATATAAAAAAACATTTTTTTTCTTCAGTTTAGGCCGATCGTATTCTTCTACATATTTTTGGTAAAAAAAAAATCACAATAAGCGTTGATTGATTGGTTTGCGTAAAAGTTATAGCGTTTAATAAATAGGGGATAGTTTTATAGCATTTTTATTAAAAAAAATGTTTTTTACTAGTAATGGCAGCGATCAGTGATTTTTATTGTGACTGTTCGTGACGTTATGGCGGACATGTCGGACATTTTTGACACATTTTTGGGACCATTGTCATTTATACAGCGATCAGTGTGATTAAAAATGCATTGATTACTGTGTAAATGACACTGGCAGTGAAGGGGTTAACCACTAGGGGGCGGGGAGGGGTTAAGTGTGTCCTAGGGGAGTGATTTCTAACTGTCAGGGGGATGGACTGGTGTGTGACGTCACTGATCTCTGCTCCCAATGACAGGGAGCAGAGATCGAGTGACACTTGTCACTAGGCAGAACAGGGAGATGCTGTTTACATCAGCATCTCCCCTTTCGTCCTCTCCTTGAGGCGATAGCAGGTATCCCCGCGGCGATGGAGTCTGCGGGACCCGCGACCCGACTCACGGAGCTCCCGCCCGGCGCGCACGCAATGGCATGGCGGGGAATTCAAATGGACGTACAGGTACGCCCATTTGCCTAGCCGTGCCATTCTGCCGACGTACAACGGCGTGCGCCGGTCGGGAACCGGTTAAAATATACACATATTTATTATTCATTTTATTTATATACCAGATTATATTAAGTATATACCTATATTATCATATTCATGGTTTTTGATATATCTTCTTCCATATTATCTATAAATAATAATACTAGGGCAACTCCTTATGTACCAAGGTATATGACTGACACGCCCGTATTAAATACATTTATTCATATGTCACTTCTCTCTAAATTACCCCTTCAGACAGAATTCAACTAAATATCCTATTTTTAATTTAAATTTTAACATATATTTCACATTACTGTCATATACCATCATTGATGACAGTATGAGCTTGATCATCAAAATAATAGCCGCTATGCATATTTATTTACCACCTAAAAGATGGCCGCGTCGATACATATTGGCGGACCACAAGAAAATGGCCGCTACAATACTTCCAGTATCACTATATAAAAAACACACTTCTCTGACCAATCCGGTTCCCCAGATGAAGTCACGAGCGGTGACGTAATGCATAAGGAGTGGCGGAGAACAGACATAACTGGAAGTCTAGTAAGGAGGCGCCCTAAATGCCGTTCTAGGTGTACTGGCTTGTTTTTAAACTTTTTAATGTAAGAGACCACCCTGTAACCCCCCTAATAAAATATTACTTTATTAATTAACATACTACACTATCAGAGCCCCCCTGTTTTTTCTTCCTCTCTCCCCCACCGGGCCGTTGTGCCTCGGAGGTATATCTTTTATCAGGCTGCTAGCCATACTACTGGTGGAGAGGAATGGAATAAAGCCAGGATAAGTGGAGGAGAACAGTCTGGAGAATACAGTGATGTGCTTAACAGATATTATATCATGATGCCCATTTTCATTATGATTGAGGTGAGAGTTCTGAGAGCCTAAAGTTATTGTGGAATTATTCCATATGAGGACCTGTATGAACTTTAGCCAATCTGTTTATTCCCACACTGAGTCATCTCATCATCCTGCAGGATCAAGACAGAGACAGTTTTCTGTATACCTCATGAACTTGCATCTTAATTGCACCTATTTTGAACACTTGATTTTTTGATTTTGCAATCATCCCATTATTTCAGATTTTTTAGGATTATCTACAATTTATTTTTTATTTTATTTATTTGATAGTTATTGTCATCGTATATGTTATTTTTCACTATGTGTGAATAGATTTGAATGCGCGAGATCACTTTTTTCAAATATTTTATTGAAGTGCAATGTGAACACTTTTAGGTTTTGCCGCTATCTTTTTAAGATATCACCACACATATACAATTTTTTATATCATCTTTTATGTATTTATGTATACATATTTTTCACTATTGCTCACTTATAGCGCAAAGGACACTTTCACTAATCCTCTCACCTACATCCTCACTACCACCAAGTTAGACGCCACGGGTCACAGATGGTTGGCTGCTCTATCAGGGTTTATTTTCAGCCTGAAGTATCGACCGGGGTCGGGAAACAAGATGTGGATGCTTTGCCAAGAAGGCCCCATTGTTCCAGAGACCCTCCAGAAGAATAGGCCCAGCTGACACCTGAAGGGGTACGAGCCTTATATGTCAAGGAGCAGAACATCAACATGGAGTAGGATCCAGGACCGAAGAGGTTGGAGTGTCAGCCGCTGGTGTCCCCAGATGTTATTGAAATGTCATCCAAGTCGGGAATGAAGGTCTGCCCAAGCTTTCAAAGAAAGACCTGCGTAGGGACCAGTTGGAGGACCCTCCCTGTAGCTTGGCATTGAAGGCCTTGGAGAGCCAATGCCCTGACTTGCTCCTCACTGACTCTATGAAGAAAACCCATCTGTTGCACCAAGAGTGGGATCAGTTTCAGGTGCACAGAGGGTTGGTCAACCGAAGGGGCCCCTCTGTCGATTTTGAAGAAAAATGGCAGCTATTCCTACCTGAAAAACATAGGGAGACAGTATTAACTGCCCTACACGACAACCATGGCCACCTAGGGCCTAAGAGGACTTTTCACCTGGTGAGGGACTGGTTCTACTGGCCCTGCATGCAGGCTGAAGTTGAGGACTATTGCCACTCCTGCATCAGATGTATCCAAAGGAAGACTTTGCCTCACTGAGCTGCCCCAATGGGCCATCTTCAGAGTCATGGACCCATGGAATTGGTGTGCATTGACATTCTGTGCTTGGAGCCTGATCTGAGCAGATAGGGAAATATCCTGGTAGTGACTGACCATTCCCCTGGGTATGCCCAGGCGTCTTCCACGAGGGACTAACAAGCATCCACGGTGGCCAAGATCTTCGCTGAGTAATTTTTTGTGCACTATGGTCTGTCCCAATGCATCCACTCTGATCAAGGGAGAGATTTCGACAGTAGGCTCATCAAGAGACTTTTAGACCTGTTGGGCATCAGGAAGTCTAAAACCACCCCTATATCATCCTCAAGGAGATCCTCAACCAGAGAGATTCAACCAAGCCCTCCTGGATATGCTTGGAACTCTAAGTTCAGAACAATAGCAGTACTGGAGCAAGCATATAGTGGCTATTGTGCATGCTTATAACAGCACCGCCAATGATGCCACAGGTTACTCTCCCTATAGTTTGCTGCCAGTAGACTTGGCCTTTGGCACATCCCTCGACCATACCTCAGCAACTTCCCACAGAGGGTATGTGGATCGCCTGCAGAGACGTCTGAAAAACACCTATGATAAGGCTCAAGCTGCCTCATATGCCCAAGGACAGAGAAACAAAATAAACTTTGACCTTAGGGTATGAGTGCAGGACCTACAGCCGGATGACAAGTTACTGCTGAGAAACCTTGGTGTCCCTGGAAAACACAAGTTGACTGACCACTGGAAGTCACAGCCCTATGTCGTTTGCAAGCATCTGCCAGGACACCCAGTATATCAAATCTGGCCAGAGGGAAGCACAGGCACGCTGAAGACTTGGCATCGCAATCATCTGTTGCCTCTGTCAGAAGCAGTTCAGGGGCCACCACAGCCAGATTTATAGTCCACACCCACGGCCTCTCAAAGATCCTGGCCAGTGACTAGATCTCACTCTGTACCCTTTGTTGAAGATGAAAACAGCGAGGATGAAGAGAAAGATTGTCTGTGGCCGTCTCAAATGCCAGGGCTTGCCATCCCCCCCCTTTTCTTCTCCTCCCAAGGTGACTGTGGCCAGAGGCTCCTGAGTTTGTACCTCAAAGTCCACCTTTTGAAGAGTTGGAAGACCCTCAATCTTCCCTGCTGACAACAGACCCCTAAGACCTTCCATCCTTCATTGAGGAAGCTGAAGCTGATATGCAGGAAGAAGAAGAGACCAGTGTGCCTGTAACCCCAGAACCTAAAGAACAGCGAGAGCAAAGGGTTATTCACCCGCCGAAAAGACTAACATATGATACTTTGGGTGAAAGCTCTGAGGAAGTCGTTCTCATTGTAAAAAGGACTCTTAAAGTAGCTGACCCTTCCACTGCAGATTTGGTGGTGGATAGGGATGAGCCGAACATCCCCCTGTTCGGTTCGCACCAGAACATGCGAACAGGCAAAAAATTTGTTCGAACACGCGAACACCGTTAAAGTCTATGGGACACGAATAGGGATGAGCTTCGAGTTCGAGTCGAACTCATGTTCGACTCGAACATTGGCTGTTTGCAAGTTCGCTGAACAGCGAACAATTTGGGGTGTTCGCAGCAAATTCGAATGCCGCGGAACACCCTTTAAAATTCTATGGGAGAAATCAAAAGTGCTAATTTTAAAGGCTTATATGCAAGTTATTGTCATAAAAAGTGTTTGGGGACCTGGGTCCTACCCCAGGGGACATGGATCAATACAAAAAAAAGTTTTAAAAACGGACGTTTTTTCAGGAGCAGTGATTTTAATAATGCTTAAAACAACAGTCAAACAATAAAAGTGTAATATCCCTTTAAATTTCGTAGCTGGGGGGTGTCTATAGTATGCCTGTAAAGGGGCGCATGTTTCCCGTGTTTAGAACAGTCTGACAGCAAAATGACATTTCAAAGGAAAAAAGACATTTAAAACTACTCGCGGCTATTACATTGCCGGTCCGACAATACACATAAAAGTTCACTGATAAAAACGGCATGGGAATTCCCCACAGAGGAACCCCGAACCAAAATTAAAAAAAAAATGACATGGGGGTCCCCCTAAATTCCATACCAGGCCCTTCAGGTCTGGTATGGATATTAAGGGGAACCCCAGCCAAAATTTAAAAAAAAAATGACGTGGGGGTCCCCCTAAATTCCATACCAGACCCTTCAGGTCTGGTATGGATTTTAAGGGGAACCCCGCGCCAAAATGTAAAAAGGCGTGGGGTCCCCCCAAATATCCATACCAGACCCTTATCCGAGCGCGCAACCTGGCAGGCCGCTGGAAAAGAGGGGGGACGAGAGAGCGCCCCCCCTGAACCGTACCAGGCCACATGCACATGCCCTCAACATTGGGAGGGTGCTTTGGGGTAGCCCCCCAAAACACCTTGTCCCCAAGTTGATGAGGACAAGGGCCTCACCCCCACAACCCTGTCCGGTGGTTGTGGGGGTCTGCGGGCGGGGGGGCTTATCGGAATCTGGAAGCCCCCTTTAACAAGGGGACCCCAGATCCCGGCCCCCCCCTGTGTAAAATGGTAAGGGGGTACAAAAGTACCCCTACCATTTCACTAAAAAAAACTGTCAAAAATGTTAAAAATGACAAGAGACAGTTTTTGACAATTCCTTTATTTAAATGCTTCTTCTTTCTACTTTCTTCTATCTTCCTTCATCTTCTTCTTCTGGTTCTTCTGGCTCTTCTGGTTCTTCCTCCAGCGTTCTCGTCCAGCATCTCCTCCGCGGCGTCTTCTATCTTCTTCTCCTCGGGCCACTCCGCACCCATGGCATGGGGGGAGGCTCCCGCTCTTCTCTTCATCTTCTTCTCTTCTTCATCTTCTTCTTCTTCATCTTCTTCTCTTCTTCATTTTCTTCTCCGGGCCGATCCGCATCCATGCTGGCATGGAGGGAGGCTCCCGCTGTGTGACGGCGTCTCCTCTTCTGACGGTTCTTAAATAATGGGGGGCAGGGCCACCCGGTGACCCCGCCCCCCTCTGACACACGGGACATGACGGGACTTCCCTGTGGCATTCCCCGTGACGTCACAGGGAAGTCCCGTCAAGTCACCGTGCATCAGAGGGGGGCGGGGTCACCAAATGACCCAATTTTGGAAAGTAGACACCCCAAGCTATTTGCTGAGAGGCATGTTGAGTCCATGGAATATTTTATATTTTGACACAAGTTGCGGGAAAGTGACATTTTTTTTTTTTTTGCACAAAGTTATCACTAAATGATATATTGCTCAAACATGCCGTGGGCATATGTGGAATTACACCCAAAATACATTCTGCTGCTTCTCCTGAGTATGGGGATACCACATGTGTGGGACTTTTTTGGGAGCCTAGATGCATACGGGGCCCCAAAAACCAATCACCGCCTTCAGGATTTCTAAGGGCGTAAATTTTTGATTCACTCCTCACTACCTATCACAAGGCCATTTTGAAGGCCATAAAATGCCAAGATAGCACAACCCCCCCCCCCCAAATGACCCCATTTTGGAAAGTAGACACCCCAAGCTATTTGCTTAGAGGTATGGTGAGTATTTTGCAGCTCTCATTTGTTTTTGAAAAAAAGGAAAGACAAGAAAAAATTTTTTTTTTTCTTTTTTCAAATGTCAAAACTTTGTGACAAAAAGTGAGGTCTGCAAAATACTCACTATACCTCTCAGCAAATAGCTTGGGGTGTCTACTTTCCAAAATAGGGTAATTGGGGGGGGGGGGGGTTGTGCCACCTGGGCATTCCAGAAACTGTGATAGGCAGTGAAGAGTGAAATCAAAAATTTACGCCCTTAGAAAGCCTGAAGGCGGTGCTTGGTTTTTGGGGTCCCGTACGCGGCTAGGCTCCCAAAAAGTCTCACACATGTGGTATCCCCGTACTCAGGAGAAGCAACAGAATGTATTTTGGGGTGTAATTTCACATATTCCCATGGCATGTTTGAGCAATATATCATTTGGTGACAACTTTGTTCAAAAAAAAAAAAAATTGTCTTTTTCCCGCAACTTGTGTTTACAATATAAAATATTCCATGGACGCGAAATGCTTTTCAGCAAATAGCTTGGGGTGTCTACTTTCCAAAATGGGGTCATTTGGGGGGGTTTTGAACTGTCCTGGCATTTTATGCACAACATTTAGAAGCTTATGTCACACATCACCCACTCTTCTAACCACTTGAAGACAAAGCCCTTTCTGACAATTTTTGTTTACATGAAAAAATATTTTTTTTTGCAAGAAAATTACTTTGAACCCCCAAACATTATATATTTTTTTAAAGCAAATGCCCTACAGATTAAAATGGTGGGTGTTTAATTTTTTTTCTTTCACACAGTATTTGCGCAGTGATTTTTCAAACGCATTTTTTTGGGAAAAAACACACTTTTTTAAATTTTAATGCACTAAAACACACTATATTGCCCAAATGTTTGATGAAATAAAAAAGAAGATCTTAGGCCGAGTACATGGATACCAAACATGACATGCTTTAAAATTGCGCACAAACGTGCAGTGGCGACAAATTGAATACATTTTTAAAAGCCTTTACAGGTTACCACTTTAGATTTACAGAGGAGGTCTAGTGATGAAATTACTGCCCTCGATCTGACCTTCGCGGTGATACCTCACATGCATGGTGCAATTGCTGTTTACATTTGACGCTAGACCGACGCTTGCGTTCGCCTTTGCGCGAGAGCAGGGGGGGACAGGGGTGCTTTTTTTTTTTCTTTTTTTAAATTTTTTTTTTTTTACTTTTTTATCTTATTTTTAAACTTTCATTTTTTTTTAAAAATCATTTTTATTGTCATCTCAGGGAATGTAAATATCCCCTATGATAGCAATAGGTAGTGACAGGTACTCTTTTTTGAAAAAATTGGGGTCTATTAGACCCTAGATCTCTCCTCTGCCTTCAAAGCATTTGACCACACCAAGATTGGTTTGATAAAATGCTTTTCCAATTTCCCATTGGCGCTGTTTACATCCGGCGAAATCTAAGTCATGAAATGCTCGTAGCTTCCGGTTTCTTAGGCCATAGAAATGTTTGGAGCCATTCTGGTCTCTGATCAGCTCTATGGTCAGCTGGCTTAATTACCGCCTGCATTCTCAGGTTCCCTGTTGGGACAGGAGAGCCAGAGAAAAACATGGAAGACGGTGGGGGGGGCATTCCCTCCCACTGCTTGTAAAAGCAGTCTGGAAGCTAATTAGCCGCTAGGATTGCTTTTACATGAAAGCCGACCGCTGGCTGAAAAGAATGATACCAAGATGATACTTAAACCTGCAGGCATCGTTCTGGTATAATCACTCAAAGTCCAGCAACATACCAGTACGTTGCTGGTCCTTGTTGGGTATATATTGTAAACTTTTTTTTCATGCAGCCTGTGGGCTGAACGAAAAAAAGAGATTGATCATTGGGTATGCCCACCATTAGAATACCTCCCTTCATCCACCCACTTCTAATGATGGGCATACATGCACCGTATATATATGCCGAAGCATGGGGGCATACTCCCGCAAAAGTTAGGAGCAAATCGCTCCTCCGCCCTCTGCTGCCCCCACACTTCGGCATATATGCTGAAGTATGTAACTGTGGTGGTGAAATCACCTCCGACAGCGCTGGAGTCACGGCTTTATGTATCGTGGGAGCAAACGCTGTTGCTGTCAAGATAAATAAATCAGTGCTGCAACTGAATGGCGTACCTGCTAAGCAAATGATGGTTAACAATAAAACAAAGTAAAATTACAGTAAAACATACCTGCAAAGCAAATACAAAAAAAAATAGTAAAAAATAAAACATTTAACGCAACCTGTGCCTAAAATATATATATGCCGAAGCATGGGGAAACCCTCCCGCAAAAGGTAGGAGCAAATCGCTCCTCCACCCACTGCTGCCCCCACGCTTCGGCATATATGCTGAAGTATGTAACTGTGGTGGTGAAATCACCTCCGTCAGCGCTGGAGTCACGGCTTTATATATCGTGGGAGGAAACGCTGTTGCTGTCAAGATAAATAAATCCGCGCTGTAACTGAATGGCGTACCTGCTAAGCAAATGATGGTTAACAATAAAACAAAGTAACATTACAGTATAACAGTAAGGCTCAGTTCACACTAGGACGACTTGGGATCCGACTTGTAAGCCCTCAAGTCGCCCCAAGTCGCCCCATGAAGAGATTAACATTACAGGGAATCAGAGCGTCTTAATAGACACTACTGAAGTCGCTCTGACTTCAGAGCGTACTCCCTGTACTACTTGGATCCGGCTTGTAGGCGACCTGTACCATAGAAATCAATGGAAGTCGCCTCCAAGTCGGATCTCTATCTATACTGAAGCGACTTTACAGTTAAAAAAATTAGTTTGCCCAGGCAAACCCCTCCCTCCCAGAGAGCTGATTATTTTGTGATTGGCCACAGCCAAAGTCGCCTGTCCTGGAGGCGACTTGAAGTCGCATTGTAAATTGATCAAAGTCGCGCTGAAGTCGCGTTGAAGCCGCGTTGAAGTCGCCGTGCAAAGTCGTGCTGAAGTCGTGTTGCCCCTGTGTGAATCGAGCCTAAGACTTACCATAACTGCAAAGCAAATACAAAAAAAACATAGTAAGAAATAAAGCATTTAACGCAACCTGGGCCTAAAATATATATATGCCGAAGCATGGGGGCATCCTCCCGCAAAAGGCAGGAGCAAATCGCTCCTCCACCCACTGCTGCCCCCACGCTTCGGCATATATGCTGAAGTATGTAACGGTGGTGGTGAAATCACCTCCGACAGCGCTGGAGTCACGGCTTTATGTATCGTGGGAGCAAACGCTGTTGCTGTCAAGATAACTCCACTCTGCAGCTGAATGGCGTACCTGAAAACAAAAAAATGGTTACCAATAAAACACAGCAAACAGTAAAGTATAAAAAAATTGCATATCTGAAAAGCAAACATAGTAAAACATAGTAACAATAAAACATTGCAGAATAGAATACAGTAAAAAAGAGCAGAACAATAGAGAGAGAGAACAATAAAACAACAACTATTTTTGTTTTTTTTATTTTAATTTTTTTGTGTTTTTATTTTATTTTATTTTTTTACACTTTTTTTAGTAACTTTAACTTTTGTAACTGGTACCAGGTTTGGGTCTCTCAAAATGCGATGGCATCTTGGGAGACCCTGTGAAAGTGTGTCCTAGTCTGTGCAGTGCTGTACCCTATGCTAATACTCAACTAGTGTATGGTAGCATTCAAAACATTCACCAATGCATAGACCAGGATTGTCAGGACAGGAGGGACAATAATACCGGGTGTCACGCCTATATCCGCGCTAGCTGCAGACACGACATCTTCTTTGGGGGGCTCATTGGGTAGGGGTACTCGGGAGAACATAAGGAAAATGCCTCTCATGCAGCCGGCTTACTGCATTTGGTTGGGGAAGGTGAGGTGGAGCACCGTCTGGAAAAAGAAGGGCTCTGACGATCTCTTCCTGGAATTTAAGGAAGGATACAGTCCGTCCTGAAGCTCTGTATAGCACATGAGCGTTCAGCAAAGCCAATTGAAATAAATAAACAGACACTTTCTTGTACCAGCGTCTGGCCTTACGGGCAACTAGGTACGGTGCCAACAACTGGTCGTTGAGGTTCACCACTCCCATATTTTGGTTATATTCGTGGACACAGAGGGGTTTCTCCACAACACCAGTCGCCGTAGTAATTTGGACCGTCGTGTCTGCATGAAGGGAGGTAAGAACGAAAACATTCTTATTATCCCTCCACTTCATAGCGAGCAAGTTATTACACTGCAAGCAGGCTCTCTCCCCCAGCCTAAGACGGGAATCTACAAGCTGCTGGAAAAAGCCCCGGCGATTAGGTCGCACGGTGCCACATGCTCCAATCTGTTGATCAAAAAGGTGACTAAAAAGTGGCACGCTCGTGTAATAATTGTCCACGTACAAGTGGTACTCCTTTCTGTATAAAGGGTGACACCAAGTCCCACACAATCTTGCCAGCGCTTCCTATGTAGTCAGGGCAGTTTGTCGGCTCTACGTGACTATCTTTGCCCTAGTAAACCATAAAACTACATGTATAGCCTATGGCCCTGTCACAGAACTTATACATCTTAACCCCGTATCTGGCACGCTTGCTGGGTAGGTACTGTTTGAATGACAAGCGGCCAGAAAACTTAATCAGGGACTCATCAATGCAGACAACTTGATGGGGAGTAAACAAGTCTGCAAAACATTGGTTGAAGTGGTTTACGAGGGGCCGAATTTTGTAGAGCCGATCGTATTCAGGGTCTCCACGAGGACAACAGAGTTCATTGTTGTTGAAGTGCATGAACCGCAAAATCTGCTCGTATTGTGCCCTGGCCATGGAAGCAGAGAACACGGGCATATGGTGAATTGGGTCAGTGGACCAATATGACCGCAACTCACTCTTTTTAGTTATGCCCATGTTGAGGGAAAGGCCCAGAAAGAGCTTAAATTCGAAGACCGTAATTGGTCTCCAATCTCTGGCAAGGGAGGACTGGGGAATAGTGGCAATGTGTTGACCTGCGTATAAATTGCTTTAGTCCACAATAGATCTATAGAGATCTTTGGTGAAAAACAGCGAATAAAAATCCAGTGGCGTAAAATCAACTGTTTCCACCTGAATGTCGGGTTGGCCAGTGAATGGGGGAAGTATGGGTGCTGCAGAAGTGGTGGGTTCCCAATTCGGATTGGCGAATGCAGCAGGAAGGGCACTATGGGCATGATGGGCCTGTGTTCGTCTTCTTGGTGGCAGCGGGACACTATTTGTGCTTGCCACCTCGCCAGCTTGAACTGCACTTATGGGACTCGCCACGTCACCAAGTGTTACTGCAGTGCTGGATGTACGACCAGGGTGTACTAGGCCGCTGGTGCTTGCCAGTTCAGCAGAAGGAATAGCGGACCTAGTACTGCTCTGCTCCATACGAGAGCCCTGCGGTTCTTGCACTTCAAGGACAGAAGAAGAAGTTTGGGGTCTGGTACGCCTGACCTTGGCAGGGACCACAACTCCATCGTCAGAGCTATCTGTCATGGAGCCGCTGTCCTCTACAGGATCGTATTCTGAGCCTGAATCTGACAGATGAGTGACTTCCTCTTCACTATCTGTCATGCTCAGAAACGTGTAGGCCTCTTCACTAGTGTACCTTCGATTTGCCATTTTGGGCTCCAAATTTAGGGGTACACTAGTGAGACTCACAGGCAAAAAATCTCCTGACTGTTAGCGACTGTATCAAAATGCTACCAACAAAAACTGTTAGCGATCGCAGGGATCAGGCCTGACTCTGCGAACGCTGCAGTTATGTGTGCTTAGTGTTTTGTAAGTGTCAGTGATCGATCGATACTGCACTTGGGTGGGCTGGGCAGGGCTGGGCCGAGGGGCAAAACGCAGGTGCTAGCAGGTATCTGGGCTGATCCCGCTAACACTGCGTTTATGGGAACCCTAAACTGCTGGGGATGCTAGTATAGATCTGATCGGATCAGATACTATAGCACTAAGGGAGGTGTATGCTGCGTGCGTGGGTGTTAGCGGTACTGGCGCTAACCTGACGCTGCCTGGGGCGACGCAGACCTTATCTGACCCTAAAAACTTAACTTATATCACCGCCGGGCAATTAGGGGGTTAAACCTTTATTAGGTAATAAACGGCAGGTGCCCTAAAACTATAATAAACAAACTAACTAACCAGCGTCACCTGTAACAGTTATATGGTGATCGCTGGTGAAAGGGTTAACTAGGGGGCAATCAGGGGGGTAAAACCTTTATTAGGTAGTATATGGGGGTCTCTGTCGCTATAAAACACTGACGGCGAACCTATATACTCACCTCCCTAACTACCGTCACCAGTGACACTACGACAGCAATCAGAAAAATGATCGCTTAGTGACACTGGCGACGGGGGGTGATCAAGGGGGGTTAACCTTTATTAGGGGGGTATCCTAGACCTAAAGGGGGCTAATACTAACTGCCCTACCACTTATAACTGTCACAAACTGACACCAATGAAAAAAAAAAAAAACTGCTATTGGTGTCACTGTGACGGGGTACAGGGGGGTGATCGGTGGGTGATGGGGGTCGAAAAGTGTGGCTAGTGTGTTCTACTGAAAGTGTAGTGTTGGTGCACTTACTTGATGTCTTCTCTCCTCAGCGCCGGAAGAAAAGACTGTCTCGAGGAGAGATGACATCACTTCCTCTGCTTCAGTTTACATTACAGAGGCAGAGGAATGATTTAATTGGCCAGGAGCGATCGCGAGGGGGTGGCCACGAATGGATGGCCTCCCCCTCACCTCCGATCGCCGGGGGGAGAAATGCCGACCACCTCGGGCACCGGGGGGTCCAATCCGGACCCCCCGCTCGCGGGAGGCAAGTAACGTACCTGTACGTTACTTTGCCTGCCCGTGCCATTCTGCTGACGTATATCGTTGTGAGGCGGTCGGCAACTGGTTAAAGGCTTATATGCAAGTTATTATCATAAAAAGTGTTTGGGGACCTGGGTCCTGCCCCAGGGGACATGGATCAATGCAAAAAAAAGTTTTAAAAACGGCCGTTTTTTTCGGGAGCAGCGATTTTAACAATGCTTAAAGTGAAACAATAAAAGTGTAATATCCCTTTAAATTTTGTACCTGGGGGGTGTCTATAGTATGCCTGTAAAGGGGCGCATGTTTCCCGTGTTTAGAACAGTCTCACAGCAAAATGACATTTCAAAGGAAAAAACGTCATTTAAACCTACTCGTGGCTATTAATGCATCGCCAGTCCGACAATACACATAGAAGTTCATTGATAAAAACGGCATGGGAATTCCCCACAGGGGAACCCCGAACCAAAATTTTAAAAAAAAATGACGTGAGGGTTCCCCCAAAATTCCATACCTAGCCCTTCAGATCTGGTATGGATATTATAGGGAACCCCAGCCAAAATTAAAAAAAATAAAAATGACGTGGGGGTCCCCCTAAATTCCATACCAGGCCCTTCAGGTCTGGTATGGATATTAAGGGGAACCCTGGCCAAAATTTTTTTTAAAAATGGCGTGGGGTCCAAAGTACCCCTACCATTTCACTAAAAAAGTGTCAAAAATGTTAAAATTGACAAGAGACAGTTTTTGACAATTCCTTTATTTAAATGCTTCTTCTTTCTTCTATCTTCCTTCGGTGTCTTCCTCCATCTTCTTCTTCTTCTGGTTCTTCTGGTTCTTCTTCCGGTGTTCTCGTCCGGCATCTCCTCCGTGGCGTCGGCATCTTCTTCTCTTCTTCTCCTCGGCCACTCCGCATCCATGATGGCATGAAGGGAGGCTCCCGCTCTTCTCTTCATCTTCTTCTCTTCATCTTCTTTTCGGGCCGCTCCGCATCCATGATGGCATGAAGGGAGGCTCCCGCTGTGTGACACTTCTCCTCTTCTGACGGTACTTAAATAACGCGGGGCCACCCGGTGACCCCGCCCCCCTCTGACGCACGGTGACTTGATGGGACTTCCCTGTGGCGTCACGGGGAATGCCACAGGGAAGTCCCGTCAAGTCACCGTGCGTCAGAGGGGGGTGGGGTCACCGGGTGGCCCCACCCCCCCATTATTTAAGAACCGTCAGAAGAGGAGAAGCGTCACACAGCAGGAGCCTCCCTCCATGTCATCATGGATGCGGAGCAGCCCGAAAAGAAGATGAAGAGAAGAAGATGAAGAGAAGAGCGGGAGCCTCCCTTCATGCCATCATGGATGCGGAGTGGCCCGAGGAGAAGAAGGGAAGAAGACGCCGACGCCGCGGAGGAGATGCCGGACGAGAACACCGGAGGAAGAACCAGAAGAAGAAGAAGATGGAGGAAGAAACCGAAGGAAGATAGAAGATAGAAGAAAGAAGAAGCATTTAAATAAAGGAATTGTCAAAAACTGTCTCTTGTCATTTTTAACATTTTTGACAGTTTTTTTAGTGAAATCGTAGGGGTACCCCCTTACCATTTCATACAGGGGAGAGGGCCGGGATCTGGGGGTCCCCTTGTTAAGGGGGGCTTCCAGATTCCGATAAGCCCCCCGCCTGCAGAACCCCACAACCACCGGCCAGGGTTGTGGGGATGAGGCCCTTGTCCTCATCAACATGGGGAAAAGGTGTTTTGGGGGGCTACCCCAAAGCACCCTCCCAATGTTGAGGGCATGTGGCCTGGTACGGTTCAGGCTTTTCCTGCGGCCTGCCAGGTTGCGTGCTCGGATAAGGGTCTGGTATGGGTTTTTGGGGGGACCCCACGCCGTTTTTTTTTTTCAATTTTGGTGCGGGGTTCCCCTTAAAATCCATACCAGACCTGAAGGGCCTGGTATGGAATTTAGGGGGACCCCCACATCATTTTTTTTTTTAATTTTGGTTCGGGGTTCCCCTGTGGGGAATTCCCATGCCGTTTTTATCAATTAAATTCTATGTGTATTGTCGGACCGGCAATGCATTAATAGCCGCGAGTAGTTTTAAATGACTTTTTTTCCTTTGAAATGTCATTTTGCTGTCAGACTGTTCTAAACACGGGAAACATGCGCCCCTTTACAGGCATACTATAGACATCCCCCCAGGTACGAAATTTAAAGGGATATTACACTTTTATTGTTTCACTTTAAGCATTATTAAAATCACTGCTCCCGAAAAAACGGCCGTTTTTAAAACTTTTTTTTGCATTGATCCATGTCCCCTGGGGCAGGACCCAGGTCCCCAAACACTTTTTATGACAATACCATGAATATAAGCCTTTAAAATTAGCACTTTTGATTTCTCCCATAGACTTTTAAAGGGTGTTCCGCGGCATTCGAATTTGCGGTGAACACCCCAAATTGTTCGCTGTTCGGCGAACTTGCGAACAGCCGATGTTCGAGTCGAACATGAGTTTGACTCGAACTCGAAGCTCATCGCTAGTGATGGACAATCCCAACTCACTGTCAGGGCTGGGCTCAGTCCTTCCTTCTCTGAGCTGGCCGCTCAGCTGTCGGCAAATTGCCAGCTCCTATCTCTCCACAGTTACTCAGCTGTTGATGATATCCTCCTCGTCAGTCCAGCCTACTTAAGCCGTCCAGTCCAGAGGATTTCTGCCTTCGCCTGCAGCAGCAGAGGACCACGGGACTTGAAGTCTCATCACAATACAGCCCCATTGCTTTCTACAGGGGGGTGGAACTACCAAGCCCAGCCTGCTTTGCAAGAAGGGGGGGCTAGCTAAAGGTTTGTTGGTCTGAGGAGAGATCACCATGAGGCAGGAAGGTGTAGGAAGAGACGAAAGGCACCCACTGAAGAACCCTCCAAAGACGGTTCCAGAGACCATCCAGAGACGGTTGAAGATGGATATTCCTTCTGTACCACCTAATATCTCTATTTTTATGTGGAATATCTCTGAAATGATGTGAGATCTAACGTTAAAACCACTTGATCTTACCGGATCTAATAAATATCTATTAGCCTGAATGATTTTTGGCCAGAAAATTGCATGTGGGGGGGCTAACCCATCCATATGTACCACCTAACATCTCTATTTTAATGTGGAATATCTCTGAAATGATGTAAGATCTAACGTTAAAACCTCTTAATCTTACTGGATCTAACAAATATTTATTAGCCTGAATGATTTTTGGCCAGAAAATTGCATGTGGGGGGGCTAACCCGTCCCTATGTACCACCTAATATCTCTATTTTGATGTGGAATATCTCTGAAATTATGTAAGATCTAACATTAAAACCACTTGATCTTACCGGATCTAATGAATATCTATTAGCCTGAATGATTTTTGGCCAGAAAACTGGATGTGGGGGGGCTAACCCGTCCATATGTACCACCTAATATCTCTATTTTGATGTGAAATATCTCTGAAATTATGTGAGATCTAACGTTAAAACCACTTGATCTTACCGGATCTAATGAATATCTATTAGCCTGAATGATTTTTGGCCAGAAAATTGCATGTGGGGGGGCTAACCCATCCATATGTACCACCTAAAGGCAAACTTAAAGGAGAAGTATAGCCATGCTGTATGCAGCATGGCTATACTTCTCCTTTAAGTTTGCCTTTCGTACCTGGTTTGGTGCCTGTTTTCTTTGACATAACGCTACTACTGGGTACTAAGTGATTTTCAGTGATTTTCTGTGATATTGTATGTTTGTACAGTCAACCTGATGTGTTAGATGGGCTGAGGTTATTTTTATTATTAAACAAGTGTGATTTAACTGTACTTCTGTCTCGGCCTGATTTCTTGGTTTCTGACACTCACCCCCTGGCACATCTAACTGGGCCATTCCAGTTAAGGTGGCCTGTAGGCAGGACAACCTCCCCTCCTATGTTAATTGGTGGGATGTTCCTCTGCCAGGGTTTTATGCAGATGTAAATTATATGGTTTCCTGTGCACGCTAACCTGTTTTTTTTTGTGTGTGTATCAAAAGCATGTAACAGGTCATAGACTCTTTACCTCCTTTGGTGGACCAAAGGTTCTTTGGTTGGGGGGAGTGTGTAGCTGGGGTTACTCTATCACCTGTGGTCCCGCACCTCTCACCATTCCCGCCAGTGACCGCCAGACTCAATAGACACTGACACAGGCACACACTGAGGGAGAGCATGCCTGTCAGTCCCTGTGGGGGATTTCTCCCCCTCCCTCTCCTCTTCCTGTGTCCCTATTGGCAGGGAGAGGGAGCCAATCAAGCAGAAGCAGAGGACCACGGGACTTGAAGTCTCATCACAATACAGCCCCATTGCTTTCTACAGGGGGGTGGAACTACCAAGCCCAGCCTGCTTTGCAAGAAGGGGGGGCTAGCTAAAGGTTTGTTGGTCTGAGGAGAGATCACCATGAGGCAGGAAGGTGTAGGAAGAGACGAAAGGCACCCACTGAAGAACCCTCCAAAGACGGTTCCAGAGACCATCCAGAGACGGTTGAAGATGGATATTCCTTCTGTACCACCTAATATCTCTATTTTTATGTGGAATATCTCTGAAATGATGTGAGATCTAACATTAAAACCACTTGATCTTACTGGATCTAATGAATATCTATTAGTATGAATGATTTTTGGCCAGAAAATTGCATGTGGGGGGGCTGACCCATCCATATGTACCACCTAATATCTCTATTTTTATGTGGAATATCTCTGAAATTATGTGAGATCTAACATTAAAACCACTTGATCTTACTGGATCTAATGAATATCTATTAGTATGAATGATTTTTGGCCAGAAAATTGCATGTGGGGGGGCTGACCCATCCATATGTACCACCTAATATCTCTATTTTTATGTGGAATATCTCTGAAATTATGTGAGATCTAATGTTAAAACCACTTGATCTTACTGGATGTAACGAATATCTATTAACCTGAATGAGTTTTGGCAAGAAAATTTGATAAGGGGGAGCTAACCCGTCCTTATGTACCACCTAATATCTCTATTTGGATGTGGAATATCTCTGAAATGATGTGAGATCTAAGGTTAAAACCACCTGATCTTACCGGATCTAACAAATATCTATTAGCCTCAATGATTTTTGGCCAGAAAATTGCAAGTGGGGGGGCTAACCCGTCCATATGTACCACCTAATATCTCTATTTTTGATGTGGAATATCTCTGAAATTATGTGAGATCTAATGTTAAAACCACTTGATCTTACCGGATGTAACGAATATCTATTAGCCTGAATGATTTTTGGCCAGAAAATTTGATATGGGGGGGCTAACCCGTCCTTATGTACCACCTAATATCCCTATTTTGATGTAAAATATCTCTGAAATTATGTGAGATCTAACATTAAAACCACTTGATCTTGAGGATCTAACGAATATCTATTAGCCTGAATGAGTTTTGGCAAGAAAATTTGATAAGTGGGGGGCTAACCCGTCCTTATGTACCACCTAATATTTCTATTTTGATGCGGAACATCTCTGAAATTATGTGAGATCTAAGGTTAAAACCACTTAATCTTAATGGATCTAACAAATATTCATTAGCCTGAATAATTTTTGGCCAGAAAATTTGATAAGGGGGGGGGGGGTTAACCCGTCCATATGTACTACCTAATATCTCTATTTTGATGTGGAATATCTCTGAAATTATGTGAGATCTAACATTAAAACCACTTGATCTTACTGGATCTAACGAATATCTATTAGCCTGAATGATTTTTGGCCAGAAAATTGCATGTGGGGGGGTAACCCGTCCATATGTACCATCTAATATCTCTATTTTGATGTGGAATATCTCTGAAATTATGTGAGATCTAACATTAAAACCTCTTAATCTTACTGGATCTAACAAATATTTATTAGCCTGAATGATTTTTGGCCAGAAAATTGCATGTGGGGGGGCTAACCCATCCCTATGTACCACCTAATATCTCTATTTTGATGTGGAATATCTCTGAAATTATGTGAGATCTAACGTTAAAACTACTTGATCTTACCGGATCTAATGAATATCTATTAGCCTGAATGATTTTTGGCCAGAAAACTGGATGTGGGGGGGGCTAACCCGTCCATATGTACCACCTAATATCTCTATTTTGATGTGAAATATCTCTGAAATTATGTGAGATCTAACGTTAAAACCACTTGATCTTACCGGATCTAATGAGTATCTATTAGCCTGAATGATTTTTGGCCAGAAAATTGCATGTGGGGGGGCTAACCCATCCATATGTACCACCTAAAGGCAAACTTAAAGGAGAAGTATAGCCATGCTGTATGCAGCATGGCTATACTTCTCCTTTAAGTTTGCCTTTCGTACCTGGTTTGGTGCCTGTTTTCTTTGACATAACGCTACTACTGGGTACTAAGTGATTTTTAGTGATTTTCTGTGATATTGTATGTTTGTACAGTCAACCTGATGTGTTAGATGGGCTGAGGTTTTTGAAAAAAATAGAGGAAAAGAACAGAGAACCTATTGTAATCAACGGCTTCTACGAGGGTAGCACTACATACTGTATGTGACCTTTATGAAATATCTGCAAGACTGACTGTCATGCAGACAGAATGGTTTTAGACATTAAGATATTGTAATACTATTCAAAAAGGAATGAATTTCTTATAAGAGCAATAAGAGAATAAGCTTATACATAGTTACATAGTTAGGTTGAAAAAAGACACAAGTCTATCCAGTTCAACCATAAAATAAATAAATAAATAAATAAAATAAAAATAAAATAAAAATTATCATACAATCTAATATACCCAATTCTATACCCGCGGTTGATCCAGGGAAAGGCAAAAAACCCCAGCAGAGCGTGCTCCAATTTGCTGCAGCAGGGAAAAAAATTCCTTCCTGATCCCCCAACAGGCAATCAGGTTTTCCCTGGATCAACTTTACCTATAAATGTTAGTACCCAGTTATATTATGTACATATTATATATTATGTACATTTAGGAAAGTATCCAGGCCTTTCTTAAAGTAATCTACTGAGCTGGCCAGAACCACCTCTGGCGGGAGTCTATTCCACATTTTCACAGCTCTTACTGTGAAGAAACCTTTCCCTATTTGGAGTGCCCCCATGTCCTCTGTTTTGACCGTAAAGAGAATAACTGAACACCAAGTTCACTATATGGACCCCTAATATATTTGAACATGTTGATCATATCCCCCTTATTCTCCTCTTCTCAAGAGTGAATAAATTCAGTTCCTCTAATCTTTCCTCATAGCTGATCTCCTCCATGCCTCTTATCAGTTTGGGTGCCCTTCTCTGCTCTTTCTCCAGTTCCCCGATATCCTTTTTGAGAACTGGTGCCCAAAACTGAACTGCATATTCCAGATGAGGTCTTACTAATGATTTGAACAGGGGCAAAATTATATCTCTCTCTCTGGAGTCCATACCTCTCTTAATACAAGAAAGGACTTTGCTCGCTTTGGAAACTGCAGCTTGGCATTGCATGCTATTATTGAGCTTATGATCTACCAAAACCCCCAGATCCTTCTCCATTACGGATTCCCCCAGTTGTGCTCCCCCTAGCATGTATGATGCTTGCATATTCTTAGCCCCCAAGTGCATAACTTTACATTTCTCAACATTAAACCTCATCTGCCACATAGTCGCCCAATTAGACAGTGCATTGAGGTCAGCTTGTAAATTGGAGGACGTTATTCCACTGCATAGTTTGGTGTCACCTGCAAAGACAGAAATGTTACTTTTAATCCCGGAAGCAATATCATTTATAACGATATTAAAAAGTAAGGGTCCCAGCCAGGGGCGTAACTAGAAATAGCAGGGCCCCATAGCAAAATGTTGTATGGGGCCCCCCTGCAAACAGCCCCCCCCCCACAGCTGCCCTAGTGTCAATGCAGCGTGACCTGTGCCACATACAGCGTGACCTGTGCCCAATGCAGCGTGACCTGTGCCCAATACAGCATGACCTGTGCCCCATACAGCCTGGTCTGCCTGTGCCCCATACAGCCCCACTTATGCCGAGGAAGAGGCAAGCCACCCGGATCAGCAGAGAGCGGGATTGCCCGCTGTAATAGCTTTCATTTGAATTTCCTGTCTTCCCGGGGCTCATCGTCACATAGCCCCACCTCTTGGCCCGACGCCTTTGATGACGTCACATGTCCCGCATTGGATCGGCGTTCTGTCTATCAAAGGCACCGGGTCAAAAGGTGGAGCTATGTGACGTGAGCCCCGGGAACACTGGAAGTTCTAATGAAAGCTCTTACATCGGGCAATTCAGCTCTCTGCTGATACGGACAGCTCGCCTCTTCCTTTCCTCTCTCTTCCCCTGGCTGGGAGACTGTGCCGGCGGTGCTCTTATCCTCACTGGGCCCCACTCGGCTGTGGGCCCCATAGCGCCTGCATGGGTCGCTATGGTGGTAGTTACGCCCCTGGTCCCAGCACTGAACCTTGGGGTGCATGAAAAAAAAAATTACAGGAAAGGAATTGCAAAAAAACAGACAATGAGCAACAGATTCAAAATCTGAAAGTACCTAACAAGTGTGTGTGCTCTTTGGTTTCATGCTAGTGGGTTTGTATCTGGTTTTCAGTGCGTGTAATCAGTTCGTATCTGTTTATCAGTGCGTTCTTGTCCGCTCGTTTCTGATTTTCAGCTCGCTCTTCACAGGCCTTTGTGTTCTTTAGTGCGTTCTGTTAGTTTGTTCTGACCAGCTGACCGTTTTGAAGCCATGTTGCGGGTACGTGCTCGTCTTCAAATTCCTGCTGTGTTGGGGCTTGGTGTTGGGGCTCTTGCTTTGACCCAAGCCCAGTCCATGAACAGGGTGGGGAGGAGTTCATGGACCAAGAATTGGTTGCTCCAGTGTGACCAATTCTCTCATATGCATTTGCTGCGTGAGATCCAGGAGAATAACCCTGATGATTTCAGGAATTTTCTCTGGATGAGGTCCCCCCTTTTTCACCGTCTGTTAGCTTTGCTGTCCCCTTATATTACGAAGCAGGACACCTGCATGCGGCAAGCCATCACTCCAGAGCAGAGGCTAATCACCACTAGGGATGAGCTTCGAGTTTGAGTCGAACTCATGTTCGACTCGAACATCAGCTGTTCACCAGTTCGCCGAACAGCGAACAATTTTGGGTGTTTGCGGCAAATTCGAATGCCGCGGAACACCCTTTAAAAGTCTATGGGAGAAATCAAAAGTGATAATTTTAAAGGCTTATATTCATGGTATTGTCATAAAAATTATTTGGGGACCTGAGTCCTGCCCCAGGGGACATGGATCAATGCAAAAAAAAGTTTTAAAAACTACCGTTTTTTCGGGAGCAGTGATTTTAATAATGCTTAAAGTGAAACAATAAAAGTGTAATATCCCTTTAAATTTCGTACCTGGGGGTGTCTGTAGTATGCCTGTAAAGAGGCGCATGTTTACCGTGTTTAGAACAGTCTGACAGCAAAATTACATCTCAAAGGAAAAAAAGTCATTTAAACTACTCGCGGCTATTAATGAATTGCCAGTCCGACAATACACATAAAAGTTCATTGATAAAAATGGCATGGGAATTCCCCACAGGGGAACCGCGAACCAAAATTTAAAAAAAGAAATGACGTGGGGGTCCCCCTAAATTCCATACCAGGCCCTTCAGGTCTGGTATGGATATTAAGGGGAACCCTGGCCAATTTTTTTTTTAAAATGGCGTGGGGTCCCCCTCAAAATCTATACCAGACCCTTCAGGTCTGGTATGGCTTTTAAGGGGAACCCTGTGGCAAAATTAAAAAAAAAAACGGTGTGGGGTCCCCCCAAATATCCATACCAGACCCTTATCTGAGCACGCAACCTGGCAGGCCGCAGGAAAAGAGGGGGGGACGAGAGATCGCCCCCCCCCTCCTGGACCATACCAGGCCACATGCCCTCAACATTGGGAGGGTGCTTTGGGGTAGCCCCCCCAAAATACCTTGTCCCCATGTTGATGGGGACGAGGGCCTCATCCCCACAACCCTTAGCCGGTGGTTGTGGGGGTCTGTGGGAGGGGGGCTAATCGGAATCTGGAAGCCCCCTTTAACAAGGGGACCCCCAGATCCCGGCCCTCCCCCCTGTGTGAAATGGTAAGGGGGTACCTGCCATTTCACTAAAAAAGTGTCAAAAATGTTAAAAATGGCAAGAGACAGTTTTTGACAATTCCTTTGTTTAAATGCTTCTTCTTTCTTCCATCTTCTTTCTTCTTTCTTCTATCTTCCTTCGGTTTCTATATTTTTGTCTTTAAATACTCCTTTAATTAAGTGTTATACTGATGTTGGCCAAGAATGTTTGTGTCTAATCTGCTTGCAATGTTATGTGCAAAAGTACTAATATTTTTTTTTTTCTTTTTTGACTGCACAGTTTCCTTCAACGCCACAGGAATGGCAGACTGTGGCTTCCCAATTTGCTCATCGTTGGGACTTTACCAACTGCGGAGGGGCAATCGATGGGAAGCACATCCACATCGTCCCACCACCCCACTCGGGGTCATACTATTTTAACTATAAGGGATTTCATAGTATTGTGTTGATGGCGGTGGTGTCGGTGACATATGAGTTTCTCTATGTGGATGTGGGGAAGAATGGCCAGATGTCGGATGGTGGAGTCTTTGCCCAGATCAAGTTCTACCGACGTCACCAGAGTGGTGGCTTGGGATTGCCACCTGTGGAAGAGAATGTGGAAGGACTCCCATTTGTTTTTATCACTGATGAAACATTTGGCCTGGGTGATCACCTGATGAGGCCATTCCCCCAGAGGACCCTCAGCCCGGAGAAGAGGGTTTTTAATTACCGGCTGGCCAGAGCCAGAAGAGTCATGGAGAATGCTTTTGGGATAATGGCCAGCCGGTTCCGGCAATAAATATGGCAGTACAAACTTAACCACATAGTTCTAGCATGCTGCTTACTTCACAACTTTTTGAAGAGAAATGCTCCAAATTATGTTGTCTCGGTTGAGCCTGAGGCTACACTTCCAGAAAATCCATGGAAACTGGCCGTCCTGGCTTGCCCCCCCAAATCACCGTGAAGTGCGTCAAAAATATGTAGATTATTTTACGGGTAGGGGGGCCATTGCTATGCCAGCACATTTTGAATAAATTTTCTCTTTTATCAGATTAAATCTTAATTTTCATTCACTGCTTGTGTTTCTATGAGCTGTCTCCTATGTTCTCCTAGTGCACTTGTAGTACCAAGTGGTTTTTCCATTATTAAATAACACCCATTGTCACCGTAAACACCAACTTAATACAAAAAATGGTATTGAGCATTGAAAGAAGAAGCCACACATTGTTGAGTATAAAACCTTTTACTCCGTGCACATTCACATGTGTGTTGTGATTTTTTTTTTTTTTTTTTTAAAACATTTTTCTTTTTTAAGTTTTAACTTGAAAATATTTTTTAGTACATAAACAGGCATGTTTCAAAACATAACATACACAACTCAGGAACTTACAAAGTTCAACATTGAAGGCAATATGAAGGCATGAAGGCAATATCAGACATTATAGTGTCAAAAATGTGTTGATATTGCCTTCCTCAGATGGGGTGATGTCCCCCTGTAAAAGCCACATTTTGAAGATGCACACAAATTGGGAGTCAAACTGGGGATTTTCCTCCTGATCCCATGCCTAATGTCAACATGTGCTATCTTCCATCATGGAAGATCAATGGACGTGTTTTGGGGGTGCAACCACTTCCTCTCACCTACTTGAGTTACGAGGAAGGGGTTGCACCCACAAAATGCGTACATTGATATCCCCCTGATGGCAGATAGCACATGTTGAGACACTGTGTGCATCTTCAGAATTTGGCTTTTAAAATGCATAAAAAATTGGTCCACAAAAATTGAAAATGATGTCATTTTGTTGTTCTTTAGATTCTTCCTAGTACATCAATCATGTTCTTCAGTTTTTATTTTTTGCTTGATGAGGTCTAAATCCTGACTACAAAACATTATGTCCCGGATTAGCCTTTGTGCACTGTCAGTCGTAAAATGAGTAGATTGTTCTTCCACAACATGCTCATCACCTAAAAGAAAAAAATACACACCATGTATTATAAATATGCAGGCATACATCTATTACCTCTCCTTCCTCCACATCCTCAGGTTGTGGTGTCCTCTGTTCCCCTTCTTTAGGAGGTGGGGGTTTCCTGGTGTCCTCAGACATCCGGAGTCTTATCTCCCCTATGAGAATGAAACAAAAGGTACACTTAGCACACAGATATTTGAGGCCAGAAATAGGAATATGAAACATTGTTTGAAAGTGGGGTACAATTGTCTGTTTTGGCAGAGTTCCAAGCTGAAGACACTTCATAACAGAATACTTACCTTTTTTGGACAAGTTTTACACATGGAGACACCCCAAGTATCCACTGGAGTACCTGTGTGGGACACCCTAAAAAGTTTGTCCTTGTGTCCCACATTAGTGCTCCTGAGTCCAGATGTGTAAACAGCTTCTGAGTGTCCTCTCCTTACATTACATTGAATCAAGTTTGCAATTCTTTCTAGTTTTAAACACATCTAGACAACAATGTCCTAAACTTCTTTTAATACAAATTAGCATGACCAAATGTAGTTAACCCTGTATCTGCCCAAAACATCATATTTAGTTCGATTACTGTGCCCATGAACATGAAAGTAGCCATTTTAAACGGTACAATAGTAAAGAAAAGCACATGGAGCAGCATGCAAGTAATAATAATCGGAACACACGACAAGTACTTACTTTTTAGAAGCACTTTCTTGATCCTTCTTTACTGATCCTGCTCCCTCAATTTCAGGTCTGACCAGCGTTTCCTCAATTGCCCTTTGGATCTTCGTACCCAAAAATTCCTGTGCAGACTCTGCACAACTTTAGTCATGATCTTGGCCTTTCTCACATATGGGTTTAGGTACGGTCCATACTTCCCATCATAGTCAGGCCTCTTCAAGATGTCCACCATCTCCACCATCTCTACAAAGGCCATATTTGAGGCCTTAAATCTCCTGCGGGATCGGGACGTTTCGGGCTCCGGGCTTTCCTCCTCCTCATTACTGCTATTATCATGCACCTGCTGTGTCCACCATGTTCCTCTCCCACTGCAACGAAAGAGAAGGGATGGGGAATATTTGAGAAAGAACGTCAGGGGCGGGCGACGCGGGCGGAGTTTCAGCATGCGCAGTGTATATAAACACGCGCGTGTCATACGTACGATCTGTGAGTGGAGGATGCGCGTACGTTATAACGAAGGTAACATTTTAACTTGGGACATCAGTGGCCTATACTGATTCGAGATTGAGGCCTATATTGGAATAAGATTAGGAGAGTTTAGCCTGATATTAGTGTTTTTGTCTTGTGTTTTGTCTTGCAGCAAATATGAAACAATTCAAAGACCCTGAATTCATGGGCCAGTTCATAGACAGATACAGGGATATGAGAAATTTGTGGGAGGTTAAAAACCCCTTATATCGATATAAATCAGCTCAGAAGGCATTGCCTGAGAAAATGCTGTAATTTGTGTAGACGCAGGCGCCAGACGCAGACATCAAGTTTGTGGATAAGAAAATTGGTAGCTTAAGAAGCACTTATAGGAAGGAGCTTAATAAGGTCCAGGGTTCCATGAGATCAGGAGCAGCATCAAAGGATGTGTATGTACCCAGTCTGTGGTACTACAACAGGATGCGGTTTCTGGAAGACCAGATTGAAGCCAGGGAATCACTTTCTACACTTCCATCCACCCTTCCCTCAACCCCAGCTGAGGCTTCCGAGGACCAACCTGGCCCTTCCATCCTGGAAGAAGTTGAGGAGCCCAGCTGGAGCCAGGTATAGTATTTTTTAACATATTTATTGTCCGAAAATTATTGTTGTTGTTAACTAGATGTTATTATTGCTAACAAATGAATGATTGAACAAAAAGTGTTTGACATATCAATAGACAATAGGTGCCAAAAATGATTGGGACAAGAATGAAAAATGCTGGGATCAGAATAGTAGTCTTTTCTATTTATTAACATTCAATTTGCAACAGTCATGAGCTGAAAATTGTGTGTGATTGATGAACCAAAAACTTCAACTATGTCCCTTTTTCATACACAAGAAGACTTCAGCCAGGACGAGGCTCTGGAACGTGTCAGCCAGGAGGAGGCTGGGGTAAGTGTCAGCCAGGAGGAGGCCAGGCCCAGTAGCTTCACCCAATCCCAGGCGCCTCCCCTCCACCTTACAACAAAAAGGGCCAGGAAGTGGAGTAACGTGGAGGCATCACTGGGCCTCATAAAGGAGGCTAAATGCAGCCCTGAAAACACCCCCCGACGCTGAAGAGGCCTGTGGCTGCTATGTAGCTGCAAAATTGCAGCAAATGGAGGAGGGCCAACGCTTCATGTGTAAGAATCTTATTTTTCAGTCCCTTCGGAAGGGGTTGAGGGGCCAAATTAGTGAGAACATGCAGTTATGTACGCTCGCCCATTCTCCTCCTCCTCCTGCCACAAGTCCACCTCCAGAGCCACAGCCTCCAAGGAAGGCTGCAGGGAAGACAAGAAAGTGATGGCCTGGGTTCAGTCTGGTCTGACAGAAGACGCAGGCTGTTGTAGTACCACAGCTTGGGGATATATCATCTGCTGCTGTTCATGATCTCTGGGAGTCCTGGTCCAGATTGTGCTCCCTATTATATGGACTTCTCAGGCTACCAATTTTTTGTTACAAAGAGTTGATGTGTGCCCTGGGATACAAAGGCTTTGCAAATTCAAGCAGTTTCTCCAGCGTTGCCTTCCTCTTTATTTTGTTATGAGCCCGAATAAATGTAGATTTTTTTGTATGAAAATACTTGCCTATATTTTTTGCTTCAAAAAGGACAGTTTGTTTGTGAGTAGGCAGGTACATTTCAAAAATACAATGTCAAATTAACAAGGGACAACAACCAACCTCCTTGAGCTTTAAAAATACAAGATAATAATGTTGTTTTGGAAACTTGACACACAAAAAAAACCATATGGAGATCACTAGAAAATAATTTAAAAATAATCAAAAAAACAGATCTTGATTTAAAAAAAAAAAAAAAAATTAACTATAAAAAATAATTCTAAACATTATTATGGAGATCTGGCTTTAAAAACAAAAAATATTATTCAGGAGATCACGAGAAATAAAGAAATACGTTTGTGAGAACTCTGTGTGAATATCAGCAGCAAAACAAATTCATTCTTCTAGCATTTTAAAGAACAAACGAATGCGCTGCATTAAAAGATCCAAAAATTTACAGCGTGACGAATGTGCTATCTCCATTACAAACGCTTGTTTTACCAGAATGAGCGCTTCCATCTCGTACTTGATTCTGAGCATGCGTGATTTTTTGCGCGTCCGAATTGCATACAAACGATTGCATTTTCGGATAGGAACTTTCCCCGACCGAAAAATAGAGAACAAGCTCTCAATCTTTTGCTGGCTGGAATTCCGCCAACAAAAGACCAAGGAGGAAGGAGGGGGTGGAGGCGCCAACTCTGCTGACACTGTTATATAGTGAAGGTGTAATACATACACTTACTGGTAAGTCAGTTCAGATGGGGTGGTGATGTCCATCACGGGTTGTGTTGTCCTGGGATGTGCTGGTGTGCAGGCTTCACTGGCGGTCCTTCACCTCAGGGGATGTTGGTTCCTGGTTGAGAGGGGCTTGACAGCGGTGTTCAGTGTGTGGAAGCTCCACGCTAACCACCCTGGAACCCGGAAGCGGAAGTGATGTCAGCGGTGCACAGGTAGTGTCCAGACACAAATAGGAGATAATACAGGTTACACGCTCGGGGCTCACAGCTCCTTCTACTGGCCTGTTTGCTCTCAGGAGGAGAGCGACTTAAATGGAAGTACAGGACATCTGACTGATGGGATGTGGGCAGGACGTCCATGGCTGTGGAACCACAACAGCCAGCAGACCTGCATTGTGAAAGCAAGGATCTTATCGACATGTGTAAATCAGTTCCCAAGAAGAAGTCCAACCTTTCTAGAGCAGAACAAAAGGCATTAGATGATCTAACCAACAACCACAACATTATTATCAAGGCAGCAGATAAAGGTGGGGGCATCATAATTCAAAATTGATCAGACTACATGACAGAATCCCTCAGATTATTATCCGACACTAAAACCTACCGCAAACTCACTCATGATCCTTTACCTGAATTCACCCTGGAAGCAACCAGATTAGCCAACAAAGCCCTAGAAGAAGACATCATTTCAAAACCAGAACTGTCATTTCTCATCAAGGGTTTCAGAAAAAAACCCTACTTTTACCATTTGCCAAAAATCCATAAGGATCAGTCTAATCCACCAGGCCGTCCCATATTAGCCGCTATGGAAAGCATTACCAGCGGCTTTTCCATGTATATAGACCACTTCCTCCAACCCTTAGCCCAAAACCTGCCATCATACATTAGAGATAGTACCCATCTACTAGAAATGCTTTCCTTCTATACTTGGGATCCAACTTACCAGTGGGTGTCCCTAGATGTCGCATCCCTATATACCTCCATCCCTCACGCCATAGGCCTCAGAGCTGTGGAACATTTTCTCTCCGAGGATCCTCTCATCAACCCCAGACAGGCACAGTATATCTTGGAAGCCACCAAATTCTGTTTAGAACATAACTATTTTGAGTTTGATCATACATTTTATTTACAATCCCAAGGTACCGCTATGGGTGCCAATTTCGCTCCAAGCTATGCCAATTTGACTATGGGCTATTGGGAACTACAGTATGTCCTATATAACAATCCCTTTGTTGCTCATATCACCTACTACGGACGTTACATCGATGATATCATAATAATCTGGGATGGACCAAAAGAGAGTGTGGAGCCCTTTATTGAGCATTGCAACCACAATTCCCTAGGGCTATCTTTCACTCATGTCCAAGACTCCAACAAATTAGCCTTCCTGGATTTAGAACTTTTCCACAGTGAATCCCAAATACATGCCACAAACTTTGTCAAACCAACTGCTGGAAATTCCTACATCCACTACCAGAGCTGTCACCACCCAAGGTGGATCCAAAATTTACCTAAAAGTCAATTCCATAGAATTCGGCAAAACTGCACCAAAGACGAAGACTACCATACACAAGGCATACTCCTTTCAGAAAAATTCCAGGACAAAGGGTGCCCACCAAATCTGGTTAAAAAAGCCTTCAGCCAACAAGCAACAAAACTTCAACCAGAGGCAAAAACTGCAGATGATTTACAACCAACACGATTTATAACTCAGTTCCATGGCTGTCATAAAAGAATGGAGAACATCATAGCCAAACATTGGTGCATCCTTCTCAGAGACCCATTCCTGGGCCCCTCTCTCACCCAACAACGCAAGGTATCCTACCGCAAAGCAAAAATCATAAAGAGTAAAATAGCACCTAGTAAAATCAAAAATGCCCCATCCACCTCAATCTCATATATTCCCCTCATTCCACTAGTGGGAATGTATCAATGCCAGAAAAAAATATGCCTCACCTGTAAATTCGTGAACCACGGGCAAAAAGACTTCACCATCAAAGGAAAAAACATATACAATAAAAGAATTCCACAATTGCTCCAGTGAATACATGGTATACTGCCTGACCTGCCCATGTGGCCTGTTTTATGTGGGCAGGACTATACGCACCTTACGCCAACGTTTAGGCGAACACAGGCGCTTCATAGAAAAGGGCAGTGACAAACATAGTGTCCCTCTCCATTTCCTGAAAGAACACCAAAAATCCACCAAAGGCCTCAAAGTCTGGGTCATAGAGGCCATTCCCAGAGACCTTCCGACTGCAGAACGTTTTAAGCGTTTACGTCAGCAAGAAACGTACTTGATATATTCCTTGAACACTCTTTCACCAGGGGGACTCAATGAAGAAATAGAGACACATTCCTTATTGTAGCTTGACCCCCGCTATATATATATTCTACATATTTTTTATCAATATATCCTTTACTAATATATATATATATATATATATATATATATATATATATATATATATATATATATATATATAAAAATTTTTTTTTTACCAATATTTTTACCCTTGACTATCAATCCTTGTCCCCTTTTTTTAGAAATTTCCCACTGGGTTCATTTTCTGTTACCCTGGGATATGGCATAACTTGGGGGATAGAAAACTTTTCCCCATCCCCCTGTACTTTATCCCATAATGTGCTCCATTGTCCACCAACAATGCATCCTTATGCATTTTTTAATCCCATTTGTGACACTTTCCTTTTTTTTTTTTTTTTTTTTTTTTTTTTTTTTTTTTAATACCAATCTTTTATTAAAGTTTTCTTTTTATATAATAGTCGCTTATTAAATCAACTATCCTTTTTAAATAAAACATTTTTTCTTTTGCACATGAAACTATTGACTCTGAACATATTTTTTCCCTCTACCAACCTTTATTTGTTTATTTTTTACATCCTTGCTTTCACAATGCGGGTCCGCTGGCTGTTGTGGTTCCACAGCCATGGACGTCCCGCCCACATCCCATCAGTCAGATGTCCTGTACTTCCATTTAAGTCGCTCTCCTCCTGAGAGCAAACAGGCCAGTAGAAGGAGCTGTGAGCCCCGAGCGCGTAACCTGTATTATCTATTATTTGTGTCTGGACACTTCCTGTGCACCGCTGACATCACTTCCGCTTCCGGGTTCCAGGGTGGTTAGCGTGGATCTTCCACACACTGGACACCGCTGTCAAGCCTCTCTCAACCAGGAACCATCATCCCCTGAGGTGAAGGACCGCCAGTGAAGCCTGCACACCAGCACATTCCAGGACAGCACAACCCCTGATGGACATTGCCACCCCATCTGAACTGACTTACCAGTAAGTGTATGTATTACACCTTCACCATATAACAGTGTCAGCAGAGTTGGCGCCTCCACCCCCTCCTTCCCTTTCCAGTGCTATGCTCACAGAGGCTATGGACACCCTCTGAGGACGGCTGCCTCCTCTCCTCCCCCCTTTTTTGTTCTAACATTAATGTTCTATCAGAACCATCATTATACAATTCCATTCCTGACATCACAAGATCTGAGCACCGGAAAACCTTTCTTCTTCAAAAAAAGACCAATGGAGCATACACACGGTTGCATTTTCCGACAAAAAGCTCTCATCAGAGTTTTGCTGACGGCATTTCTGATCGTGTGTGCGTGGCATTAAGGATGTGATTGCTTACTATGAGCAACACATAGTTTTTAGTTTTTCCAGTCTTTATGAATTTGGTGCAATTTGTTTTATTTAAAAAGACTTTTACTTAGTACCTGCTACTGAACTCCCCCAGAACAAAAAATTATCTACGGCCCTGTTACCGGGTGCAGTACTCCCACCAAGGGCCTGATTGGCCTACTGGGTTCCCAGGAAATTTCCCGGTAGGTCGGCAAGGGCAGTGACGCCTGTAAAAAATATTGTCCAGGCCAGCATGTCAACTGTGCAGTGACATAATGGCACCGGGCAGCGCCATTTTTAAATGTAAGGCAGTAGTGGCACTCTGAGGTCTCGGCGGTGGTGCATGCCTCTCATCACGGCCCAGTAAGAACTCTCCACAGCCTCTAACATCTGTACTATGTCCACAGCCTCTGTCCTGTTCCATGTCCACAGCCTCTGTCCTGTACCATATCCCCAGTTTCTGTCCTCTACCACGTCCACAGCCTCTGTCCTGTACCACGTCCACAGCCTCTGTCCTGTACCATGTCCACAGCCTCTGTCCTGTACCATGTCCTCAGACTCTGTCCTGTACCATGTCCCCATCCTCTGTCCTGTATTATGTCCCCAGCTTCTGTCCTGTACCACATCCACAGCCTCTGTCCTGTACCATGTCCACAGCTTCTGTCCTGTACCATGGACACAGCCTCTGTCCTGTACCATGGACACAGCCTCTGTCCTGTACCATGGACACAGTCTCTCTCCTGTACCATATCCCCAGCCTCCGTCATGTGCCATGTCCACAACCTTTATCCTGTACCATAAGTTACATACTGTAGTTACATAGTCGGTAAGGCTGAAAAAAGACAATAGTCTGTCCAGTTCAACCTGTGTAGGTGCATGTGTATCAGTGTCTATAATGATTTCCCATATCCCTGTATGTTATGTCCTTTAAGATGTATATCTAAGAGTCTTTTAAAGATATCCATACTCCCTGCATCCACCACCAATTGTGGTAGAGAGTTGAACATCCTTATTGCCCTAATGCCCCGTACACATGGTCGGATTATCCGATGGACAATGTCCGATCGGAGCGTGTTGTCGGAAATTCCGACCGTGTGTGGGCGCCATCGGACATTTTCCATCGGATTTTCCGACACACAAAGTTGGAGAGCAGGAGATAAAATTTTCCGACAACAAAATCCGATCGCGTCAATTCCGACCGTGTGTGGCCTGTTCCGATGTACAAAGTGCCACGCATGCTCAGAAGAAATTCCGACACGGGACAGCTCGTTCTGGTAAACTTAGCGTTCGTAATGGATACAGCACTTTCGTCACGCTGCAATGTTAAAAATGGTTTAATACAGCGCACTCTCTTCTTCTTTATAATGTGACAAGAATTAAGTCGTTTTGCTGCTCATATTCACACACACTTCTCACAAAGTTTTATTTGTATTTTATTAGTGGGATTCCCTCAATATATTGTTATTAGTTGTCACATCTGACAGTTTTATTTTTTTTTTTATTTTTTTTTTTTTTGGATTTTCAGCCTTTTTTTTTCTTTAATGTTTGGATTTTTTCCAAGGCTGATCTTTGTTCAATGTTATTTTTATTTTTACTCCAGAATATTTTTGTGTGTGTTTTGTGTGTCAAGTTACCCCAACACCATTGATGTCTTTTATTATTTAATCTCCAGGAGATTGTTTGGTGTTGGTGTCCCTTGTTCATTTCACATTGTATATTTGAAATGTACCTGAATCCTCACAAACAAACTGTCATTTTTGAATTAAAACACATAGGAGAGTATAATTCAAAACAAAAATCTTTTATTAAGGGATCAGAACCAAACAAAGAGGAAGGCAACACTGGATCAACAGGAGAAATTAGCGAAGCCTGGGACCCCCACGGCAGACATCAATATCAAAATTGGTGGCCTGAGGAGTCCATATGTAAGGGAGGGCAGTCTGGTCCAGAAGTCCCAGAGATCCGGATAGCAGCAGATGACATCTGTGTCCCCAGGCTGTGGTACCACAAGAGGCTGCATCTTTTGACCAACCAGACTGAACCCAGGGCAATCACTGTCTGGTCTTCCTTCCACGCTTCCTTCCGGGCTGTGGCTGTGCAGTTGGAGATGTGGCAGGAGGAGGAGTAGGACCTGGAGGAGAGGGAGGAGGAGGAGGAGGACCTGCAGGAGGAGGAGGACCATCCCAAAGCTGTGTGTGAGGTGTAATTTGGCCCCTCATACCTTTCTCCAGAGCCTCTGATATGAGGGCCTCACACATGGCTTTTTGGCCCTCCTCCATCCTCTGCATTTTATAGGCTATGAATGCAGCAATGTTCTCCTGCCTGGTGTGGGGTGCTCCCAGGACCTCTGTAGCCCTCCAAAAGAATGCTATAGCCGCCTCCTCTAGGGTACTCGTCCTACTGCCACTTTCTGTTTTCAGGTGTGGTGGAGGGACCTTGATATCAGCCAGCCGGCTCGGCCCGGCCACCTCCTGGCTGAGACTTCCCTGTGTATGAAAAAGGGACATGGTTGTAATGTTTTGCATCATCAATCACAATCCTAAATTAGTACTCCCAACTAACATCTAGTTATCATCATTGATTGGACAAGCAGAAATATTTAGAGGAATGCTATACCTGGCTCAATCTGGGCTCCTCCACATGTGGCCTGGAAGGCCCAGGTTGGGCGTCAGAAGCCTCTGCCGGGGGGAAGGAAGCGTGGAAGGAAGACTGGAGAGGGATGGCCTGGGTTCAGTCTGGCCTGCCAGAAAGTGCAGCCTGTCATAGTACAACATCCTGGGGACATAGATGTCATCTGCTGCTCCGGATCTCTGTGAATCCAGGACTTTCTTGCGCTCCCTTAGATATGTGCTCCTCAGGCCACCAATGAAAATCTTTAAATAAGTGATGTCTGCCGTGGGGATCACCTGCTTCACAATTTCACACAATTGCTCCAGTGCTGCCTTCCTCTTTGCTTGGTTCTTGAAATGGGGGTGTTTAATCTCCCACAGACAGGGCAGCTCACTTAGCATATCTATGAATACTGACATGAAGTCATTATCTTTCATTAAGATATCCATGTTCACTGCAAGACACAACACAAGACAAAGCCTAATGTCAGACAAAACTCTCCTAATCTTGTTACAATATAGGCCTCAATCTAGAAGCAGTATAGGCACAAGTTTGGCTCTTACCTTCGTTCTTACGATAGGCGCGTCCAATGCTCCTTCCTCCGCTCACAGATCGTACGTAATACGCACGCGTGTTATGCTTTATACACACTGCGCATGCGTGTAACTCCGCCCGCCCCTGACGTTCTTTCTAGTCTATTCCCCGCCCCTTTTCGTTCAGCGCAGTGGGTGAAGAGCACATGGCTTAGTTACAGCAGGTGCGTGCTAATTCTAACAACGAGGAGGAGGAAAGCCCGGATCCAGGCACGTCCCGATCCAGAAGGAGACGTTTTAAGGCCACAAATATGTCGTTTGGGGAGATGTTGGAGATGGTCGACATCATGAAGAAGTCCGACTATGACGGAAAATATGGGCCTTACCCCAACCCGAACATCCGAAAGGCCAAGATCATGTCGAAAGTGGTCAGGAGTCTTGAGCGGAATTTCGGGGTACGAAGATCAAAAGATCAGCTCAGGAAGCGGTGGTCGGACCTGAAGTTGAGAGAGCCAGAGCAGTACCGAAAGATCCGGAGAGTGCTGCAAAAAAGTAAGTAGTTGTGCTGTGTTCCTATTCTTTCTGTCTTTATTCCGTTCGTTCTGCTCCATATGCTTTTAGTAATTGTAACGTTTCAAAAGGTCAACTTTAATGTTCATGGGCCCATTATTCGTTTGTATCAAACATTTTTCTTTCGGCCTCTAGAACACCATTGCATTTTCACACATTTTTGGGGGCCTACTTGGATGCCAAATATTTGTTTGTGTAGATGGGGTTGTTACTAGAATGAAATGCCAACTAGATTGTGTGTAAGGAGAGGACACTGAGCAGCTGTTTTCACATCTGGACATTGGAGCACTAGTGTGGGACCCCAGAACACCCCTTTTATTAGGGGGGCCACACAGGTGCTCCAGTGTATACTATAGGGGGGGCTACATCTGTGAAGCCTGTACCAAACAGGTAAAGTATTGCAGCTTGACAAAGGGCAATAAAAAATATACATCTTGGAACTCGGCTAAAATAGATAATTGTACCCCACTTCCAAGCAATGTTTCCTATTTCTAGTTCTGCCATCAAATATCTGTGTGCTAATTATACCATTTTTGTTTTACATAGGGTAGAAATGACTCGGACACCCCTCATCCCAGGAGACCAGAGACCCCGCCCCCCTCTGGAAGAAGGGGAAATACCAACCCAAGAAGCTGAGCAGGAGGAAGAAGAAGACGTGGTGGAGATTGGCACCACAACAGGTGAGTGTCTGCGACCACAGACTCAGGTAAAAGAGATGGATGGTGGCAGATTTTTGAGACTTTTTTTGTTCTTTATCTCTTTTTAGGTGATCGTGATCCAGAACGCTTTACATCTGAAAGTGCCCAGATACTCATCGGGGAGATCATGGGGTGTAATCTCCAATTGGAAAACATCCAGCAACAAATCACTGATGTTATTAAAAAAAAAAAACAACATCATTGATGTTTTGGGGTGAATTTAAACCCCACAAAATCACCTGTTTTATGTTACTAAAATTTTTACAATGTTTAGAAAAGCCAAATTTGGAGGATGCACACAGTGTGCCAACATGTGCTATCTGCCATCACGGGAGATCAATGGACGCGTTTTGGGGGTGCAACCCCTTCCTCAATTATAAAGTCGCATTGAGGAAGGGCTTGCTCCCCCAAAACACGTCCCTTGATCCCCCCTGATGGCAGATAGCACATGTTGACATTCTGAACTTGGTGTGCATCTTCCAAATTTGGCTTTTCCAGGGGTGATTTCCCCCATCTGAACGCTATATCAAACACAGTTCCTAAATACTCATGTCTGATATAGCCTTCAGGTTTTACCATATGTGAACTTTGTAAGTTCAAGTTTTTTGGCTTTCTTGTTGGTTTTACACAGGCCTGTTTTATCTGAAATGGATATTTTGATTTTTGATAATGCTACTGCAAACATTGTTATACAACAAACATGTTGGTTTGTTTTAAAAACCTTGCGTAAATGCACATGTGATTGTGCAGCTATAAAAAGTGCCTTACTCAAGAATGTGTGGATTATTGTCTCAACACTACAACACTTTTGGGGTGATGCAATTGCTGTTTTATGCACAAATGGGGGTTATTTCCTAAGGGCAATTACACTTTGCACTACAAGTGCAGGTTCAGTGCAGTTGCAAGTGCACTTGTAGTGAAATGTGTTTTGGCATTTAGGAAGTACCAGCCAACACTATTTTTTATAGGGTTACCCAATCACGACCTTTTCTGCACTCAAAACATTTCTGTCAGGGTCAGCTAAAACAAACACAAGCAGTAAATGTCCACCAAGAATTTCTTTTGTTTGTTTTTTATTTTAAAAAGGTGTCACAGATTCTCTGGCATATTGATAGCCCCCCCTACCCGCAAAGAACTCCAGGTAGCGTAACCGGACATCACGGGCATTCAGGGAGGGCAAGCCAGGACGGCCACTTTCAAGCGCCGTCAGTGTTGATGGATTTGGGATTCTGGCCTCAGGCCCAACTGAGCCAGCATAGTTGGCTGAATGTTTTCTTAAAAAATTATGGAGAACACAGCAGGCAAGTATTATATGGTTCAGTTTCTACTCCGCCATATGGATGGGTGTCAGAAATAATCGGAACCGGCTGGCCAGGATTCCAAATGTGTTCTCCACCACTCTTCGGGCTCTGGCCAGCCAGTAATTAAAAACCCTCTGTTCTGGGGTGAGGGTCCTCATCGGGAATGGCCGCATCAGGTGGTCCCCCAGCGCAAATGCTTCATCAGCAACGAACACAAATGGGAGACCTTCAACATTGTCCTCTGGAGGTGGCAAGTCCAAGCTGCCATTCTGGAGATGCCTGTAGAACTCCGTCTGGGCGATCACTCCACCATCGGACATCCGGCCATTCTTCCCCACGTCCACATACAAGAAGTCGTAATTAGCTGACACCACCGCCAACATCACTATACTATTAAACCCCTTGTAATTATAATAGTACGACCCCGAGTTGGGTGGTGGGACGATGTGGACGTGTTTCCCATCAATTGCCCCTCCGCAGTTAGGAAAGTCCCACCGCTGGCCAAAGTGGGAGGCCACAGTCTGCCATTCCTGTGGCGTGGAAGGAAACTGTTGAGGAAAAAACAATAAACATTACTATTTTTTCACAGAAACATGGCAAGCAGATTATACACAAACATTATGGGGCAACCTCCAGATAGCATTTAATAAGGGGAATTTAACAAGGCCAAAGTATAAGGTACACCTATCATATTCCCCCTCCCCTCCCTCTCATGGGCCATTTCTAACATTATAGGGGGGGGGGAACTCTTGGACAGGTAACCCTCTTCACTTCATTTTGAGATGAATGCCTAAATACAGGGTATTACTTGGAACAGCCCCTCCTTAGTTACACTATTAGCAGACCACTGGACAGGTAAGAAGTGTCTGAATACAAAGATATAAATACACATTGTACACATTTGAGGACATTTGGACATTCTGCTATTACCTATCAAGATAATAATAGGATACAAAAAATTTAAACAGTTCCATTGGAAAGTATACAGGCAGGCCCTTGCACTACATGCTTTGGGGAATTCATCCATAAATCTGACCAGTAAAGAGATGGGTATAGTGTGTATGGGTTTGGCAAAGTCAGCAGATAGATGATTGAGGATAGAGAATTGGGATCAGCTGACTTAGCAGTTGGGGGGAGGGAGGGTTACCAAAAATTTGTGGACACCACAAAAAAAGCCTCTGGCACTCTGCCTGAATTTAAAAGCTAAAATAACATTAACATTTTAGGGGGTGTTTGGGGTAAAGCACTACTATGGAACTGATAAAATACATTGTTAAGTGATTACATGAGGTGAATATAGGGCAGGAGACACCATGCTGGAGAGGTTATTGAAGGGCAAATTAAATGAAGGACATAAAATAATAATTACATAAAAATCCAGCATGCATGAGAACAAAGGGGACATTCACAGCATATTACAATCATGGTAATTAGGGAATGAGGAAAGAAATACAAGATATTAGCAAACATTCAATACAATAAAATGTGATATAAAAGGATAAAAATCTTACTTTCATATACTCCTTCTGTAGGACCTGGATGATGGCAGAACAGGTCTCTGGGATAATGATCCCCAGAGCCTGGGGGGAGATGCCTGTCGAGAACTTCAAGTCCTGCAGACTTCTCCCTGTGGCCAAATACCGCAAGGTAGCGACCAACCTCTGCTCCGGAGTGATGGCTTGCCTCATGCAGGTATCCTGCCTGCTGATATAGGGGGTCAGCGAAGCCAACAAACGGTGAAATACGGGGTCCGTCATCCTGAGAAAGTTCCTGAAATTAGGATTATTCTCACGGATCTCACGGAGCAAAGGCATATGAGAGAACTGGTCACGCTGAAGCAACCAATTCTTGGTCCATGAACTCCTCCCCACCCTGTTCATGGACTGGACTTGTGTCAAGGTCAGGACCCCAACACCAAGCCCCCGCACAGCACGAACTCTACGAGGAGTACGCATACGAAACATGGCTAGAAAACGGTCGGCTGCTCAGAACGAAGTAACAGAACGCACTGAAGAACAGCAAGGCCTGTGGAAAGCGACCTGAAAAACAGCAACGAGCAGGCAAGATCACACAGAAAACTCTGATACGAACTGACTGCATGCACTGAAGAGCAGATACAAACCCACAAGCACAAACTGAATGGCAGAAAACGATCTGAAAGCCACGAGTCTGAAAAAGCGCGAATCGTCTCTCACCAAACTTTTACTAACACGAGATTAGCAAAAGGAGCCCAAAGGGTGCCGCGCTTGGTTCTGAACCGGCCTTTTCTAGTCTCGTCGTACGTGGTGTACGTCACCGCGTTGTTGGCGATCAGAAATTCCGACAACTTTGTGCGACCGTGTGTAGGCAAAACAAGTTTGAGCCAACATCTGTCGGAAAAAATCCTAGGATTTTGTTGTCGGAATGTCCGAACAAAGTCCGACCGTGTGTACGGGGCATAACAGTGTAGAACCCCCTACACAGTTTGAGGTTAAACCGCTTCTCCTCCAGTCTCATTGTGTGGCCCCGTGTCCTTTTACACTCCCTAGGACTGAATTGTTTATTTCCTATGCTGGGATCCCCATTGAGATATTTGTAAATCACTATCATGTCCCCTCTCAAGCGTCTTTTCTCCAGCGAGAATAAATTTAGTGTTTGCAGCCGTTCCTTGTAATTGAGGTCCTCCAGTCCCCTTATTAGTTTCGTTGTGCTTCTTTGAACTCTTTCCAGCTCCAGCACATCCCTTCAGAGGGCTGGTGACCAGAACTGAATGGAAAACTCCAGATGAGGTATGGCCAGAGCTTTATAAAGTGGCAGAATTATAATTTTGTCCCTGGAGTGTATCCCTTTTTTTATGCATGCTAATATTCTGCCTGCTTTGGTAGCTGCAGCTTGGCACTGCATACTGTTGCTCAATCTGTCATCTATTAGCACCCCTAGATCCTTCTCCATACTTGATTCTCCCAGCTGGTCTCCACCTAGTAAATATTTTTCATTAATATTTTGACCCCAAGTGCATTACTTTACATTTCTCCACATTAAACCTCATTTGCCATTTGTCTGCCCACTCTTTTATTATGTTCAGGTCGTTCTGCAATATTTCTATGTCCTGATGTGAGTTTATTACTCTGCTTATCTTTGTGTCATCTGCAAAGACTGAGACTGAACTAGTTATCCCATGCTCTATCATTTATGAATATGTTGAATAGAATTGGTCCCAAGACAAAACCTTGGAGTACCCCACTCACCACTCCAGACCAGTCTGAGTACATGTTATTTATCACTACCCTTTGGACCTGTCCCTGTAACCAATTTTTCACCCAAGCACAAACCTTATGGTCCAAAACTACAGACCTCAGCTTGTAAATTAAGAGTTTATGGGGACTGTATCAAATGCTTTTGCAAAGTCCAGCTACACCACATCCACAGGCCTCCCTCTATCTAGATTGCTTACATCCTCATAGAATGTTAGCAGATTGGTCTGGCAGGAACGTCCTCCCATAAACCCATGCTGATTACCACTAATGATATTCTTCTTCTCAGTAAAACTTTTTTGAATATTGGTACCACATTGGCTTTTCTCTAATCAGCTGGTACCAATCCTGTCAGTATGCTGTCCACAAAGATTAGGAACAACAGCCTGGCTATAACTTGACTGAGTTCTCTGAGGACTCGTGGGTGTAAGCCATCTTATGGTCCAGGTGATTTATCTGTGTTAAGTTTGTAATAAGTATATTAAGTATACTTAATATATAAGTATATTAAGTCTTTGTCCCCAGCCTCTGTCCTGTACCATGTCCGCAGCCTCTGTCCTGTACCATGTCCGGAGTCGCATATTATATACATATGTATGCCTGCCCAAGGGTATGACTTTTTTTACTTTGCTGCTATGGGCTCTAGGCCCCAGATCTTTTGTAGACCTAGCAACTCCCCTGCCTGTTATCATGATATAAATCAGATGTCTATATAACCTAGAGGATTTATTGCAACCAATTTGCTTGTTTCAAATTATACTATAGGCATGTGTGGTATTAAACTGATTATTTCTGATACACTAGTGTAGCTATGTTCTATAACAATATCTCAGTTATAACAATGTTATGTTTTGGTAGTTAAAAGAAACACCTGACCTTTTTGGTGGAGAGTGCCCCCAGTCATTGATGTGCAGTGGAAGAAGAGCGTTTTACTCAGGTGTCATTGGGTGACAGGTACCTATTGATTGGTGGTCAGCAGTTGTACAGTTTCTGCAAATGTGTATACACCTAGTTATATGAAAAAACTTTGTACAATGCAGTTATACAGAAGTTTAGAAATGTCCTTTTGGCACAAAATTTGCCATCTTTAGTTACTGGTTATACATTTACAAACTGTGAATTTAGGGGTGTTAGTCCTGTGCAAAATTAACCAGCAAAGAAAAAAATGTGTTTATTACAGAGACACCTGAAACTACAGTAGGTGTCATATTTAGTAGCAGGGTGAGGGTGGATGATCTATGCACTGCTGCCAGCTGCCAGTGTCAGTCAGTTACATTTTGGGATCACCTTCCTGAGTACAATAATAGTAATATGAAAAATGTTTCTACATCAGGTGCGTAATACAAAATTATTGGACTCTACACCTAAATTCACTCATCAGTTATAAATGTTTACACTATTACTACAGATATATTTTCACTTTATTATTTAAATCAGTGGCGGAACTACCAGAGTCGCAGCAGTCGCACTTGCGACTGGGCTCTGGTGTTCCACCATTGTGGGGGGGGCTCGCTGACTTCTCTAGTTACGCTCGGGTCGGAGCAGGGACACTCACTGCATAGCACAGCGGACCACCCACACTGTCTCTCCGCCGGGTCTGCCCATTCCATTTGCAGCTGCAGGTTGATGATGGGACGTGCAGTTGGGGAGCTGAATCTAAAAGAGTGCCAGCTGACCCAGTACAGTGATAGGGGAGGAGCTGTAGGAGGTCGCGGGCGCTGTGTGACAGATGTAAGTAGAGACACGTGGAGCAGAGGGAGCAGAGAGATACGGAGCAATGCAGGGGAAACCAAGTGGAGACTGACAGCAAGTAAATGTATCTGATCCCGGCACCCAGCGCTGCCAATGAGCCCAGTCCCCACCACCACCACCGATTCCATCCCACCCCCCACCACTGCCACTCATCCCTCTCCCCTACCACAGCCCCTCATTCTTCCCCCCCACCACAGCCCCTCATTCTTCCCCCCACCACAGCCCCTCATCCCTCCCCCCCAGCACTGCCACTCATCCCTCCCCCCCAGCACTGCCACTCATCCCTCCCCCCCAGCACTGCCACTCATCCCTCCCCCCCAGCACTGCCACTCATCCCTCCCCCCCAGCACTGCCACTCATCCCTCCCCCCCAGCACTGCCACTCATCCCTCCCCCCCAGCACTGCCACTCATCCCTCCCCCCCAGCACTGCCACTCATCCCTCCCCCCCAGCACTGCCACTCATCCCTCCCCCCCAGCACTGCCACTCTTCTGCCACTCTTCCCCCCCAAGCACTGCTACTCTTCCCCCCCAAGCACTGCCACTCATCCCATCCCCCAGAACTGAAACTCATCCCATCCCCCCAGCACTGACGCTCATCCCATCCCCCCCAGCACTGACGCTCATCCCATCCCCCCCAACACTGTCACTAATCCCATCCCACCAGCAGGGGCGTGTGTACAGGAGTTCACAATTGCATGCTCCAGGGTTCCCTTCCAGCTCCCTGTAAACCTGGATAGGAGGGGTGGCAAATAGAGGAACCAATCCCCTTCATTTCCCTCCTTCAGCCTTTCAGCTGCTGCAGGAGGAAAATGAAGGGGAACGGTTCCTCTATATGCCGCCCCCCCTCGCTATCCACCACCTTCTGCCCCAAGCTCCTGTGTACTCTTTGGCCCCCCTCATCCCCCACAGTGCTGCTGGGTTCCCCCCTCCCCTCTCCTTCCCGGCTGCTGTGGGGGATGCTTTCTGGTTGGAGAGTGGGGACGGGCTGGTAAATGTGTAATTTACTGGCTCCTCCCTTGTCTTAATGAATAGAGTCAGTGGTCCGCAGGGATCACTGACCCAGTTCATGTGTAATTGAGGCATAGTAATCTGTTTCCTATGCTTCAGTTTGTGAATGAACAGGAAGCTCTGTATGGAGCTATTTCTGTCCATTCATTCTGTATGCTGTAGCGACTGCCAGCTGGATACTGGAACCTGTACGATATGTAGATATTGGCCAGAACACCAAGGATCATCAATTTCGTCCAAACTTTTTTTTGTTCAAGAAAGCTTGGAAGCCACTCAGGACCCCTTTGTCAGGTATGTCTTATCACATGCCTGGTGAAGGGGTCCTGCGTGGCTCCGAAAAGTTGCACTACATTGTTTTGTGATGTGAGCTTTCTTGAATAAAAAAAGTTTGGACGAAATTGACGATCCTTGGTGTGCTGGCGAATATCTGCATATCGTACAGGTTCCAGTAGCCAGCTGGCGGTCACTACAGCATCCAGTACCTTAAGAGCTCATTCCAAGAATGTGTGCGATGGGAATATGGACTGTGGGTGTGATATCAGGGGTCTAAACAGACCTCTGATGTTTCATCTTTGAAACAGAGAAATGAGATTGAGGACCCAGCCCAAGCCCCACCCCCAACGGGCTCCTAAAAATTGTGAAAATAAAATAAAATGGCAACAAATAAAATAACTAAAATAAAAAAATACTGACACCAGTGGTGGTACTACCAGGGTCCCAAAGGTCACACTTGCGACCGAGCTCTGGCGTTCCGCCACCATGGGTGCGCCCCGGCTGGTGGTCAGGGTGGCCCTTTATGGTTTCTTGCACTAAGGCCCTAAAGTTTCTAGATACACCTCTGATTTAAATATACAGTGATAAGTATCTAGATGACCCTCACTGGTCTTTAAATGGGAAACATGGGTTTTGTCAAGGGGTGAGTAGACAAATTAATTTAAAGTATCACTAAACCCACATAATAAAAATTATTAATTAATGGGTTATTACATACTGTTCATATTCACTCAGTCACTATGAGATTTGTTTTCTGTATTCTGCAAAAACCTGGTTGATCCTGCTGCTCTCAATTTCCACCTTCTGCTCATGTCCCCAAATTAGTTAGGAATTTTGCAGCTGTAGTGGCAACTCTGCACATACTCAGTTTTCAGTGAGTTTCCATGTTGAGCATTTTCTCCCCATCACATCTGAGCAAGCCATGTGATGAGGAGAAAAATTCACAGTGGTGAATGACAGCCCACTTCCCTCCCTCCTCCTCCATTCACACTAACCAGCTAAACACAATGGGGGTGGGATATTACAGGTAGATCTATAGAGGCTTCACATCCTTCTTATTCTTATGTCCCATACACACGGTCGGATTTTCCGACGGAAAATGTTCCATGGGAGCTTGTTGTTGGAAATTCTGACTGTGTGTAGGCTCCAATCGGACATTTTCCATCAGAATTTCCGTCACACAAATTTTGAGATCTGGATCTCAAATTTTCCGACAACAAAATCTGTTGTCGTAAATTCCGATTGTGTGTACACAGTTCCGACGCACAAAGTTCCACACATGCTCGGAATCAAGCACAAGAGCCGCACTGGCTATTGAACGTTTTTCTCGGCTCATCGTACGTATTGTATGTCACTGCGTTCTTGACGTTCAGAATTTCCGACAAGATTTGTGCGACCGTGTGTATGCAAGACCAGTTTGAGCCAACATCCGTCTGAAAAAAATCCATGGATTTTGTTGTCAGAATGTCCGATCGTGTGTACAGGGCATAAGACACAGGCTGGAGAGGCGTGACACAGCGTGTGACTGACAGAAATCCACCCACATGATATTATTGCCAAAAAATAATAAAGATTTACATTTCAAATATATATTTGTATGAAATTTAAAACAGTTTATTGATATTAGTTATCTATTTTTACTCTGTATGCCAAAGGCTGTCTTTTTTATTAAGAACATATGACCAGCAGCAGAGGACAAGAAGCTCCTCCTGTTTATGTTTCCCTGCAGACAGGCTAGGAAAGAGCTGGGTCATGTGACAGCTGTATATCGATTAGGAAAAAGGTACTTTTTTTTATTAATAAAATAATTATAGTGCCATCATCCCCATACAGAAAAAGAAATAATGTAAATTCAACTGTGTGTTTAGTATCACTTTAAGTTAAATATTTGCTGTCTGAACTCATGGCCATGTTAGAAATGAAGTAGATTATAACAATATGCAGATTATACAATAGCACTTAATATATGTTAAAGGGGTTATAAACCCTCGTGTTTTTTCACCTTAACCACTTCAGCCCTGGAAGGATTTACCCCTTTCCTGACCAGGGCATTTTTTGCGATACGGCACTGCGCTGTTTTAACTGATAATTGCATGGTCGTGCAATGTTGTACCCAAACAAAATTGATGTCCTTTTTTTTCCATAAATAGAGCTTTCTTTTGGTGGTATTTGATCACCTCTGCCGTTTTTATTTTTTGCGCTATAAACAAACAAAGAGCGACTATTTTGAAAAAAAAGCAATATTTTTTACTTTTTGCTATAATAAATATCCTCAAAAAAAATATAAAAAAACAAATTTCTTCCTCAGTTTAGGCCGATATGTATTCTTCCACATATTTTTGAAAAAAAAAAAAAAAAAAAAAAAAAAAAAAAAAAAAAAAAAAAAAAAAAAAAAAATCGCAATAAGCGATTTGATTGGTTTGCGCAAAAGTTATATCTTCTGCAAAATAGGGGATAGATTTATGGCACTTTTATTATTTTTTAAATAATATTATATAATATTATTATTTATTATTATTATTATTATTATTATTAGTTTTATTAGTAATGGCGGCGATCTGCAATTTTTATCGTGACTGCACTTCAGACACTTTTGACACTATTTTGGGACCAGTGACATTTATACAGCGATCAGTGCTATAAAAATGCACTGATTACTGTGTAAATGACACTGGCAGGGAAGGGGTTAAACACTAGGGGGCGATCAAGGGGTTAACTGTGTTCCCTCACTGTGTTCTAACTGTAGGGGGGGATGGGCTCACTAGAACATGACAGAGATCACTGTTTCTGATCACTGGGAGCAGTAGATCCCCGTCATGTTGCTAGGCAGAACAGGGAAATGCCTTGTTTACATAGGCATCTCCCCGTTCTACCTCTCCGTGTCACAATCGTGGGCCACTGGGGGACACAGAGGGCACGCTTACGTGGCTCGCAGGTGCCCACTAGCCTGCAATTTAATGGGGACATACAGGTACGCCCATTTGCGCAACAATGCCATTGTGCTGACGTACATCGTCGTGCGCTGGCCGGCAAACAGTTAATATATCCTATGCATTAAGGTGAAAAAACACCTGGCAGTGATCGGCCCCCTAGCCCCCCGTTTTACTTACCTGAGCCCCGTATTTCCCTCGGCGGGGACACGCTGTCCCTCTCTCCAAGGGACTGACTCTTGATTAGATAGATTGATAGCAGTACAGCCATTGGCTCCCACTGCTGTCAATCAAATCTAATGACGCGGGCCCTGGAGCGGGGCCGAGTCTGGCATTCGTGTCTATGGACGCAAATGCTGGACTCGGGAGCGTGCCCGCAAGATACCCCCCTAGGGGGTTATTTGATGCAGGGAGGAGCCGCGAGAGCCACTGAGGGACCCCAGAAGAGGATGTTCGGGGCCACTCTGTGCAAAACGAGCTGCACAGTGGAGCCAAGTATGATATGTTTGTTATTTTTAAAAAATAAAAAATGAGCCTGTGAGTAACAGTGCTGTTTCACACATTTCACAGAGCCTGCCTTCTGAACTACAGAGATGCTGAGAGGAGGAGTTTCAGGAGGCAGAGTCAGTACAGGAATCACTACTTCCAGGCAGCAAGGTACCATGGGATATACGTTACTGTGCAAATGTTTTAGGCAAGTGTGAAGAAATGCTGTAAAGTAAGAATGCTTTCAAAAATATATATATTTTTAGAAAAATCTAAATCAAAACAATATTTGGTGTGACTACCCTTTGGCTTCAAATCAGCATCAATTCTTACACTTTCTCTCTTTGTACATTTGCACAAAGTCAGGGATTTTGTAGTATAAGACCCCTTTCACACTGAGCCACCCTGGGCATCAGTGGTAAAGTGGCGCTATTTTTAGCACCGCTTTAGTGGCGTTAAACCACCCTGCTAGCGGCCAAAAAGGGGTTAAATTCCGCAAAATGCTGCTGCAGCGGTGCTTTGCCGGCAGTATAGCAGCACTTTCCCATTGTTTTCAATGGGGAGGAGCGCTGTATTCATGCTCCTCCACCACTGAGGCTTTTTTCAGGTGCTTTACATGCGCTCTTTTTAGCGCTGTAGTGCCTGAAAAACGCCTCAGTGTTAAAAGGGGTCTTAGAGTCAGGTGTATTATTAACCAAATATATCAAGCAGGTGCTAAGGATCATCAATTTTTATATGTAGATTAAAACACAGTCATTACCTAAAACAGATCATCTGTGTAGGAGGCTTAAAACTGGGTGAAGAACAGCCAAACTCTGCTGCTAAGGTGAGGTTGTGAAAGACAATTTCAAGTCACAGGTCATACACCATGGCAAGACTGAGTACAGCAACAAGACACAAAGTAGTTATACTGCATCAACAAAGTCTGTCCCAGGCAAAGATTTCAAAGCAGATTGGGGTTTAACCTCCCTGGCGGTATGATTATTTCGGATTTTAGGTGCTGAAAGTGGTACAATTATTTTGCATGGAAATTTGGCGTTTTATATTGTAGGTCTGTAATTCTTAACAATAACACACTTAAATCTGTCCAAACAAGAGTCTAGTAGATATCCCGGGTATGATAAAGTTTGAAACACAAAAATATAAAATTAAATATTTTTAATTTGCCGCCAGGCTCCGCCCCGTGCGTTGCGACGCTCGCAGGGAACGGAGCCTGGCACGGAGAGGCTTCGGAGGAGGACGGAGCCCGCAGACACTGTGGGGGACATCGCAGGATCCCGGGGACAAGGTAAGTAAAGGCACACCAGGATCTTGCGATGTAATCCCGAGTGTGGCTCGGGGTTACCGCTAATGGTCCTGAATTTTAACCCCGAGCCACACTCCGGAAAACCGCCAGGGAGGCTACAGATGAAACACAAAGAAATTAACAAAATGATGACCATAGACACATTGGTCAACAAAGGAAACAATGCAGCAGATGAAAGACACATCATGCTTACTTCGCTTTGACATCGGAAGATTGAAAGACCCCCACGGAGCCTTGATCTCAACATCGAGTCTGTCTAGGATGACATGAAGAGACAGAAGGATTTGAGGCAGCCTACATCCACAGAAGATCTATGGTTAGTTCTCCACTTTGGAACAACCTACCTGCTGAGTTCTAATAAAAACTGTGTGCAAGTGCACCTAGAAGAATTGATGATTTAATTTGGAGTTTTCTTCTGTTTATTTACTTTCCATTTTGTTAACTGATAAAAATTAACTACTAACACTTCTATTTCTGAAACCATTCTTAATTTACAGCATGTTTTCACACCTGTCCAAAACTGATGTATAGTGGTGTATAGTCCATTGAAATTGAAAGTAAACCGCAAAGGAGGAGCTGCGAAGCAAATTGTGGAAAGAGATGGCCAGCAGAACTCACATGAAAGGAGAATTTTCTTTTAAAATGGTGAATTATGTATAAGAGAATAAAGGCTGACTTAGGCATGCTGTTGAACAGACATCGGATTGCCAATAGCAGTAGAACAGACCTCTGCCGGGTTAGCACCCCATATCAAAATTTTTGAAAAAATCTTATGCAGTTTGTTAGATCTTTGTTAGATCAGTTTAGATCAACCGTTGTCTGCGTTAGATCTCACACAGAAGAAGCAATATTAACAGTTATTTGCTGGGGGGGCTAACCCATCATCAGCTCCCCCTTATCAATAAATTGACCAAACAGTTAGCTATTTTGGAAGCTATTTGTTAGATCCGGTAAGATCAAGTGGTTTTAACGTTAGATCTCACATTATTTCAGAGATATTCCACATCAAAATAGAGATATTAGGTGGTACATAAGGACGGGTTAGCCCCCCCTTATATTTTCTGGCCAAAAATCATTCAGGCTAATAGATATTTGTTAGATCCGGTAAGATCAAGTGGTTTTAACGTTAGATTTCACATCATTTCAGAGATATTCCACATCAAAATAGAGACCCAGAAAACAGTGAAGTTTGGTGTAGGTAAAATCATGGTCTGGGGTATCATCCAGTATGGGGGTGTGCGAGGGATCTGCAGGGTGGAAGGCAACATCAATAGTCTAAAATAACAAGAAATCTTAGCTACCTCTTATATCCCCAACCATCAAAAAAGCCAAATTTTGCAGCAGGATGGTGCTCCATCGCATACTTCCATCTCCACATCAAAGTTCCTTAAGGCAAAGAAGATCAAGATGCTCCAGGATTGGCCAGCCCAGTCACCAGACATGAACATCATTGAGCATATGTGGTGTAGGATGAAAGATGAAGCATGGAAGACGAAACCAAAGAATATTGATGAACTCTGGGAGGCATGCGAGACTGTTTTCTTTGCTATTCCTGATGACTTCATCAATAAATTGTATGAATCTTTGCCAAACCGCATGGATGCTGTCCTTCAAGCTCATGGAAGTCATACAAGATATTAAATTTGGATCTCACAGCACCACTACTTAATTTGCTGACATATTTTTGGATTTTCAGTAAAGTTGTTCAATTTCTGTATAGGCGACAAAACTTTTGTCTTACCAAAATTTGACCTGTCTGTCTTGAATAAATGATAAATCTATTTTCTGTGAAACTAATTTATTTCAGTGCATTAAACATCATTTGGGAGGGCTTTAGCTTTTCATATGAGCTATTTCTAACATCAATTGATTAATTAAAAGTCAGGTTAATAGCAGGAGTTTCCACAAAATAGAGAAGCGACAAGACTTTTGTCAGGGACTGTACATCAAAATAGAGATATTAGGTGGTACATAAGGACAGGTTAGCCCCCCCTTATCAAATTTTCTGGCCAAAAATCATTCAGAATAATAGATATTCATTAGATCCGGTAAGATCAAGTGGTTTTAACGTTAGATCTTACATAATTTCAGAGATATTCCACATTAAAATAGAGATATTAGGTGGTACATATGGACGTGTTAGCCCCCCCACATGCAATTTTCTGGCCAAAAATCATTCAGGCTAATAGATATTCAGTAGATCCGGTATGATCAAGTGGTTTTAACGTTAGATCTCACATCATTTCAGAGATATTCCACATCAAAATAGAGATTAGGTGGTACATATGGACGGGTTAGCCCCCCTTATCAAATTTTCTTGCCAAAAATTATTCAGGCTAATAAATATTTGTTAGATCCAGTAAGATTAAGTGGTTTTAACGTCAGATCTCACATAATTTCAGAGATATTAAACATCAAGTTAGAAATATTAGGTGGTACATAAGGACGGGTTAGCCCCCCCATATCAAATTATCTAGCCAAAAATCATTCAGGCTAATAGATATTCATTACATCCAGTAAGATCAAGTGGTTTTAACATTAGATCTCGCATAATTTCAGCGATATTCCACATCAAAATAGAGATGTTAGGTGGTACATATCGACGGGTTAGCCCCCCCACATGCAATTTTTTGGGCAAAAATCATTCAGGCTTATAAATATTCCTTAGATCCGGTAAGATCAAGTGGTTTTAACGTTGGATCTCGCATAATTTCAGAGATATTCCACATCAAAATAGAGATATTAGGTGGTACCTATGAACGTGTTAGCCCCCCACATGCAATTTTCTGGCCAAAAATCATTCAGGCTAATAGATATTCGTTAGATCCAGTAAGATCAAGTGGTTTTAATGTTAGATCTCACATCATTTCAGAGATATTCTACATCAAAATAGAGATATTAGGTGGTACATTAGGACAGGTTAGCCACCCCTTATTTTTGGCCAGAAAATTTGATAAGGGGTGGCTAACCCGTCCTTATGTACCACCTAATATCTCTATTTTGGTGTGGAATATCTCTGAAATGATGTGAGATCTAACATTAAAACCACTTGATCTTGAGGATCTAACGAATATCTATTAGCCTGAATGATTTTTGGCCAGAAAATTTGATCATTCAGGCTAATAGATATTCATTAGATCCGGTAAGATCAAGTGGTTTTAACGTTAGATCTCACATAATTTCAGAGATATTCCACATCAACATAGAGATGTTAGGTGGTACAATGGATGGGTGAGCCCCCCTTTATCAAATTTTTTGGCCAAAAATCATTCAGGCTAATATATATACGTTAAATCCGGTAAGATCAAGTGATTTTAACGTTAGATCTCACATCATTTCAGAGATATTCCACATCAAATTAGAGATGTTAGGTTGGTACAAAAGGACAGGTTAGCCCCCGCATGTCAAATTTTCTGGCCAAAAATCATTCAGGCTAATAGATATTCATTAGATCCAGTAAGATAAAGTGGTTTTAACGTTAGATCTCACATCATTTCAGAGATATTCTACATCAAAATAGAGATGTTACATAGTTAGTAAGGTTGAATAAAGACACCAGTCCATCCAGTTCAACCTGAGTGAGTACATCCTCACATCAGTCCCTACCCTCAAGGAGCCCACAATCCAAGGTCCCCAACTCACATTCATATACTAAGGCCAGTTTTTTTTTTTTTGGACAGAAGCCAATTAACCTACCAGCATGTCTTTGGAGTGGTCCATATTAGTTGGTACATATGGACGGGTTAGCCCCCTTTATCAAATTTTCTGGCCAAAAATTATTCAGGCTAATAGATATTCATTAGATCCAGTAAGATCAAGTGGTTTTAACGTTAGATCTCACATAATTTCAGAGATATTCTACATCAAAATAGAGATATTAGGTGGTACATTAGGACAGGTTAGCCCCCCCTTATCAAATTTTCTGGCCAAAAATCATTCAGGCTAATAAATATTCATTAGATCTGGTAAGATCAAGTGGTTTTAACGTTAGATCTCACATCATTTCAGAGATATTCCACATTATAATAGAGATTTCAGGTGGTACATATGAACGGGTTAGCCCCCCCACATGCAATTTTTTGGGCAAAAATCATTCAGGCTAATAAATATTTGTTAGATACAGTAAGATTAAGTGGTTTTAACGTTAGATCTCACATAATTTCAGAGATATTCCACATCAAAATAGAGATGTTAGGTGGTACATATGGATGGGTGAGCCCCCCCTTATCAAATTTTCTGGACAAAAATCATTCAGGCTAAAATATATACGTTAGATCCGGTAAGATCAAGTGGTTTTAACGTTAGATCTTACATAATTTCAGAGATATTCCACATCAAAATAGAGATATTAGGTGGTACATAGCTATGGGTTAGCCCCCCACATGCAATTTTCTGGCCAAAAATCATTCAGGCTAATAAATATTTGTTAGATCCAGTAAGATTAAGAGGTTTTAACGTTAGATCTCACATAATTTCAGAGAAATTCCACATCAAAATAGAGATGTTAGGTGGTACATATGGATGGGTGAGCCCCCCCCCACATGCAATTTTCTGGCCAAAAATCATTCAGGCTAATAGATATTCATTAGATCCGGTAAGATCAAGTGGTTTTAACGTTAGCTCTCACATAATTTCAGAGATATTTCACATCAAAATAGAGGTAAGTATTGATATAAAAAAAGCCCAAGCCCATACCTCTCTTTTAACCACTTGACGACCGCCTCACGCCGATGTACGTCGGCAAGGTGGCACGGACAGGCAAAATCACGTACATGTACGTGATTTGCCTTCCGCGGGTGGGGGGTCCGATCGGTCCCCCCCCCCCCCCGGTGCCCGAGGCGGTCGCCATTTCTTCCCGGGCGATGAGAGGTGAGGGGGTGGCCATCCATTGTTGGCCACCCCCTCCCGATCGCTCCCGGCGAATAAGAATGCTTCCTTTCCCTCTGTAATGTAAACAGAGGGAAAGGAAGTGATGTCATCCCTCCTCGAGTCGGTCTTTTTGATCCAGCGCCGAGGAGAGAAGACATCAAGTAAGTCTGCACAACACTACATATCCAGTAGAACACGCCAGGCACACTTGTCACCCCCCATCACCCCCTGATCACCCCCCTGTACCCCCTGTCACTCTGACACCAATAGCATTTTTTTTTTTTTTTTTGCATTGGTGTCAGTTAAAAGTTTTAGGGCAGTTAGGTTAGCCCCCTTTAGGTCTAGGGTACCCCCCTAACACCCCCTAATAAAAGTTAACCCCTTGATTACCCCCGTCACCAGTGTCGCTAAGCGATCGTTTTTCTGATCGCTGTATTAGTGACACAGGTGACGCTAGTTAGGGAGGCAAGTATATAGGTTCGCTGTCAGTGTTTTATAGCGACAGGGACCCCCATATACTACCTGCTAAAGGTTTTAACCCCCTGATTGCCCCCTAGTTAACCCTTTCACCAGCGATCACTGTATAAGTGTTACGGGTGACGCTGGTTAGCTAGTTTGTTTTTTGTAGTTTATTACAGTTTATTATAGTTTTAGGGCACCCGCCGTTTATTACCCTATAAAGGTTTAACCCCCTAATTGCCCGGCGGTGATAGAAGTTAAGTTTTTAGGATCAGATAAGGTCTGCATCGCCCCAGGCAGCGTCAGGTTAGCGCCAGTACCGCTAAAACCCACGCACGCAGCATACACCTCCCTTAGTGCTATAGTATCTGAGCGGATCAATATCTGATCCGATCAGATCTATACTCCCCAGCAGTTTAGGGTTCCCTGAAACGCAGTGTTAGCGGGATCAGCCCAGATACCTGCTAGCACCTGCGTTTTGCTCCTCGGCCCAGCCCTGCCCAGCCCACCCAAGTGCAGTATCGATCGATAACTGTCACTTACAAAACACTAAGCACACATAACTGCAGCGTTCGCAGAGTCAGGCCTGATCCCTGCGATCGCTAACAGTTTTTTGGTAGCGTTTTGAATCAGTCACTGACAGTCAGGAGCTTTTTTGCCTGTGAGTCTCACTAGTGTACCCCTAAATTTAGAGCCCAAAATGGCAAATAGAAGGTACACTAGTGAAGAGGCCTACACGTTTCTGAGTATGACAGATAGTGAAGAGGAAGTCACTCATCTGTCAAGTTCAGGCTCAGAATACGAACCTGTAGAGGACAGCGGCTCCATGACAGATAGCTCTGACGACAGTTGTGGTCCCTGCTAAGGTCAGGCATACCAGACCCCAATCTTCTTCTGTCCTTGAAGTGCAAGAACCGCAGGGCTCTCGTATGGAGCAGAGAAGTACTAGCGCCGCTACTCCTTCTGGTGAACTGGCAAGCACCAGCGGCCTAGTACACCCTGGTCGTACATCCAGCACTGCAGTATCACGTGGTGACGTGGCGAGTCCCATAAGTGCAGTTCAAGCTGGCGAGGTGGCAAGCACTAGTAGTGTCCCGCTGCCACCAAGAAGACAAAGACAGGCCCGTCGTGCCCATAGTGCCCTTCCTGCTGCATTGGCCAATCCGAATTGGGAACCCACCACTTCTGCAGCACCCGTACTTCCCCCTTTCACTGGCCAACCTGGAATTCAGGTAGAAACAGTTGACTTTACACCACTGGATTTTTATTCACTGTTTTTCACCGAAGATCTCTATAGATCTATTGTGGACCAAAGCAATTTATACACTGGTCAACACATCGCCGCTAATCCCCAGTCCTCCCTTGCCAGAGATTGGAGACCAATTACGGTCTCCGAATTTAAGACCTTTCTGGGCCTTTCCCTCCTCATGGGGTTGAATAAAAAGAGTAAGTTGCGGTCATATTGGTCCACTGACCCAATTTACCATTCACCCTTGTTCTCTGCTTCCATGGCCAGGGCACGATACGAGCAGATTTTGCGGTTCATGCACTTCAACGACAATGAACTCTGTCGTCCTCGTGGAGACCCTGCATACGATCGGCTCTACAAAATTCGGCCCCTCGTAAACCACTTCAACCAACGTTTTGCAGACTTGTTTACCCCCCATCAAGTTGTCTGCGTTGATGAGTCCCTGATTACGTTTTCTGGCCGCTTGTCATTCAAACAGTACCTTCCCAGCAAGCGTGCCAGATACGGGGTCCAGATGTATAAGCTCTGTGACAGGGCCACAGGCTATACATGTAGATTTATGGTTTACGAGGGAAAAGATAGTCACGTAGAGCCGACAAACTGCCCTGACTACATAGGAAGTGCTGGCAAGATAGTGTGGGACTTGGTGTCACCCTTATTCGGAAAGGGGTACCACTTGTACGTGGACAATTATTATACGAGCGTGCCACTTTTTAGTCACTTGTTTGATCAGCAGATTGGAGCATGTGGCACCGTGCGACCTAATCGCCGGGGCTTTCCCCAGCGGCTTGTAGATTCCCGTCTTAGGCTGGGGGAGAGAGCCTGCTTGAAGTATAATAATTTGCTCGCTATGAAGTGGAGGGATAAGAAGAATGTTTTCGTTCTCACCTCCCTTCATGCAGACACGACGACCCAAATTCCTACGGCGACTGGTGGTGGAGAAACCCCTCTGTGTCCACGAATACAACCTTAATATGGGAGGGGTGGACCTCAACGACCAGTTGTTGGCGCCGTACCTAGTTGCCCGTAAGGCCAGACGCTGGTACAAAAGTGTCTGTATACTTATTTCAATTGGCTTTGCTGAATGCTCATGTGCTATACAGAGCTTCAGGACAGACTGGATCCTTCCTTAAAATTCCAGGAAGAGATCGTCAGAGCCCTTCTGTTTCCAGACGGTGCTCTACCTCACCTTCCCCAACCAAATGCAGTAAGCCGGCTGCATGAGCGGCATTTTCTTTATGCCATCCCGAGTACCCCTACCCAACGAGCCCCCCAAAAAAGATGTCGTGTCTGTAGCAAGCGCGGATTTAGGCGTGACACCCGGTGTTATTGTCCCTCCTGTCCTGGCAATCCTGGTCTTTGCATGGGTGAATGCTTTGAACGCTACCATACATTAGTTGAGTATTAGCGTAGGGTTCAGCACTGCACAGACTAGGCACACTAACACAGGGTCTCCCAAGATGCCATTGCATTTTGAGAGACCCAAACCTGGAACGAGTTACAAAAGTTAAAAGTTACTAAAAAAAAAAAAGTGTAAAAAAAAAAAAAAAAATAAAAAAAAAATAAAACACAAAAAAATATATAAAATAAAAAAACCAAAAATAGTTGTTTTATTGTTCTCTCTCTCTCTATTGTTCTTCTCTTTTTTACTCTATTCTATTCTGCAATGTTTTATTGTTATTATGTTTTACCATGTTTCCTTTTCAGATTTTTTATACTTTACCGTTTACTGTGTTTTGTTGGTAACCATTTTATTGTTTTCAGGTACGCCATTCAGTTGCAGCGCGGATTTATTTCTCTTGACAGCAACAGCGTTTGCTCCCACGATATATAAAGCCGTGACTCCAGCGCTGTTGGAGGTGATTTCACCACCACAGTTACATACTTCAGCATATATGCCGAAGCGTGGGGGCAGCAGTGGGTGGAGGAGCAATTTGCTCCTGCCTTTTGCGGGAGGATGCCCCCATGCTTCGGCATATATAAATGGTGCATGTATGCCCATCATTAGAAGTGGGTGGATGAAGGGAGGTATTCTAATAGTGGGCATACCCACCGATCAATATCTTTTTTTCGTTCAGCCCACAGGCTGCATGAAAAAAAAAGTTTACAATATATGCCTAACAAGGACCAGCAACGTACTGGTATGTTGCTGGACTTTGAGTGGTTATACCAGAATGATGCCTGCAGGTTTAGGTATCATCTTGGTATCATTCTTTTCAGCCAGCGGTCGGCTTTCATGTAAAAGCAATCCTAGCGGCTAATTAGCCTCTAGACTGCTTTTGCAAGCAGTGGGAGGGAATGCCCCCCCTCCCCCACCGTCTTCCATGTTTTTCTCTGGCTTTCCTGTCCCAACAGGGAACCTGAAAATGCAGCCGGTGATTCAGCCAGCTGACCAGAGACCAGAATGGCTCCAAACATCTCTATGGCCTAAGAAACCGGAAGCTACGAGCATTTCATGACTTAGATTTCGCCGAATGTAAACAGCGCCATTGGGAAATTGGGAAAGCATTTCATCACACCGATCTTGGTGTGGTCAGATGCTTTGAGGGCAGAGGAGAGATCTAGGGTCTAATAGAGCCCAATTTAAAAAAAAAAAAAAAAAAAAAAAAAAGGAGTACCTGTCACTACCTATTGCTATCATAGGGGATATTTACATTCCCTGAGATAACAATAAAATTAATTTAAAAAAATAAAAATGAAAGGAACAGTTTAAAAAAAAAAAAAGCACCCCTGTCCCCCCCTGCTCTTGCGCAAAGGCGAACGCAAGCGTCGGTCTGGCGTCAAATGTAAACAGCAATTGCACCATGCATGTGAGGTATCACCGCGAAGGACAGAACGAGGGCAGTAATTTTAGCAGTAGACCTCCTCTGTAAATCTAAAGTGGTAACCTGTAAAGGCTTTTAAAAAATGTAAAAATTTTGTCGCCGCTGCGCGTTTGTGCGCAATTTTAAAGCATGTCATGTTTGGTATCCATGTACTCGGCCTAAGATCATCTTTTTTATTGCATCAAACATTTGGGCAATATAGTGTGTTTTAGTGCATTAAAATTTTAAAAAGTGTGTTTTTTCCCCAAAAAATGCGTTTGAAAAATCGATGCGCAAATACTGTGTGAAAAAAAAAAAAAATATGAAACACCCACCATTTTAATCTGTAGGGCATTTGCTTTAAAAAAAATATATAATGTTTGGGGGTTCAAAGTAATTTTCTTGCAAAAAAAAATTATTTTTTCATGTAATCAAAAAGTGTCAGAAAGGGCTTTGTCTTCAAGTGGTTAGAAGAGTGGGTGATGTGTGACATAAGCTTCTAAATGTTGTGCATAAAATGCCAGGACAGTTCAACCCCCCCCCAAATGACCCCATTTTGGAAAGTAGACACCCCAAGCTATTTGCTGAGAGGCATGTCGAGTCCATGGAATATTTTATATTGTGACACAAGTTGCGGGATAGAGACAAATCTTTTTTTTTTTTTTTTTTTTTTTTTTTTTTTGCACAAAGATGTCACTAAATGATATATTGCTCAAACATGCCATGGGAATATGTGAAATTACACCCCAAAATACATTCTGTTGCTTCTCCTGAGTATGGGGATACCACATGTGTGGGACTTTTTGGGAGCCTAGCCGCGCACGGGACCCCGAAAACCAAGCCCCGCCTTCAGGCTTTCTAAGGGCGTAAATTTTTGATTTCACTCTTCACTGCCTAGCACAGTTTCGGAGGCCATGGAATGTCCAGATGGCACAACCCCCCCCCCCCAAATGACCCCATTTTGGAAAATAGACACCCCAAGCTATTTGCTGAGAGGTATAGTGAGTATTTTGCAGACCTCACTTTTTGTCACAAACTTTCGAAAATTGAAAAAAAAAAAAAACATTTTTCTTGTCTTTCTTCATTTTCAAAAACAAATGAGAGCTGCAAAATACTCACCATGCCTCTCAGCAAATAGCTTGGGGTGTCTACTTTCCAAAATGGGGTCATTTGGGGGGGTTTTGTGCCATCTTGGCATTTTATGGCCTTCAAAACTGTGATAGGTAGTGAGGAATGAAATCAAAAATGTATGCCCTTAGAAATCCTGAAGGTGCTGATTGGTTTTCGGGGCCCCGTACGCGGCTAGGCTCCCAAAAAGTCCCACACATGTGGTATCCCCATACTCAGGAGAAGCAGCTGAATGTATTTTGGGGTGTAATTCCACATATGCCCATGGCCTGTGTGAGCAATATATCATTTAGTGACAACTTTTTGTAAATATTTTTTTTTTTCTTTTGTCATTCAATCACTTGGGACAAAAAAAATAAATATTCAATGGGTTCAACATGCCTCTCAGCATATTCCTTGGGGTGTCTACTTTCCAAAATGGGGTCATTTGGGGGGGTTTTGTACTGCCCTGCCATTTTAGCACCTCAAGAAATGACATAGGCAGTCATAAACTAAAAGCTGTGTAAATTCCAGAAAATGTACCCTAGTTTGTAAACGCTATAACTTTTGCGCAAACCAATAAATATACGCTTATTGACATTTTTTTTACCAAAGACATGTGGCCGAATAAATTTTGGCCTAAATGTATGACTAAAATTGAGTTTATTGGATTTTTTTTTATAACAAAAAGTAGAAAATATCATTTTTTTTTCAAAATTTTCGGTCTTTTTCCGTTTATAGCGCAAAAAATAAAAACGGCAGAGGTGATCAAATGCCATCAAAAGAAGGCTCTATTTATGGGAAGAAAAGGACGCAAATTTCGTTTGGGTACAGCATTGCATGACCGCGCAATTAAAAGTTAAAGCGACGCAGTGCCAAATTGGAAAAAGACCTCTGGTCCTTAGGCAGCATAATGGTCCGGGGCTCAAGTGGTTAATATATTGTCACCCAATATTGTTGGTAACTAGGCAATCATAAAATGGATTAACAATGGTAATAACACAATTTAACATACAAAGTGATTTACAATAGAGACTGTGTCCAGATCAGCATAAACAATAGCAAGGCCACTGTCAGGGCTGGGCTCAGCCCTTCCTTCTCTGTGCTGGCCGCTCAGCTGTCGGCTAATTGCCAGCTCCCATCTCTGTCCACAGTTACCTAGCTGTTGATTCTGCTCATCAGTCGTGCCTACTTAAAGCCATCCAGCTCACTTGATCTCTGCCTTCGCCTTGGTCACATCACAAGAAACCATCTCCTGCATTCCTGTTTAAAGACTGGCTTGCTGACATCCCTTCTGGCTCCTTATCCTGCTTGCTGTTCCTCTACTTGGATCCCCGACTTCTGGCCTGGCTGATTACCCGATCTGGTTACTGAACTCTGGCTTGGCTGACTACCTGATCAGGTTACTGGACTCTGGCTGTGCTTTGACTACGCTTACTCTATTTACCTTTTTATTTTTATCAGTAAACAAGTGTGATTTTACTGTACTTCTGTCTCGGTCTGATTCATGGTTTCTGACAGCCCCATCAAGTGCAGCAGTAAGCAGTAGTAAAGCCTAATCTACCGAGAGTTGAAACTTTACTGCCAGAGCGCATTTATGGCGGTGATGCTGGTCCTAGACCTACTGGGTATACACTTTCCAAAAGAAATGAAGGATTGTAGAGTGGGGAACAGGGAAACAAAGGGGGCTTGCAGAATATTTATTCTGCAGTCCATTGAGATGTTGTTCTGCCAGCTATTGTTGGGTCCCTTTAGGAGCATTGTAGCACTTAATGACAGTCCCAGTTAACCTTCATGCAGTATAGGTACAATATAGGTATGGTATAGTCTTGACACAAGTGCAAGGGACATATGGTTCAGATGCAATAAAGGTTCGGTATAATGCAATTTAAGGTTGGAATAAGTGTGGTATAGAGTTCAGTATGGGTTGGGTACACTCAGTGTCCTGCTGTCAGTAGCTCAATCCCTGCTAGCAGTATCAGCAATGGGTGAACAACCCTCTCATCAGTCCCTGGAATGCTATGGTGACCTCTTGCAGTAGAAGGGGGGCCCTGCAATCTCTCCCTGAAGGCCTTCGGTGATCAGCACAGGAAAGCAGAGGGTGAGTGTATGCTTCAGTCTTCCTGCAGCAGCAGTGCAGGTGCTGTGATGTGGGCAGTGCTGTGTTGCCCTCGGGCATCCTAACTCCCAGTCTGGGGCTCAGATCTTCACTTGTATGGTCTTCTGCTGGCAGGCGAATATTCTGACAGAGGTGCTCTCTCTCTAACTCCCTCAGCACCAAGAGGAAGAACTTTAATGGCAGTTCAATTAAAATCATCTCTCACTTCTCCTACTGCACAGTGCTTATTGGGATCTTTAGTGTAAGACGTCAACTGGCCCCATTTGTAAGGCTGAAATCTCAAACTACAACTCCCAGGATTGTCAGTGCTCTGCATAGAAGTCTATGGGTTTGCTTGGCTTTAGCACTCCCCCTGCTGGCTGGAAGAGAATGTGCAGCATAACACCAGTATCTCAGTAGAGGGAGGCAATGTCTCCTTCTCCATATTGCTGTAGCCCAGCACCTGGCTTCATATTCCCTCCACTAAAACTCTTTGGTCCCCAAAGATGGATAGAAGTCCTTTATCTACTTTTCACCCACCCACTGTACATAAACGGCTGTGTGGGACAAGCGCCGTTCTGAGTGGATGTACCCATATGTACATAACCGTGCAGATAGCATAGACACAGCGGATGACCGATCTGTGTACCCATTGACAGAGTTCCACCTTGGTACCATGTGATCGCTGTGACCAATCTATCACATGGCCAGTAGTAAAGATGGCTGCCATTGAGAACTACTGTGAGCTCTGTGTTTGATCACAGTGATCACATGGTACAGGGCCAAGCATCGCCTCCATGTACCATGTGATCAGCTGTGGCTAACCACAGCTGATCAGTGTTCTCAATGGCTGCAGGAATGCAGCCGAGAACTGTCAGAAATTATTGTTTATACAGCCATCATGGCTTTATAAGCAATCATAGTGCAATAAAAAAAAAAAAAAAAATTCCAGTCACTTCCCTTGAGTAGTGCAAAAAATAAAAAAAAAAAACACAAATTGTGTGTGTGTAATATATATATATATATATATATATATATATATATATATATATATATATATATATATATAAAACATACACACACACAATTTGTGTTTTTTTTTTTTTTAATTTTTTGCACTACTCAAGGGAAGTGACTGGAATTTTTTTTTTTTATTGCACTATGATTGCTTATAAAGCCATGATGGCTGTATAAACAATAATTTCTGACAGTTCTCGGCTGCATTCCTGCTATATATTATATTATATATTATATTATATTATCTCACAAAAGTGAGTACACCCCTCACATATTTGTAAATATTTTATTATATCTTCTCATGTGACAATGCTGAAGAAATAACACTTTGCTACAATGTAAAGTAGTGAGTGTACAGCTTGTATAACAGTGTAAATTTGCTGTCCCCTCAAAATAACTCAACACACAGCCATTAATATCTAAACCACTGGCAACAAAAGTGAGTACACCCCTAAGTGAAAATTTCCAAATTGGGCCCAATTAGCCATTTTCCCTCCCAGGTGTCATGGGACTCATTAGTGTTATAAGGTCTCAGGTGTGAATGGGGAGCAGGTGTGTTAAATTTGGAGTTATCGCTCTAACTCTGTCATACTGGTCACTGGAAGTTCAACATGGCACCTTATGGCAAAATAACTCTGAGGATCTGAAAAAAAAGAGTTATTTCTCTACATAAAGATGGGTTAGGCTATAAGAAGATTGCCCAGACCCTGAAACTGAGCTGCAGCACGGTGGCCAAGACCATACAGCAGTTTAACAGGAGAGGTTCCACTCAGAACAGACCTCGCCATGGTCGACCAAAGGAGTTGAGTGCTCAGCGTCATATCCAGAGGTTGTCTTTAGGAAATAAACACATGAGTGCTGTCAGCATTGCTGCAGAGGTTGAAGGGGTGTGGGGTCAGCCTGTCAGTGCTCAGACCACAACCTGCACACTACATCAAATTGGTCTGCATGGCTGTCGTCCCAGAAGGAAGCCTCTAACGATGATGCACATGAGAGCCCGCAAACAGTTTGCTGAAGACAATCAGACTAAGGGCATGGATTACTGGAACCATGTCCTGTGGTCTAATGAGACCAAGAGAAACTTATTCGGTTCAGATGGTGTCAAGCATGTGTGGGGGGCAACCAGGTGAGGAGTACAAAGACAAGTGGGTCTTGCCTACAGTCAAGCATGGTGGTGGGAGTGCCATGGTCTAGGGCTGCATGAGTGCTGCCAGCACTAGGGAGCTACAGTTCATTGAGGGAACCATGAATGCCAACATGTACAGTGACATACTGAAGCAGAGCACGATCCCCTCCCTTCAGAGACTGGGTCGCAGAGCAGTATTCCAACATGATAACGACCCCAAACACACCTCCAAGACAACCACTGCCTTGCTAAAGAAGCTGAGGGTAAAGGTGATGGACTGGCCTAGCATGTCTCCAGACCTAAACCTTATTGAGCATCCTCAAATGGAAGGTGGAGGAGCACAAGGTTTCTAAAGTCCACCAGCTCTGTGATGTCGTCATGGAGGAGAGGAAGAGGACTCCAGTGGCAACCTGTGAAGCTCTGGTGATCTCCATGCCCAAGAGGGTTAAGGCAGTGCTGGAAAATAATGGTGGCCACATAAAATATTGACACTTTGGGCCCAACCAATTTGGAGATTTTCACTTAGGGGTGTACTCACTTTTGTTGCCAGCGGTTTAGACATTAAATGACTGTGTGTTGAGTTATTTTGAGGGGACAATAAATTTACACTGTTATACAAGCTGTACACTCACTACTTTACATCGTAGCAAAGTGTCATTTCTTCAGTGTTGTCACATGAAAAGATAATAAAATATTTACAAAAATGTGAGGGGTGTACTCACTTTTGTGAATATATATATATATATATATATATATATATATATATATATATATATATATATATACATATACACACACACACACACACTGTGTTCTTCTTTTAATAATCCAGGCCAGTTGTGTTGCTTTGCCTGCTATCCAAGAGTTTAAGTGCACCAACGAGTGTGGCTAGCTGAAGATACAAAGGCTCAGCCTTCTTTAACCACTTGACAACTGGGCACTTAAACCCCCTTCCTAACCAGACCAATTTTTAGCTTTTGGTGCTCTAACATTTTGAATGACAATTGCTCAGTCATGCAACACTGTATCTATATGAAATTTGTCCTTTTTTTCCACACAAATAGAGCTTTCTTTAGGTGGTATTTAATCACCGCTGGGTTCTTTATTTTTTGCGCTATAAAAGAAAAAAGACAGAAAAATCTGTAAAAAAAATTGACAGTTACTTACCGATAACTGTTTTTCTAGGATATCTTCCAGGACGGCACACCTGAGAGATGAGAGGCTCCTCCCTACAGGAAACACAATCAATCGACAGCTGTTTTAAGTCCCCACCCTTCCCCTTGATCCTCAGTTTGTAGAGAAGTAACTCCTGAACCTGGTTCACAAGGGAAATCATTCCTCATAGGTACTCACCTTCTAGTGTTCTACCATTTTCCCTCCTCCAACGGGCGGGAAGTAGGCCTGCCGTCCTGGAAGATATCCTAGAAAAACAGTTATCGGTAAGTAACTGTCAATTTTCTCTAGTCATCTTCCAGGACGGCACACCTGAGAGGATAATCAAGTACCTCAGGCCTACCTTAGGGTGGGACCACTGCAAGACCCTCTTGGCGAACCTTGGTTCTGCAGTGAGTTTTACCTCCACTCCATATGCTTGATGAAGGTATTATAGCTGGACCATGCAGCTGGTCTGCATGTCTACTCCACCGATGTCCCTGCCTTCTCTGCTTCGGATGCAGGACCTAGGTGGAGTGGGCTCTTAAAGATGGAATCAGAAAACATGTTAAACTTGTAGGTTATCAATGTTGCCTGTCTCACACATCTAACAACCCTGGCCTATTGTGCCTGTAGGTGCTACTTAGAACCCTTAAAGGTTAATCAGAGACCTGTGTTGTAAGACAAGGACACTAATTGATCACTAAGAGGGCCTGTCTAACACTACCCTGTTCAGGGAATTAAAACTGCAAAAAAAGGTGGGCCCCTAACAGACAACCTTTTTTGTTCATTTTTATCTTTACATCAGCCAAGACTAAAGGGAAGCCTACTTAAGGGTAATAGATTAACCGAGGCTTGATCCCTGGGTTTAAGGCATGCCCACTCTGTGGCTTTACTTACGCCAAAGTGCCTACATCAGGAGAATAAAGCTCATAGCAGGAGTATAACACTTATACTGCTACATCTAGTTCTGCTAGAAGGGTGAGATGAAGGCCATGCACCGAGCCGTAACCTATTCGGTCGGGTGGACATCTTTATACTTCATCTTCAGGTCATAATACTCCTCTGAACAGAACTTCCCAAGTTCTTACTAAGCAGGGTGATTCTTTATCGCCTTCCTCCAGTGTCCTATAACCCTACTGGGCTTCAACCCTAGGAAATGGTTCCAGCATTCCTGAATGTATGGGGCTGAGGCTTTCTGACATGTGACGTCTGCCGCCAGAACTCCAGGCCCCTCCACGGAAAAGAGGGCTGAAATACAAAAGGTGATACATGCATTATTAATATCACAAATTAAAAAAGATCATAGATTGTGGACCCAGCACAATAGATTTAGACAAAAAAGGACACAAGCATAGACAATAATGTGTATCTGAGTGTGGCTAGCTAAACCAACATATCAAATATGGGAGAGACCCAAATCTGAACTTCAATGTAGACAAACAGTCCTCACAGTCTGGTTTTCTGATGTGCAGCCAATCTGTAAAAACATTAAGACACACGCAAACCCTCAGTCTTGGTTCACACTGGGACGACTTATCAGGCGACCTAGTCACCTGACCAGTAGCGTCCTGTTCTGTGCAATGGAGCCGTTCTAAATCGGCGCGATGCAAGTCGCTCCGGCTTAGAAAAAAGGTTCCTGTACGACTTTGGGGGCAACTTGCATTGACTTCCATACAGAAGTAGTTTCGCAAGTCGCCGCTGAGTCGTGTCCTGGGTTGCCTGAGGCAGTCGCGCTGTAAGTCGTGCTGCCTTAGTGTGAACCGACCCTAAATGCTGCGTGTTTCTGAAGTGCAGCTAGCTAGGTCATAACTGATAGAGAATAAATTATATATATATATATATATATATATATATATATATATATATATATATATATATATACATACACACACACACACACATATACAGGACGGGAGTCCTGTTTACGGTGGAGTTTTACTGATGTACAGCAAAACAGGGCAATAAATATAAGACAGAAAGACCCAAACTTCTATGTTGCGTATTTCTGATGAACCACCAAATACAGTTATAAGATCAATATGGTACTGGCTAGCTAAACCAACATAACAAGACAATATCTTTTCTGCTATGCAGTTCTGTAGTGCAGTCACATAGAACCAACATGGAAAGAACCCAAGCAACCTGCAGCATTGTGTTTTTCCGAAGTGCAGTAAGGTAAGGGAATCTGAAACAGAAAGCACCAACAAGCTTCAATGTTGAGTATTTCCGCTGTGCAGCCACATAAAAACAGACAGCCTTCCTAGCTGCGATCTTTCTGGTGTATTGCAAAGTAAGGCAATAAACTCCATGATGTCTATTCTTGTGTGTAGCAAAACCTCAACCAGAAGGGAAACTTAGGGCTCCCACACCTGTGCGACCCAACCTGCAACCGCAAAAAACGCAAGAGAAAAGTCATACACTATGGCTTCCAATGGGAACCAATTGTGTCTGTGCAACTCCAGGTCGCGGCGCCACCAAGCAGACCCTGCTTTCTGGATCCACAGACCTCAAGATTACACAGGTCGCAGGTAACTTGCAATTTTCAGGTTGAACAAGCGAGGGGTCCCCAATGCTGTATCTCCCTGGAGGCGTGCAGCCAACAACCCCCTGCTGTGTATCCTTAAGAAGCAGCAAGGTAGAACAATGAGAAACAGAAAAGACACCCCTCACTGCTGTGCCTTTCTGATATGCAGCCGATAAGGCAGTAAATATAGAACATACAGGACACAAACAATCTTCAATCTTTGTGTATGTCTGATGTGTAGTAATATACCAATACTGAGCAGATACGCCACCATCCTCAATGTGTCTCCCTGCTGAGGCAGTAAAAACAAATCAGAAAAGGACAAGCAACCCCACTGCTGTGTCCCTTCTGATATGCAGCCAATAAGGCAGTAAATGTAAGACATAAAGGGACAGACAACCTTCAATCTTGTATATATCTGATGTGCAACAATATAACAATCTGAATAGAGATAGCACATCCATATTGAAGGGATTTGGCATGCGACTCAACATGTAAAATCGCATGCCTAAAATCGGCAACCTTTGCCGTTAATAGCACTGTCAGCCTGACGCCACTTTGCGGGGCTGCACCTATTACCAAAAGGCAGTACCAGTACTACCCCTGGCACAGGTTCAATTTGTATTTCCCCACAATTTCAGGACCATCAATCTTCACTACTGCCTTTCTAATAAGCAACCAATAAGGCAGTAATACAGGACACAAAAAACCCCAGACAGAACTCAATTTTGAGTATGTCTGATGTGCAGCAATATAACAAATATGAGCAGAGATGTCATAAAACTCAATGATGTGCATTTCCGCCATGCGTCACAAGACCAGAAAGTACAGACCACCTTCCCTGTTGTATTTTTCTGATCTGTAGCCAAATAAGGCAGTACCTTTAGGTAACAGACAACAACAAAGCTTCAGTGCAGTGCATTTCTGATGTACAGCACTATACCCCTTATGAGCAGAGATGTCACAAATCTCAATGTGTATTTCTGCTGTGCCACAAAATATCCCAGCAAGGACAAACCTTCACTACTGAGGTCTACTGGTGAATCCCTTTATGCAATAACCAAACAGAGCAATTTGATCCCTAGGCATAGCCTGGGCTGTAGATACTAACACTTCACCCCCCAGTGAAGGAACAAATTCTAAAAATGGTTAGACACCTTACTATAGTAGCTGTTGTCCTACCTTACCTCCATAGACTGAGCAAATGCTGGTCAGCTCACACACAGGTGGGGCTGATCAGAAACTAAAGTCTCAATGAGCCCCGCCCTAGAGACCAATTTAGGACAGCCTCTAGAAAAGGTGGTCACCAATTTAGCCTGGAGGAAAATAGCCACCTGCAGGCCTTAAACAAGCAATCATGTATCTATCCAGCTCTTGCATATGTTTGCACAGAAAATCCTTAATTAAAGGATATAGGAAGCGATTTATGGTAAATCGCCTTTAGATCTGTCACTGAGTTGACTGCAGCCCAAACCAACAAAAAGGTTTTTCTTACCTCCTGCACTTCAATATAACCACAATGTAAAGGTGGAGTGGGAGGTTGGGGCTTATGGCTTCAGATTCCTAGCAGCTGGGCTAATAGGGCCATATACCTAGTGTACCTGCTGACCAGGAGAACTTACTCCTGAATCCTTCAACCATTGCACAATCCATAAATTGTTCAGTGGTATACCTGGCCTGTAAGGAACTCTTTGTATCTACCAGGTCCTCCCCCCCTTCGCTCTATTCATCCCTACTAATGTCCCACAACCGGACATGTAGGGAGAGTGTTGGAAACCTACTGTTGTGATAACCACAGTGTCTCTGCTGTAAGAGGGAGCTGTGGCTGGTGGTATTAGCAGTAGCTTCTGGGCTATTTTGTTATGCAGACCCCAGGTCCTGCACTGCACCACTTAGTAAATACAGGGGGAAGGGGAAGAAATGCCTTACCTACCTCTTTCCCATCTGAGGTGGTTTAGGCACACTCGCTCCTCTGCACCACTTGTCCACCATACAGCATCTCTGATGTAAGAGGGAGCTGTAGCTGGTGTTTTTAGCAGAAGCTTCTGGGCTATTTGAATCTAGACCCCAGAGGAGATTATCTCAAATGCCCAGAAACCATCAGGCTGGGATTGGGGATTTTGCAGCTAAATTCCCAAGGTAAAGGAAAGTACTCACCGTTGTAGTCTTCCCCTTTTTCCACAGCCACCGGGCTTGCTTTTCCATCCTTATGGTCCACACGCAAGGAGGATAGCCGCCAAAGTGCCCCCCCCCCCCCCCCCAACTACTGTCCCCATAGGGAGCTGCAAGGTTAGGCTGTGTCCTGCCAGTCAGTATATACACCTGGGGGGGGGGGGGGGGGGGCAATGCCGTACGTTCCTCATTCCATTCTGGAGGTGGTTTAGGCAGACATCCACCGTAGTGAACTGGTGCCTCCTCGAAAGGAGGATGTGGGCGCCTGCTCCTGCTGACTCTCAGCCTTCCCTCCTGGGTAAGAACGCGGGTCGTTCAAGCGGCGCCCTCCCCAGCAGCCCCCGCGGGCTACCAGGGGCCCAGGAGTCGGGGGCCCTGGAAAGAACTGACAGCCAGCACCCCTGTCTGAACGGACGCCCGGACAGGTAAGGGGGGGAGACAGGAAAAAGGCCCCTGAAGTTCTGGGGACACCACTGTGCCCAGGGGCCTTCAGCTCTCAGGGGGGCTCTTCCAGTTTCTGCTGCCCCCCCTGAGGAAAGGATAGGGGAACCCCCCAGGAAGGATAATTATATCCGGCCAGACCCAGAGGCCCATCAGGTACTAACCAGGCCCGACCCTGCTTTGCCTCCGAGATCCTACGAGATCGGGCAGGCGGCGCCCTCTTTCACTTTCAGGGTGATGTGGCCGTAGGCCTTCCCCAGGCATTTGGTCCGGCTCCCAGGGGGGACCACCAGCGCCAGGCTTCGGGTCATTTGAAAAAAACAAACGGTTTCGCTGTGTAGGGAGAAACACAATCAAAAAAACTGAGGATCAAGGGGAAGGGTGGGGACTTAAAACAGCTGTCGATTGATTGTGTTTCCTGTAGGGAGGAGCCTCTCATCTCTCAGGTGTGCCGTCCTGGAAGATGACTTGAGAAAAATACATTTTTCTTCATTTCTGTTATAAAATTTTGCAAATTAATTTTTCTTCATATATTTTGGCCAAAATTTATACCGCTACATATCTTTGGTAAAAATAACCCAAATCGGTGGATATTATTTGGTCTTTGTGAAAGTTATAGAGTCCAAAAGCTATGGTGCGAATATCTGAAAATTGATCACACCTGAAGTACTGACGGCCTATCTAATTTCTTGAGACCCTAACATGCCAGAAAAGTACAAATACCCCCCAAATTACCCCTTTTTGGAAAGAAGACATTCCAAGGTATTTAGAAAGATGCATGATGAGTTTTTTGAAGTTGTCATTTTTTCCCACAATTCTTTGCAAAATCAAGTTTTTTTTCTTACTTTTTTTTTTTTTCACAAAATTGTCATATTAGCAGGTTATTTCTCACACACCGCATATGCATACCACAAATTACACCCCAAAACACATTTTGCTATTACTCCCGAGTACGGCGATACCACATATGTGAGACTTTTACACAGCGTGGTCACATACAGAGGCCCAACATGCAGGGGAGCACCTTCAGGAGTTCTGGAGTGCCCAGGCCAATTCTGACATTTCTCTCCTACATGTAAAAATCATCATTTATTAGCTAGAAAATTACATAGAACCCCAAAACATTATATATGTTTTTTTAGCAAAGACCCTAGAGAATACAATGGCGGTCGTTGCAACTTTTTATCTCGCACTGTATTTGTGCAGCAATTTTTTTAATGCTTTTTTTTGGAAAAAAAACAGTTTTGTGCTTTACAAAAACCAAAACAGTAAAGTTATCCCAATGTTTTTGCATAATGTGAAAGATGAAGTTACACCAAGTAAATAGATACCCAACATGTCACCTTTCAAAACTGCACGCGCTTGTGGAATGGCGCCAAACTTTGCTACTCAAAAATCCCCATAGGCGACGCTTTAAAATTTTTACTGGTTACATGTTTTGAGTTACAGAGGAGGTCTAGGGCCAAAATTATTGCTCTCGCTTTACCGATCGCAGCGATACCTCACATGTGTGGTTTGAACACCGTTTTCATATATGGGCGGGACTTACGTATGCGTTCGCTTCTGCATGCGAGCACACAGGGACAGGGGCGCTTTAAAATTTTTATTTTTTTTTTTATTGTTCATTTTACGTTATTTATTTTAGTTTGATGCTTTTTTCCCCCCCAAAATTTTTTTGACCACTTTTATTCCTATTACAGGGAATGTAAACATCCCTTGTAATAGGAATATGGCATGACAGGTCCTCTTTACAGCGAGATATGGGGTCAATAAGACCCCACATCTCACCTCTAGGCTGGGAAGCCTGAAATAAAAAAAAAAAAACAAAAAACGATCCTGGCTTCGATCGTAGCGGTGAGTCGGTAGAAGCACCGGAGGGCGGCGGGAGGGGGGACATCCCCTCTCGCCTCCCGTAAGAACGATCAAGCAGTGGAACAGCCGCTATGATCGTTCTTATGGTGTAGGGAATCGCCGGCTGAAAAAGCTGATATCTGAATGATGCCTGTAGCAGCAGGCATCATTCAGATATCACCGCACAAAGTCAAGGACGTTATATGACGGCCGGTGGGCGGGAAGTGGTTAAAACGCATTATTTTTTTTTAACACAAAGTTATCCATTTATACAATACATGTACATACCAAAAATTACACCCAAAAATAGATTCTCCTACTCCTCCTGAGTACGGCGATACCACATGTGTGAGACTTCCACAGCCTGGCCACATAGAGAGGCCGAGTACAGCCGAGTATGGCTCAGCATGGCAGGGTATGGCGGGGTATTGCAGAGTATGGCGGGGTATTGCAGAGTATCGCTGAGTATGACTGGGTATCACCAAGTATTGCAGAGTATTGCGGGGTATTGCAGAGTACTGCGGGGTATGGCAGAGTACCGTTGGGTATGGCAAAGTACTGTGGGGTATTGCAGAGTACTGCGGGGTATTGCAGAGTAATGTGGGGGTATTGCAGAGTAATGTGGGGGTATTGCAGAGTAGTGCACAGCATTGCAGCGTAATGTGGGGGTATTGCAGAGTAATGTGGGGCATTGCAGAGTAGTGCACAGCATTGCAGAGCGTTAGGGATGGCTGAGCATGGATGGATGGCTGGCTGGATGTCTCTGTGCAGCGCTGTGGGCACTACACATCCAGCCCACAGCGCTGCAGCCATCCATCCATCTCCCTCTCTGCTCACAGTGTACCGATCGGTACACAGGAGGGGAGGAGAGGAACCGGCGTCATCAGATGACGCCGGTCTGTTTACATGTGATCGCGCCGTCATTTGACGGCCATTTACCGGGATCCGTGATGCGCCGGGTCCCGCTGAGGACCCGGCGGTCACAGATGTGTTCGGGTGCGCGCCCCAGCGGGCGCACGAGAGGGGAATTCTGGGAGGACGTCATAGTACGTCCTCCCAGAGTTATCCAACCGCCCTGCAGCCGTCATTCGGCTATGGGCCGGTTGGTAAGTGGTTAAAGGAACTGAAGTTATTAGTATCATACGGGCCTGCACACACATATTCAGGGCTCTGTGTATGCAGTTGGTGTGCGGAACAGTTTATTTAGGAAGTTAAGCCATTACATGTTGATTTGAATAAAGTGTTTAAAGTTGGGCCTGTGGTTTCAGGGGACAGAAGAGAGAGGCCTGATATAAAGAGGGTCATTCCTCTGTTCTCCTCCTGCCTGGACTCATAGAGCCAACCTGAGTAAGGGTAACCAATCTGGTACAAATTGCCATATTATGATTTATTGTTACTGGAGTGTTTGCCTCTGCTCTTGGGGTTATTCTTAGGGTTTTAAACCCCTGAAAGCAGCCTGAATATAGTATTGAGCTATATTGCTCATAACCTCAGTTATTGCTCTTCTATTGCATCCTTAGAACATATATATTGTTACTGTTGGTTACCTATCTACAGAAATATTGCAGTAAAGACAATTTCTGTGTTTTATCATAACGTGTGTTTCTCATTGATCCTTGCAGTTACACTATTGACAGGTGTGCCAGAGGGGCAGAGACTCTTCAAAGCTTTGAGAGGCAGTGTAACGGAAAGAACAAATTCAAGCAGCTCCTTTGGGAGTATCGCTGCATAAATGACCCCCTTTCCGAAGCCCTAGAGCTCCGTACGACTTAACACCTTCAATGCACACTACTCTCAAGGCCTGGAAGATGGGACTTACCTGGGAGCGGTATTCACGTTCGGCGGTTTCCCCCGATTCTCCCCTATGGAACAACCCTATGCTACCTCACCTGTTTAAACTCCCTGAGCCTGTGGCATGGACTAAAATTTAACATCAAATTAGTGATGTCACACCAGATCTAACACTCCACCTCCTTGATTTTTTTGTCTCCAACCACAACATTCCCCCAATGTACCTTTTCAGATATCTACAACTCTCCCATGCTTTCACAAGTCAATTCCACCCAGGGGAGGCCTAGTTGGTGTTCTCAGACTTGAAAAGAATTACTAGATATGAATACTCAGAAAAGCCCACCTCTATTCTCTATGCACATCTTCTCAGAGTATCTTCTCTGGAACTATATGTCAGCGTTGGTTTACTGATGTTCCTGAGTTGGACTCTGAGGACTGGGAGGACCTATGGGACTTTCATTTTAAAATGCTAGTTTCCCTAGGGGATCGCCTCATCCATTTCAAAATTGTTCATAGCGCCCACCTTACCCCATATAGACTGCATAAAATGGGACCTGGCAATTCTCCAGCATGTTGGCGTGGTGCCCATCCTCAAGGGGACTTTTTACATATATTCTGGTCCTGCCCTGACATAGCTCCATTTTGGACACAAGTACTGTCAGTAATAAATTCACTTAAAGAGAGAGAGGAGCGCCACTAAGTAAAATCATTTATTCACCAATATAAAAACAAAGTATCAACTTACATTTAGGAGCGGTATATAGAACAGACAGATGTGATTCCTGATAGAAGAGGGGGAAGGGAACAGTCAGTGATTCCCCGGGGATGCCTCCAAACACGATGCAGTCTGGCGGGGAGGCCAGGACGGTACACAACCTGTCTCTGCGGGAGGACAGAGTGGCAGCCCAGGAAGCCGCTGGCAATGTTGTCAATGAGGAGAAAAAAACACAACTAGTTTCTGAGCCTGCGCAGGGTCTGTACGGCACATGCACGCTCCTTTATCAAGTGTAGAGTAGGGAAAACAGTGAAGAGCTATTTATAGCAGATCAAAGGTAATGGGTGGATGTTCACAGCTGATTGTATCACAGCTGATTGTATCAATGCAGGTAATGGGTCGACATTCACAGCTGATTGTATCAATGCCGGAGTGTCAATAAATGAACCACGGACAATAGCAATGTTATATAACAAGGCCAGAGCACATATCTGTATCTTTATGAGTAAGCTGGATGTCTGATAAAAGAAAGCTGGGGAAAAAAAATTGACAGTTACTTACCGATAACTGTTTTTCTAGGATATCTTCCAGGACGGCACACCTGAGAGATGAGAGGCTCCTCCCTACAGGAAACACAATCAATCGACAGCTGTTTTAAGTCCCCACCCTTCCCCTTGATCCTCAGTTTGTAGAGAAGTAACTCCTGAACCTGGTTCACAAGGGAAATCATTCCTCATAGGTACTCACCTTCTAGTGTTCTACCATTTTCCCTCCTCCAACGGGCGGGAAGTAGGCCTGCCGTCCTGGAAGATATCCTAGAAAAACAGTTATCGGTAAGTAACTGTCAATTTTCTCTAGTCATCTTCCAGGACGGCACACCTGAGAGGATAATCAAGTACCTCAGGCCTACCTTAGGGTGGGACCACTGCAAGACCCTCTTGGCGAACCTTGGTTCTGCAGTGAGTTTTACCTCCACTCCATATGCTTGATGAAGGTATTATAGCTGGATCATGCAGCTGGTCTGCATGTCTACTCCACCGATGTCCCTGCCTTCTCTGCTTCGGATGCAGGACCTAGGTGGAGTGGGCTCTTAAAGATTTCTTCACAGTAAGAGCTGTGAAAATGTGGAATAGACTCCCTCCAGAGGTGGTTCTGGCCAGCTCAGTAGATTGCTTTAAGAAAGGCCTGGATACTTTCCTAAATGTACATAATATAACTGGGTACTGACATTTATAGGTAAAGTTGATCCAGGGAAAATCCGATTGCCTCTCTGGGATCAGGAAGGAATTTTTTCCCCTGCTGTAGCAAATTGGAGCATGCTCTGCTGGGGTTTTTTGCCTTCCTCTGGATCAACTGTGGGTATAGTATTGGGTATATTGGATTGTACGTTTTTTTTTTTTTTTTGTGGTTGGACTGGATGGACTTGTGTCTTTTTTCAACCTGACTAACTATGTAAAGATGGAATCAGAAAACATGTTAAACTTGTAGGTTATCAATGTTGCCTGTCTCACACATCTAACAACCCTGGCCTATTGTGCCTGTAGGTGCTACTTAGAACCCTTAAAGGTTAATCAGAGACCTGTGTTGTAAGACAAGGACACTAATTGATCACTAAGAGGGCCTGTCTAACACTACCCTGTTCAGGGAATTAAAACTGCAAAAAAAAGGTGGGCCCCTAACAGACAACCTTTTTTGTTCATTTTTATCTTTACATCAGCCAAGACTAAAGGGAAGCCTACTTAAGGGTAATAGATTAACCGAGGCTTGATCCCTGGGTTTAAGGCATGCCCACTCTGTGGCTTTACTTACGCCAAAGTGCCTACTTCAGGAGAATAAAGTTCATAGCAGGAGTATAACACTTATACTGCTACATCTAGTTCTGCTAGAAGGGTGAGATGAAGGCCATGCACCGAGCCGTAACCTATTCGGTCGGGTGGACATCTTTATACTTCATCTTCAGGTCATAATACTCCTCTGAACAGAACTTCCCAAGTTCTTACTAAGCAGGGTGATTCTTTATCGCCTTCCTCCAGTGTCCTATAACCCTACTGGGCTTCAACCCTAGGAAATGGTTCCAGCATTCCTGAATGTATGGGGCTGAGGCTTTCTGACATGTGACGTCTGCCGCCAGAACTCCAGGCCCCTCCACGGAAAAGAGGGCTGAAATACAAAAGGTGATACATGCATTAATAATATCACAAATTAAAAAAGATCATAGATTGTGGACCCAGCACAATAGATTTAGACAAAAAGGACACAAGCATAGACAATAATGTGTATCTGAGTGTGGCTAGCTAAACCAACATATCAAATATGGGAGAGACCCAAATCTGAACTTCAATGTAGACAAACAGTCCTCACAGTCTGGTTTTCTGATGTGCAGCCAATCTGTAAAAACATTAAGACACACGCAAACCCTCAGTCTTGGTTCACACTGGGACGACTTGTCAGGCGACCTAGTCACCTGACAAGTAGCGTCCTGTTCTGTGCAATGGAGCCGTTCTAAATCGGCGCGATGCAAGTCGCTCCGGCTTAGAAAAAAGGTTCCTGTACGACTTTGGGGGCAACTTGCATTGACTTCCATACAGAAGTAGTTTCGCAAGTCGCCGCTGAGTCGTGTCCTGGGTCGCCTGAGGCAGTCGCGCTGTAAGTCGTGCTGCCTTAGTGTGAACCGACCCTAAATGCCGCGTGTTTCTGAAGTGCAGCTAGCTAGGTCATAACTGAGAGAATATATATATATATATATATATATATATATATATATATATATATATATATATATATATATATATATATATATATATATATATATATATATATATATATATACACATACATACATACATACATACATACACATACATAAAGGACGGGAGTCCTGTTTACGGTGGAGTTTTACTGATGTACAGCAAAACAGGGCAATAAATATAAGACAGAAAGACCCAAACTTCTATGTTGCGTATTTCTGATGAACCACCAAATACAGTTATAAGATCAATATGGTACTGGCTAGCTAAACCAACATAACAAGACAATATCTTTTCTGTTATGCAGTTCTGTAGTGCAGTCCCATAGAACCAACATGGAAAGAACCCAAACAACCTGCAGCATTGTGTTTTTCCGAAGTGCAGTAAGGTAAGGGAATCTGAAACAGAAAGCACCAACAAGCTTCAATGTTGAGTATTTCTGCTGTGCAGCCATATAAAAACAGACAGCCTTCCTAGCTGCGATCTTTCTGGTGTATTGCAAAGTAAGGCAATAAACTCCATGATGTCTATTCTTGTGTGTAGCAAAACCTCAACCAGAAGGGAAACTTAGGGCTCCCACACCTGTGCGACCCAACCTGCAACCGCAAAAACGCAAGAGAAAAGTCATAAACTATGGCTTCCAATGGGAACCAATTGTGTCTGTGCAACTCCAGGTCGCGGCGCCACCAAGCAGACCCTGCTTTCTGGATCCACAGACCTCAAGATTACACAGGTCGCAGGTAACTTGCAATTTTCAGGTTGAACAAGCAAGGGGTCCCCAATGCTGTATCTCCCTGGAGGCGTGCAGCCAACAACCCCCTGCTGTGTATCCTTAAGAAGCAGCAAGGTAGAACAATGAGAAACAGAAAAGACACCCCTCACTGCTGTGCCTTTCTGATATGCAGCCGATAAGGCAGTAAATATAGAACATACAGGACACAAACAATCTTCAATCTTTGTGTATGTCTGATGTGTAGTAATATACCAATACTGAGCAGATACGCCACCATCCTCAATGTGTCTCCCTGCTGAGGCAGTAAAAACAAATCAGAAAAGGACAAGCAACCTCACTGCTGTGTCCCTTCTGATATGCAGCCAATAAGGCAGTAAATGTAAGACATAAAGGGACAGACAACCTTCAATCTTGTATATATCTGATGTGCAACAATATAACAATCTGAATAGAGATAGCACATCCATATTGAAGGGATTTGGCATGCGACTCAACATGTAAAATCGCATGCCTAAAATCGGCAACCTTTGCCGTTAATAGCACTGTCAGCCTGACGCCACTTTGCGGGGCTACACCTATTACCAAAAGGCAGTACCAGTACTACCCCTGGCACAGGTTCAATTTGTATTTCCCAACAATTCAGGACCATCAATCTTCACTACTGCCTTTCTAATAAGCAACCAATAAGGCAGTAATACAGGACACAAAAAACCCCAGACAGAACTCAATTTTGAGTATGTCTGATGTGCAGCAATATAACAAATATGAGCAGAGATGTCATAAAACTCAATGATGTGCATTTCCGCCATGCGTCACAAGACCAGAAAGTACAGACCACCTTCCCTGTTGTATTTTTCTGATCTGTAGCCAAATAAGGCAGTACCTTTAGGATATAACAGACAACAACAAAGCTTCAGTGCAGTGCATTTCTGATGTACAGCACTATACCCCTTATGAGCAGAGATGTCACAAATCTCAATGTGTATTTCTGCTGTGCCACAAAATATCCCAGCAAGGACAAACCTTCACTACTGAGGTCTACTGGTGTGCAACCAAGGAGGAGTCATGGTGTATCCCTTTATGCAATAACCAAACAGAGCAATTTGATCCCTAGGCATAGCCTGGGCTGTAGATACTAACACTTCACCCCCCAGTGAAGGAACAAATTCTAAAAATGGTTAGACACCTTACTATAGTAGCTGTGGTCCTACCTTACCTCCGTAGACTGAGCAAATGCTGGTCAGCTCACACACAGGTGGGGCTGATCAGAAACTAAAGTCTCAATGAGCCCCGCCCTAGAGACCAATTTAGGACAGCCTCTAGAAAAGGTGATCACCAATTTAGCCTGGAGGAAAATAGCCACCTGCAGGCCTTAAACAAGCAATCATGTATCTATCTAGCTCTTGCATATGTTTGCACAGAAAATCCTTAATTAAAGGATATAGGAAGCGATTTATGGTAAATCGCCTTTAGATCTGTCACTGAGTTGACTGCAGCCCAAACCAACAAAAAGGTTTTTCTTACCTCCTGCACTTCAATATAACCACAATGTAAAGGTGGAGTGGGAGGTTGGGGCTTATGGCTTCAGATTCCTAGCAGCTGGGCTAATAGGGCCATATAACCTAGTGCACCTGCTGACCAGGAGAACTTACTCCTGAATCCTTCAACCATTGCACAATCCATAAATTGTTCAGTGGTATACCTGGCCTGTAAGGAACTCTTTGTATCTACCAGGTCCTCCCCCCCTTCGCTCTATTCATCCCTACTAATGTCCCACAACCGGACATGTAGGGAGAGTGTTGGAAACCTACTGTTGTGATAACCACAGTGTCTCTGCTGTAAGAGGGAGCTGTGGCTGGTGGTATTAGCAGTAGCTTCTGGGCCATTTTGTTATGCAGACCCCAGGTCCTGCACTGCACCACTTAGTAAATACAGGGGGAAGGGGAAGAAATGCCTTACCTACCTCTTTCCCATCTGAGGTGGTTTAGGCACACTCGCTCCTCTGCACCACTTGTCCACCATACAGCATCTCTGATGTAAGAGGGAGCTGTAGCTGGTGTTTTTAGCAGAAGCTTCTGGGCTATTTGAATCTAGACCCCAGGGGAGATTATCTCAAATGCCCAGAAACCATCAGGCTGGGATTGGGGATTTTGCAGCTAAATTCCCAAGGTAAAGGAAAGTACTCACCGTTGTAGTCTTCCCCTTTTTCCACAGCCACCGGGCTTGCTTTTCCATCCTTATGGTCCACACGCAAGGAGGATAGCCGCCAAAGTGCCCCCCCCCCCCCCCAACTACTGTCCCCATAGGGAGCTGCAAGGTTAGGCTGTGTCCTGACAGTCAGTATATACACCTGGGGGGGGGGCAATGCCGTACGTTCCTCATTCCATTCTGGAGGTGGTTTAGGCAGACGTCCACCATAGTGAACTGGTGCCTCCTCGAAAGGAGGATGTGGGCGCCTGCTCCTGCTGACTCTCAGCCTTCCCTCCTGGGTAAGAACGCGGGTCGTTCAAGCGGCGCCCTCCCCAGCAGCCCACGCGGGCTACCAGGGGCCCAGGAGTCGGGGGCCCTGGAAAGAACTGACAGCCAGCACCCCTGTCTGAACGGACGCCCGGACAGGTAAGGGGGGGGAGACAGGAAAAAGGCCCCTGAAGTTCTGGGGACACCACTGTACCCAGGGGCCTTCAGCTCTCAGGGGGGTTCTTCCAGTTTCTGCTGCCCCCCCTGAGGAAAGGATAGGGGAACCCCCCAGGAAGGATAAATATATCCGGCCAGACCCAGAGGCCCATCAGGTACTAACCAGGCCCGACCCTGCTTTGCCTCCGAGATCCTACGAGATCGGGCAGGCGGCGCCCTCTTTCACTTTCAGGGTGATGTGGCCGTAGGCCTTCCCCAGGCATTTGGTCCGGCTCCCAGGAGGGGACCACCAGCGCTAGGCTTCGGGTCATTTGAAAAAAACAAACGGTTTCGCTGTGTAGGGAGAAACACAATCAAAAACTGAGGATCAAGGGGAAGGGTGGGGACTTAAAACAGCTGTCGATTGATTGTGTTTCCTGTAGGGAGGAGCCTCTCATCTCAGGTGTGCCGTCCTGGAAGATGACTAGAGAAAATTATTTTGGGAAAAAAAATTACTACTAGAGAACTATATATCTAAAAAGGGTGAATGATTATAAGAAGATGTGTCTCAAGAGTGTATATATATGCATATATATCAGAGCATTTATGATAAACTATCAAAAAATTTTAAAAAAATGGAAACAAAAGTAAAAATAAAGGATTATTGCTATACATGATACATACAATATGCTGGATGTCACACCCCTGAATGATTGGTGCGACAATTAAAACAAAAACAAAAGGTTAAATATATTGGATTGCGACTTATGGAGCACCCATAATCGCATACAAATGATATGTGCAAGAAATGCGTGAATAACATTGTTAGATAGCCAATGGTAAGTAAATCAACTAAAGAAAGGTAAATGCCAGAGAAACCATTCTGAATATATATAGGAAGGTGTTGATTTCCAGTACCTCGCATACATGATCGCATTTGTATGCGATTTGTATGTATATGTTGTTTGTATGTATTTGTTTGCATGAAAATGATATATGCAACAATGCGTGAATAACATTATTACCAAATAGCCAATAGTGGGCAGGCAAGCTAAACCAAGACAAATAAAACAGAAACCATTCTGAATGTTTAGAGGATAGTGTTAATTTCCAGTTCCTCATTGAGTCCATTAGGGGCAAGCGTGTCAAGGGTGTAAATCCAGAACGTTTCGCGCTCGCACAAACGCGAGAAACGCTCGGCTTCAGACAGATCTTTTGGTATGGACTCAATGACCCAAACTTGTAGGCCTCTAGTGGAGCGAGCATGATATTTTAAAAAGTGATGTGGTACACTGTGTTTGTCGCTACCTAATTCAACCAAACGACGGTGCTTACCAAAGCGCTGTCTTAATGGGCAAATGGTCCGGCCTACATACAAAAGTTTACAAGGGCATATAAGGCAATACACTACGTAGTCGCTGGAACAGTTGTGGAATTTGTCGAAAGTGAAGAGTCTACCTTTATGGGTAAAACTTTTTTGCCCATGGTTCACAAAGCCACAGGTTAAGCACAACGGTTTATTACACCTATACATTCCCACTAAGGGAATGAGACAAAGGGAATTATCTTTGGTTTTACATTTTAACTTACTGGGTGCTATTTTATTTTTCAAAGTAGGGGCCCTTCTGTAGGTGACTTTGGGTCTTTGGCGCAGGGAGGTGTTCAAGTGGGGGTCTTGTTTAAGGATATTCCAATGTTTGGAAAGTATATGTTCCATCTTTCTGTGTTGGCTATGAAAACCCGTAATAAAGCGTACCTCCTGTTCTTCCGGGGGTTTGGTAATCTTGGGTTTCTTGCCTGGCAAGTACTGGTTGTAGGCCTGTTCTATCAATGATGTAGGATAACCTTTCTCTAGAAACTTGTTTTTGAGGTGCGTACTCTGAGTGACATAATCGCAAATTCTAGTGCAGTTCTGCCTGAGCCTGCAGAACTGCCCTTTCGGGATATTATTCTTCCATAGAGGGTGGTGGCAGCTGTCATAGTGCAAATAAGAGTTTCCAGCAGTGGCCTTGGTGTAATTACGAGAAAAAATATGATCACCTTCATGATTGAGTTCTAAATCAAGGAAGTAAGCTATCCCTGTTCGACTGCTGTAAAGGAAAGGCCCAGGTCATTGGTGTTACAATGGGCGACAAAGTCATCGATCCGGGAGGGGGAACCATCCCAGATGACGACGATATCGTCGATGTAACGACCAAAAAAGACTATGTGCTTGGCAAAGGGGTTGTTATTCCAGATGAATACATTTTCCCAATGACCCATGGTCAGATTGGCATAAGACGGGGCAAAATTCGCGCCCATGGCAGTGCCATGGGTCTGTAGATAAAACTCATCTTCAAAGTGGAAATAATTGTGGGTGAGGCAAAATGACGTCACTTCCAAAATGAAAGCAGCCTGTCTAGTATTGAGCATAGGGTCTGTTAATAGAAAGTTCTGTACAGCCAATAAACCCACCTGATGTGGGATAGACGTATATAACGAATTAACGTCAAGGGATAACCAGGAGTAATTTTCGGTCCATTTATAGGGAGACAAGAGTTCCATTAAGTGTGTAGAGGCACGTATGTAGGACTGTAAGGCTTGGGCCAAGGGTTGCAAGAAGGAGTCTATATATAGCGAGAATCCGCTAGTGATGCTATTCATGGAGGCCACAATTGGTCTACCAGGTGGATTTTTTGCATCTTTATGTAATTTGGGCAAATTATAGAAATAAGGCGTGCTGTAAAAGTCTTTACGTATAAAGGCAGCTTCCTTTTTGTCAAGAACATGATCAATAATGGCGTGTGTGATAAGGAGATCAGCTTCTGTGCGAAAGGAGGGTAGGGGGTCGCAAGACAATTTTTTATAGGTTTTACTGTCAGAGAGTAGCCTCATGGCTTCAGCTACATGTGAATTTGTCTAAGATAACGATCCCCTCGCCCTTATCGGCTTGTTTGATGACCAGCTCTGGATTATTCAAGAATTGTTTCAAGGACAATAATTCTCCGGGGGTTAGATTGTGTTTGCTGTGTTTTTTGGGTGGTTTTTGGCAAAGTATTTGAAAATCAGCGAACACAACCCTATAGAAGGCCTCAAGATAAGGTCCCTTTGATTGGGTGGGATAAAAGGAAGACTTAGGTTTTAAAGAAGTGTGTACTACTGGGGGAGATGTTTGAAGATGCTGCGTGTACAACTCATAATTAGGGTCTACATCCAATAAATCATCAGCCTCTACTGGATCATTATAAACACTAGGAGGGCTATCCATCTCTACCTCCAAGTTGGTGTCAGCTGAAATAGGGGGAGGCGATATCGGGGGTTCAATGGATTTTTTGGATTGTATCTGGAAGAACCTTTTTAAAGTAAGGTTTCTGATTAACCTATTTAGATCCTTAAATAACTGGAACGAGTTGGGTTGTGTAGTGGGAGAGAAAGTGAGGCCTCTACAAAGCAAAGAGATGTCCTCTTTAGTTAATACATGAGATGATAAGTTGAACAACTTTATCGTCTCTGTAGTTTGGCGCTGGTGTTTATTGATGTGGCGTCCTCCCCTACATCCTCGTCGGTGTGTTTTCTTTTTTGTCGAGTTTTTGGATGAACGCCTTTGTCTAAAAAAGGAGAAAAAGAAAGAGAGGCAGAATGTAGGGGTATTTCGCCTTTTTGAAAATCACCTAACAGAAGATTAAGTGTGGGAGATGGTGGATTTCGATTACCAGTAGTGTCGGTGGTAATATGTCCACTACCAGTAGTAGTGGGTGCAGCAGCCCCAGAAACTGGTAAGGTGCAAGCAATATGGAGAGGAGCGTTAAGGCGTGGTGAGTCAGGGTTTTGAGATGTGGCAGGTATGGTTTTCATACTGGACGTAGCAGAGGATGTTTCAGTGCAGGTATCATTAACTTTCACAGAACTGGTAAGTGCCTATGAGAAGGGGCTGCAGGTCTATGTTTGTTTTTGAATCTTTGAATCTTTGTTTGGTAGGTATCCTCTGAGGTAATGGGCGGGCCACATATGAATTGGGATAATTGTTAGATGTATTGGGAGGATTGGCAATAGGAGCGGGGCCCTTGGGAGGGACCGTGTGTGGTATTGGAATTATGGGTGGGCACCCTAGAAAAGGGTGATAAAGACATGAGTGCCGGTATTGATTTATGTTTTTTCCAAGAGAAAACTTTCCCTCGAGAGTAATCATCCAAGTCTCTATGAAATTTTTTGAGCTTGGTTTCAATGAGGTAATTCTCCTTGGTTTTGGTATTTTTCTTGAGTGTGTCCAACCAGGCCAAAGGAATTTTACACTGGTGACCAATAATCTCAGATGAAAGCATTTGCACTAGATGAACTAGTTCATCATATTTGATATGTCTTTGGCTGGCAATGACCTCTAGCCATTTGGCAGTGCAAAATTCAGCTATTCCTTCCCATTGAGAATTGTGGGTAGCATCTAAAAATGAGCAAGTATTTTGCACCCTCAGGCCTCTAGGGGAAATTTTCTCTTGTATGTATTTCTTCAGGAAGAACTCATCCCACCACTGAGTGTTAGTGGAATGGATGAGTCTCTCCAATTTTTTGAATTTCCCACAAAGTGTGTAACGGTCGGACCATGTGAGTACAGAGGTGGTGCAAAATAAATCAGAAGGTAAGATGGTGTATAATTTAATACTTCAAATTTATGAAATTCTATCTCATTAATTAATTCTATCATAATGGAAAAGATAACCGATATATGTAAGATGAAATAACAGTATCTGTATGAAACCAGTATTATGGCAATATTGGGAAAAAAAAAAAAAAAAAATGTAAGAAAGGATTGTTATAAATGTGTATGATAGTAGAGGGTAGGAGTGTGTGTATAATCTATCCGTGCAAATGCACTGGTGCATATACCCACTAAAAGGAGTAAGCATAGGCAAACAACCTTGTATCAGACAACTAAAATTGAAGGTTTAAAGAAGGGGTTAAAAACATATAGATGAGTGATCAGCTGGCAAAGTCAGGGATTTAAACAAATAGGAATAAATGGTAATCACGGTGTAGTATGTCAGTGATGTAAACACATATATATATATATATAAAATGGTACAAATGCTTTCAACCATCTAGCTGCCAGTGAGACTCCACAAATCAACACAAAAACAAATAAACTGGCACTCAGAGGCTATAAGGCAAATGACTATAAAAGTTCATGAAATTATAAAGTCTAAAAGCTGGATCAATCACAGTGTAATCAGGACGGTGTTGGAAGTCTTGGACAGGAGCCAGGAAACAGTCTATAAAGCAGGAGAGGATCCCTGGAGGATAAGTCATAGGTAAAACAAAACACCGGAATAAAACTTTTCTTTTCTTGTAGGAATTTGTGTGGCCAGATTCACGAAAGGCAGCTCTTCTTGTTTAGAGAAGTCAAACTCAGATCCATCCAGGTAAAAAAGAGAGAGAGGAGCGCCACTAAGTAAAATCATTTATTCACCAATATAAAAACAAAGTATCAACTTACATTTAGGAGCGGTATATAGAACAGACAGATGTGATTCCTGATAGAAGAGGGGGAAGGGAACAGTCAGTGATTCCCCGGGGATGCCTCCAAACACGACGCAGTCTGGCGGGGAGGCCAGGACGTTACACAACCTGTCTCTGCGGGAGGACGGAGTGGCAGCCCAGGAAGCCGCTGGCAATGTTGTCAATGAGGAGAAAAAACACAACGCGTTTCTGAGCCTGCGCAGGGTCTGTACGGCACATGCGCGCTCCTTTATCAAGTGTAGAGTAGGGAAACCAGTGAAGAGCTATTTATAGCAGATCAAAGGTAATGGGTGGACGTTCACAGCTGATTGTATCACAGCTGATTGTATCAATGCAGGTAATGGGTGGATGTTCACAGCTGATTGTATCAATGCCGGCGTGTCAATAAATGAACCACGGACAATAGCAATGTTATATAACAAGGCCAGAGCACATATCTGTATCTTTATGAGTAAGCTGGATGTCTGATAAAAGAAAGCTGGGGAAAAAAATTATTTTGGGGAAAAAAATTATTACTAGAGAACTATATATCTAAAAAGGGTAAATGATTAAAAGAAGATGTGTCTCAAGAGTGTATATATATGCATATATATCAGAGCATTTATGATAAACTATCAAAAAAAAAAAAAAAAAAAAATTAAAAAAATGGAAACAAAAGTAAAAATAAAGGATTATTGCTATACATGATACATACAATATGCTGGATGTCACACCCCTGCATGATTGGTGCGACAATTAAAACAAAAGGTAAAATATATTGGATTGCGACTTATGGAGCACCCATAATCGCATACAAATGATATGTGCAAGAAATGCGTGAATAACATTATTAGATAGCCAATGGTAAGTAAAACCAGCTAAACAAAGGTAAATGCAAGAGAAACCATTCTGAATATATTTAGGAAAGTGTTGATTTCCAGTTCCTCGCATACATGATCACATTTGTATGCGATTTGTTTGTATATATTGTTTGTATGTATTTGTTTGCATGAAAATGATATATGCAACAATGCGTGAATAACATTATTACCAAATAGCCGATAGTGGGCAGGCAAGCTAAACCAAGACAAATAAAACAGAAACCATTCTATACTAATGAAAAAATAATGAAAAAATAATGAAAAAATGGAAACAAAAATAAAAATAAAAATAAAGGATTATTGCTATACATGATACATACAATATGCTGAATGTCACACCCCTGAATGATTGGTGCGACAATTAAAACAAAAACAAAAGGTTAAATATATTGGATTGCGACTTATGGAGCACCCATAATCGCATACAAATGATATGTGCAAGAAATGCGTGAATAACATTGTTAGATAGCCAATGGTAAGTAAACCAACTAAAGAAAGGTAAATGCCAGAGAAACCATTCTGAATATATATAGGAAGGTGTTGATTCCCAGTACCTTGCATACATGATCGCATTTGTATGCGATTTGTATGTATATATTGTTTGTATGTATTTGTTTGCATGAAAATGATATATGCAACAATGCGTGAATAACATTATTACCAAATAGCCAATAGTGGGCAGGCAAGCTAAACCAAGACAAATAAAACACAAATAAAACAGAAACCATTCTGAATGTTTAGAGGATAGTGTTAGTGACCCAAAGTCACCTACAGAAGGGCCCCTACTTTGAAAAATAAAATAGCACCCAGTAAGTTAAAATGTAAAACCAAAGATAATTCCCTTTGTCTCATTCCCTTAGTGGGAATGTATAGGTGTAATAAACCATTGTGCTTAACCTGTGGCTTTGTGAACCACGGCCAAAAAAGTTTTACCCATAAAGGTAGACTCTTCACTTTCGACAAATTCCACAACTGTTCCAGCGACTACGTAGTGTATTGCCTTATATGCCCGTGTAAACTTTTGTATGTAGGCCGGACCATTTGCCCATTAAGACAGCGCTTTGGTAAGCACCGTCGTTTGGTTGAATTAGTGTACCACGTCACTTTTTAAAATATCATGCTCGCTCCACTAGAGGCCTACAAGTTTGGGTCATTGAGTCCATACCAAAAGATCTGTCTGAAGCCGAGCGTTTCTCGCGTTTGTGCGAGCGCGAAACGTTCTGGATTTACACCCTTGACACGCTTGCCCCTAATGGACTCAATGAGGAACTGGAAATTAACACTATCCTCTAAACATTCAGAATGGTTTCTGTTTTATTTGTCTTGGTTTAGCTTGCCTGCCCACTATTGGCTATTTGGTAATAATGTTATTCACGCATTGTTGCATATATCATTTTCATGCAAACAAATACATACAAACAATATATACATACAAATCGCATACAAATGCGATCATGTATGCGAGGTACTGGAAATCAACACCTTCCTATATATATTCAGAATGGTTTCTCTGGCATTTACCTTTGTTTAGTTGGTTTACTTACCATTGGCTATCTAACAATGTTATTCACGCATTTCTTGCACATATCATTTGTATGCGATTATGGGTGCTCCATAAGTCGCAATCCAATATATTTAACCTTTTGTTTTTGTTTTAATTGTCACACCAATCATTCAGGGGTGTGACATTCAGCATATTGTATGTATCATGTATAGCAATAATCCTTTATTTTTATTTTTGTTTCCATTTTTCCATTATTTTTTCATTAGTATAGAATGGTTTCTGTTTTATTTGTCTTGGTTTAGCTTGCCTGCCCACTATCGGCTATTTGGTAATAATGTTATTCATGCATTGTTGCATATATCATTTTCATGCAAACAAATACATACAAACAATATATACAAACAAATCGCATACAAATGCGATCATGTATGCGAGGAACTGGAAATTAATACCTTCCTATATATATTCAGAATGGTTTCTCTTGCATTTACCTTTGTTTAGCTGGTTTTACTTACCATTGGCTATCTAATAATGTTATTCACGCATTTCTTGCACATATCATTTGTATGCGATTATGGGTGCTCCATAAGTCGCAATCCAATATATTTTACCTTTTGTTTTAATTGTCGCACCAATCATTCAGGGGTGTGACATCCAGCATATTGTATGTATCATGTATAGCAATAATCCTTTATTTTTACTTTTGTTTCCATTTTTTTAATTTTTTCTTTTTTTTATAGTTTATCATAAATGCTCTGATATGTATGCATATATATACACTCTTGAGACACATCTTCTTTTAATCATTCACCCTTTTTAGATATATAGTTCTCTAGTAATAATTTTTTTCCCCAAAATAATTTCTTTCCCCAGCTTTCTTTTATCAGACATCCAGCTTACTCATAAAGATACAGATATATGCTCTGGCCTTGTTATATAACATTGCTATGGAATCAGGAATCACATCTGTCTGTTCTATATACCGCTCCTAAATGTAAGTTGATACTTTGTTTTTATATTGGTGAATAAATGATTTTACTTAGTGGCGCTCTTCTCTCTCTTTTTTACCTGGATGGATCTGAGTTTGACTTCTCTCAACAAGAAGAGCTGCCTTTCGTGAATCTGGCCACACAAATTCCTACAAGAAAAGAAAAGTTTTATTCCGGTGTTTTGTTTTACCTATGACTTATCCTCCAGGGATCCTCTCCTGCTTGAGGCTGGGTTCACACTGCTGCGGTGGCAGACATCGTATGTGATTCGCAGCGCACTGCTGTTCACATCACATGCGATGTCTGTGCTGTGCGATATCAGCCATACAGATAGTATGGCTGATATTGCACCGCATTCGGTCCAAACTCGCACAGGACCCTTATTTTTGTTCGGACCAGAATCAGATCGCATGGGTGTTCACACCTATGCGATCTGAAAATGTCCGAATTGTCAGTTCGCAGTGCGATATGCGGGCTGAACTGGGGGTGTCATTAACATTGTATGACACTCCCCAGCAGTTCGCATATGGCAGTGTGAACTGCCGTGCGAGTTGGTGCGATGCGGGAACCCGCAGTAAATTCGCTGCATTCCCGCACCGCAGCAGTGTGAACCCAGCCTAAGGCTGGGTTCACACTGGTCCGACAAACGCTCCGACATTGAGAGCTCATGTCGCATGACGTGTGAAATTTAATGTTTCCCTATGGGAGCCGTCCTAACTGGTCCGACACAAGTCGTTCCGACTTTAGAAATGCTCCCTGTACTACTTTGGTCCGACTTTGATCCTACTTCAGCCTATTGACTATCATTGAAGTCGGATCAAAGTCGGATTGCCGTCTTGCATGATCCGACTTCGGCACGCGACTTGTGCTCAGATGTTCTTGAGGGGGAACTCCGCGCCAAATTTTAAATAAAAAACCGGCATGGGTTCCCCCTCCAAGAGCATACCAGGCCCTTGGGTCTGGTATGAACCTTGAGGGGAACCCCCTACGCCGAAAAAACGGCGTGGGGGGTCGCCCCCAATCCATCACCCGATGACCACGCCCCCTTATGCCGTCACAGTCCCAGCATGCCCAGGGACTGTGACGGCATAAGGGGGCGGGGTCACCGCCTATATAAGTCAGAGCAGAGCGCACAGAGAGCATTCCAGCCGGGGAGAGCGTCGTGTCAATATCGGAAGAAGAGATGAAGAGAAGAAGCGGCGAGACAGCGGCGACAAGACAGCGGCAGCAGACCGGGCCCCTCGCTGGCAATAGAGCTGGAAGAAGATAGCGGCGGGGCCCGGGAGAAGAGGCGGAACACCGGGAGAAGTCGGAAGAAGATACCGGAGCTGCCCAATAAATCAATTTTGAAACCTGTGTACTGTGGTTTCTTTTATTGACACTTTCCTAGGTGAATGGGTAGGGGTACCATGTACCCCATACTCATTCACATAGGGTGGGGGGCCGGGATCTGGGGGCCCCCTTATTAAAGGGGGCTCCTGGATTCCGATAAGCCCTCCGCCCGCAGACCCCGACAACCAACGGCCAGGGTTGTCGGGAAGAGGCCCTTGTCCTCATCAACATGGGGACAAGGTGCTTTGGGGTGGGGGGCCGCAGCGCGCCCCCTCCCCCAAAGCACCAACCCCTCATGTTGAGGGCATGCGGCCTGGTACGGTTCAGGGGGGAGTGGGGCGCTCGCTCGTCCCCACCCCCATTCCTGTCCGGCCGGGCTGCGTGCTCGGATAAGGGTCTGGTATGGATTGGGGGGGACCCCCACGCCGTTTTTATCAGCGTAGGGGGTTCCCCTCAAGGTCCATACCAGACCCAAGGGCCTGGTATGTTCTTGGAGGGGGAACCCATGCCGGTTTTTTATTTAAAATTTGGCGCGGAGTTCCCCCTAAAGATTCATACCAAACACAGTGCCGGGCATTGGCGGGGATCCAAGTCGGATCCCCGTTCATTGAAAATCGGACACATGCCGGCTTCATGTCGCAGGGCAAAGTCGGATCCAAAGTAGGACGGCTGTCGTGTCGCACCAGTGTGAACCCAGCCTTATAGACTGTTTCCTGGCTCCTGTCCAAGACTTCCAACACCGTCCTGATTACACCGTGATTGATCCAGCTTTTAGACTTTATAATTTCATTAACTTTTATAGTCATTTGCCTTATAGCCTCTGAGCGCCAGTTTATTTGTTTTTGTGTTGATTTGTGGAGTCTCACTGGCAGCTAGATGGTTGAAAGCATTTGTACCATTTTATATATATGTGTTTACATCACTGACATACTACACCGTGATTACCATTTATTCCTATTTGTTTAAATCCCTGACTTTGCCAGCTGATCACTCATCTATATATTTTTAACCCCTTCTTTAAACCTTCAATTTTAGTTGTCTGATACAAGGTTGTTTGCCTATGCTTACTCCTTTTAGTGGGTATATGCACCAGTGCATTTGCACGGATAGATTATATACACACTCCTACCCTCTACTATCATACACATTTATAACAATCCTTTCTTACATTTTTTTTTTTCCAATATTGCCATAATACTGGTTTCATACAGATACTGTTATTTCATCTTACATATATCGGTTATCTTTTCCATTATGATAGAATTAATTAATGAGATAGAATTTCATAAATGTGAAGTATTAGATAAATTATACACCATCTTACCTTCTGATTTATTTTGCACCACCTCTGTACTCACATGGTCCGACCGTTACACACTTTGTGGGAAATTCAAAAAATTGGAGAGACTCATCCATTCCGCTAACACTCAGTGGTGGGATGAGTTCTTCCTGAAGAAATACATACAAGAGAAAATTTCCCCTAGAGGCCTGAGGGTGCAAAATACTTGCTCATTTTTAGATGCTACCCACAATTCTCAATGGGAAGGAATAGCTGAATTTTGCACTGCCAAATGGCTAGAGGTCATTGCCAGCCAAAGACATATCAAATATGATGAACTAGTTCATCTAGTGCAAATGCTTTCATCTGAGATTATTGGTCACCAGTGTAAAATTCCTTTGGCCTGGTTGGACACACTCAAGAAAAATACCAAAACCAAGGAGAATTACCTCATTGAAACCAAGCTCAAAAAATTTCATAGAGACTTGGATGATTACTCTCGAGGGAAAGTTTTCTCTTGGAAAAAACATAAATCAATACCGGCACTCATGTCTTTATCACCCTTTTCTAGGGTGCCCACCCATAATTCCAATACCACACACGGTCCCTCCCAAGGGCCCCGCTCCTATTGCCAATCCTCCCAATACATCTAACAATTATCCCAATTCATATGTGGCCCGCCCATTACCTCAGAGGATACCTACCAAACAAAGATTCAAAGATTCAAAAACAAACATAGACCTGCAGCCCCTTCTCATAAAAATGGGGCACTCACCAATAAGGCACTTACCAGTTCTGTGAAAGTTAATGATACCAGCACTGAAACATCCTCTGCTACGTCCAGTATGAAAACCATACCTGCCACATCTCAAAACCCTGACTCACCACGCCTTAACGCTCCTCTCCATATTGCTTGCACCTTACCAGTTTCTGGGGCTGCTGCACCCACTACTACTGGTAGTGGACATATTACTGCCGACACTACTGGTAATCGAAATCCACCATCCCCCACACTTAATCTTCTGTTAGGTGATTTTCAAAAAGGCGAAATACCCCTACATTCTGCCTCTCTTTCTTTTTCTCCTTTTTTAGACAAAGGCGTTCATCCAAAAACTCGACAAAAAAGAAAACACACCGACGAGGATGTAGGGGAGGACGCCACATCAATAAACACCAGCGCCAAACTACAGAGACTTATCGTCAACCGCAGTTGTTCAACTTATCGTCTCATGTATTAACTAAAGAGGACACCTCTTTGCTTTGTAGAGGCCTCACTTTCTCTCCCACTACACAACCCAACTCGTTCCAGTTATTTAAGGATCTAAATAGGTTCATCAGAAACCTTACTTTAAAAAGGTTCTTCCAGATACAATCCAAAAAATCCATTGAACCCCCGATATCGCCTCCCCCTATTTCAGCTGACACCAACTTGGAGGTAGAGATGGATAGCCCTCCTAGTGTTTATAATGATCCAGTAGAGGCTGATGATTTATTGGATGTAGACCCTAATTATGAGTTGTACACGCAGCATCTTCAAACATCTCCCCCAGTAGTACACACTTCTTTAAAACCTAAGTCTTCCTTTTATCCCACCCAATCAAAGGGACCTTATCTTGAGGCCTTCTATAGGGTTGTGTTCGCTGATTTTCAAATACTTTGCCAAAAACCACCCAAAAAACACAGCAAACACAATCTAACCCCCGGAGAATTATTGTCCTTGAAACAATTCTTGAATAATCCAGAGCTGGTCATCAAACAAGCCGATAAGGGCGGGGGGATCGTTATCTTAGACAAATCCACATATGTAGCTGAAGCCATGAGGCTACTCTCTGACAGTAAAACCTATAAAAAATTGTCTTGCGACCCCTACCCTCCTTTCGCACAGAAGCTGATCTCCTTATCACGCACGCCATTATTGATCATGTTCTTGACAAAAAGGAAGCTGCCTTTATACGTAAAGACTTTTACAGCACGCCTTATTTCTATAATTTGCCCAAATTACATAAAGATGCAAAAAATCCACCTGGTAGATCAATTGTGGCCTCCATGAATAGCATCACTAGCGGATTCTCGCTATATATAGATTCCTTCTTGCAACCCTTGGCCCAAGCCTTACAGTCCTACATACGTGCCTCTACACACTTAATGGAACTCTTGTCTCCCTATAAATGGACCGAAAATTACTCCTGGTTATCCCTTGACGTTAATTCGTTATATACGTCTATCCCACATGAGGTGGGTTTATTGGCTGTACAGAATTTCTATTAACAGACCCTATGCTCAATACTAGACAGGCTGCTTTCATTTTGGAAGCAACGTCATTTTGCCTCACCCACAATTATTTCCACTTTGAAGTTCAGTTTTATCTACAGACCCATGGCACTGCCATGGGCGCGAATTTTGCCCCGTCTTATGCCAATCTGACCATGGGTCATTGGGAAAATGTATTCATCTGGAATAACAACCCCTTTGCCAAGCACATAGTCTTTTTTGGTCGTTACATCGACGATATCGTCGTCATCTGGGATGGTTCCCCTTCCCGGATCGATGACTTTGTCGCCCATTGTAACACCAATGACCTGGGCCTTTCCTTTACAGCAGTCTGGAACAGGGATAGCTTAGCCTTCCTTGATTTAGAACTCAATCATGAAGGTGATCATATTTTTTCTCGTAATTACACCAAGGCCACTGCTGGAAACTCTTATTTGCACTATGACAGCTGCCACCACCCTCTATGGAAGAATAATATCCCAAAAGGGCAGTTCTGCAGGCTCAGGCAGAACTGCACTAGAACTTGCGATTATGTCACTCAGAGTACGCACCTCAAAAACAAGTTTCTAGAGAAAGGTTATCCTACATCATTGATAGAACAGGCCTACAACCAGTACTTGCCAGGCAAGAAACCCAAGATTACCAAACCCCCGGAAGAACAGGAGGTACGCTTTATTACGGGTTTTCATAGCCAACACAGAAAGATGGAACATATACTTTCCAAACATTGGAATATCCTTAAACAAGACCCCCACTTGAACACCTCCCTGCGCCAAAGACCCAAAGTCACCTACAGAAGGGCCCCTACTTTGAAAAATAAAATAGCACCCAGTAAGTTAAAATGTAAAACCAAAGATAATTCCCTTTGTCTCATTCCCTTAGTGGGAATGTATAGGTGTAATAAACCATTGTGCTTAACCTGTGGCTTTGTGAACCATGGCCAAAAAAGTTTTACCCATAAAGGTAGACTCTTCACTTTCGACAAATTCCACAACTGTTCCAGCGACTACGTAGTGTATTGCCTTATATGCCCTTGTAAACTTTTGTATGTAGGCCGGACCATTTGCCCATTAAGACAGCGCTTTGGTAAGCACCGTCGTTTGGTTGAATTAGGTAGCGACAAACACAGTGTACCACGTCACTTTTTAAAATATCATGCTCGCTCCACTAGAGGCCTACAAGTTTGGGTCATTGAGTCCATACCAAAAGATCTGTCTGAAGCCAAGCGTTTCTCGCGTTTGTGCGAGCGCGAAACATTCTGGATTTACACCCTTGACACGCTTGCCCCTAATGGACTCAACGAGGAACTGGAAATTAACACTATCCTCTAAACATTCAGAATGGTTTCTGTTTTATTTGTCTTGGTTTAGCTTGCCTGCCCACTATTGGCTATTTGGTAATAATGTTATTCACGCACTGTTGCATATATCATTTTCATGCAAACAAATACATACAAACAATATATACATACAAATCGCATACAAATGCGATCATGTATGCGAGGTACTGGGAATCAACACCTTCCTATATATATTCAGAATGGTTTCTCTGGCATTTACCTTTCTTTAGTTGGTTTACTTACCATTGGCTATCTAACAATGTTATTCACGCATTTCTTGCACATATCATTTGTATGCGATTATGGGTGCTCCATAAGTCGCAATCCAATATATTTAACCTTTTGTTTTTGTTTTAATTGTCGCACCAATCATTCAGGGGTGTGACATTCAGCATATTGTATGTATCATGTATAGCAATAATCCTTTATTTTTATTTTTATTTTTGTTTCCATTTTTTCATTATTTTTTCATTAGTATAGAATGGTTTCTGTTTTATTTGTCTTGGTTTAGCTTGCCTGCCCACTATCGGCTATTTGTTAATAATGTTATTCAGGCATTGTTGCATATATCATTTTCATGCAAACAAATACATACAAACAATATATACAAACAAATCGCATACAAATGCGATCATGTATGCGAGGAACTGGAAATCAACACCTTCCTATATATATTCAGAATGGTTTCTCTTGCATTTACCTTTGTTTAGCTGGTTTTACTTACCATTGGCTATCTAATAATGTTATTCACGCATTTCCCGCACATATCATTTGTATGCGATTATGGGTGCTCCATAAGTCGCAATCCAATATATTTTACCTTTTGTTTTAATTGTCGCACCAATCATTCAGGGGTGTGACATCCAGCATATTGTATGTATCATGTATAGCAATAATCCTTTATTTTTACTTTTGTTTCCATTTTTTAAATTTTTTTTTTATTTTTTTTTGATAGTTTATCATAAATGCTCTGATATATATGCATATATATACACTCTTGAGACACATCTTCTTTTAATCATTCACCCTTTTTAGATATATAGTTCTCTAGTAATAATTTTTTTCCCCAAAATAATTTTTTTGTCCAGCTTTCTTTTATCAGACATCCAGCTTACTCATAAAGATACAGATATGTGCTCTGGCCTTGTTATATAACATTGCTATTGTCCGTGGTTCATTTATTGACACTCCGGCATTGATACAATCAGCTGTGAACATCCACCCATTACCTGCATTGATACAATCAGCTGTGAATGTCCACCCATTACCTTTGATCTGCTATAAATAGCTCTTCACTGTTTTCCCTACTCTACACTTGATAAAGGAGTGCGCATGTGCCGTACAGACCCTGCGCAGGCTCAGAAACGCGTTGTGTTTTTTCTCCTCATTGACAACATTGCCAGTGGCTTCCTGGGCTGCCACTCTGTCCTCCCACAGAGACAGGTTGTGTACCGTCCTGGCCTCCCCGCCAGACTGCGTCGTGTTTGGAGGCATCCACGGGGAATCACTGACTGTTCCCTTCCCCCTCTTCTATCAGGAATCACATCTGTCTGTTCTATATACTGCTCCTAAATGTAAGTTGATACTTTGTTTTTATATTGGTGAATAAATGATTTTACTTAGTGGCGCTCCTCTCTCTCTTTTTTACCTGGATGGATCTGAGTTTGACTTCTCTCAACAAGAAGAGCTGCCTTTCGTGAATCTGACCACACAAATTCCTACAAGAAAAGAAAAGTTTTATTCCGGTGTTTTGTTTTACCTATGACTTATCCTCCAGGGATCCTCTCCTGCTTTATAGACTGTTTCCTGGCTCCTGTCCAAGACTTCCAACACCGTCCTGATTACACTGTGATTGATCCAGCTTTTAGACTTTATAATTTCATTAACTTTTATAGTCATTTGCCTTATTGCCTCTGAGCGCCAGTTTATTTGTTTTTGTAGTTATAAATTCACTGGCTGACCCCCCCTCCCCCCCCCCTTGTCCTCTCCCCAAAAAATGTGCCTACTAGGCCTGATTGAGGATATACAGTTGTGCTCATATGTTTACATACCCTGGCAGAATTCTTGGCAATTTTTCAGAGAATATGAATGATAACACAAAAACATTTCTTTCACTCATGGTTAGTGTTTGGCTGAAGCCATTTATTATCAATCAACTGTGTTTATGCTTTAAATCATAATGGCAGCAGAAACTACCCAAATGACCCTGATCAAAAGTTTACATACCCTGGTGATTTCGGCCTGATAACATGCACACAAAATGACACAAAGGGGTTTAAATGGCTATTAAAGGTAACCATCCTCACCTGTTATCTGTTTGCTTGTAATTAGTGTGTGTATAAAAGGACAATGAGTTTCTGGACTCCTGACAGACCCTTGGATCTTTCATCCAGTGCTGCACTGACGTTTCTGGATTCTGAGTCATGGGGAAAGCAAAAGAATTGTCAAAGGATCTGCGGGAAAAGGTAGTTGAACTGTATAAAACAGGAAAGAGATATAAAAAGATATCCAAGGAATTGAGAATGCCAATCAGCAGTGTTCAAACTCTAATCAAGAAGTGGAAAATCAGGGGTTCTGTTGAAACCAAATCATAGTCAGATCGACCAACTAAAATTTCAGCCACAACTGCCAGGAAAATTGTTCGGAATGCAAAGAAAAATCCACAAATAACTTCAGGTGAAATACAAGACTCTCTGAAAACGTGGGGTGACTGTTTCAAGATGCACAATAAGGAGGCACTTGAAGAAACCTGGGCTGCATGGTTGAGTCGTCAGAAAAAAGCCATTACTACACAAATGCCACAAAGTATCCAGCTTACAATATGCCAAACAGCATGGAGACAAGCCTCAAACCTTCTGGCACAAAGTCATTTGGAGTGATGCCATACAGTGCCATCACATGCCATACAGTGCCATCACACACCGTACAGAGTTATCACATGCCCTATGGGGATGATGGGATTGTATAGGGGATAGTAGGGATGAGCCGAACACCCACTGGTTCGGTTCACAACAGAACCTGCGAACGGACCGAAACTTTGCACGAACATTAGAATCCCATTGAAGTCTATGGGACTCGAACGTTCAAAATCAAAAGTGCTTATTTTAAAAGCTAATTTGCATGGTACTGTCCTAAAAGGGGTTTGGGGACCCAGGTCCTGCCCCAGGAGACATGTATCAATGCAAAAAAAAGTTCTAAAAATGGTCGTTTTTTCAGGAGCAGTGATTTTAATAATGCTTAAAGTGAAAAAAAAGTGAAATATTCCTTTAAATATCATACCTGGGGGTGTCTATAGTATGCCTGTAAAGAGGCACGTGTTTCCCATGCTTAGAACAGTCCCTGCACAAAATGACATTTTTAAAGGAATAAAAGTCATTTAAAACTGCTTGTGGCTTTAATGTAATGTCGGGTCCCGGTAATATGGTTGAAAATCAGTGAGACAAACGGCATGGGTACCCCCCCCCCCAGTCCATTACCAGGCACTTTGGGTCTTTTATGGATATTAAGGGGAACTCCGCAACCAAATTAAAAAAAGGAAAGGCATGGGGCCCCAGACCCTCTGAACAACAGTATACAGGCGGTGCAAACAAGACAGGGACTGTAGGTTTGTTGTTAAGTAGAATCTGTTTGTAATTTTGAACTGGAACATTTTAAAGTGTTAAGCTCTAGCCAAAAAATCTATTTTAAGCTTTTTGGAAAACATAGGGAAGGGTTATCACCCCTGTGACATTTGTTTTGCTGTCTGTGCTCCTCTTCAGAAGATTTCACCTCACTTTCTGTCCCAATGACAAATGTTTTTTGAAAATTTGGGATTTTTAGTGAAACAAGGATTGGTGATAAAGCATCAGTGGAAAGGAGAAACATTTTTCCCATATTAACTCTTACAGGAGAGAATTTGCCTTCCTAGGGGTAGATTTCATCTCACTTCCTGTTGTCTCCTTCCATTTGCAAGTAGGAGTCGTTTGTAAGTTGGATGTTTGAAAGTAGGGGCCTGCCCTATATACTCTGCAGAAATTGGGGCCTTAGGTGTTGGTGTTGCCACAACACTGTAAGCCCTCAGAGGGCCCTGAGAGGTAAACGAGAAATCCTGGACAGCCGCACTCAAAAGTTATCTTCTAGCTATGATTAAGCACTGACTACTGTGTGAAACGCGTCAGCTTTCCTGCTTTGTGATGCTGTGGCATGTATTTTTATGATTATACTTAAATAAAGATCGAAGATTACTTTTGAGTGCGGCTGTCCAGGATTTCTCGTTTACCTCTCAATTACCAGCATTGCCTGTACCTGTTACTTCCAGCATTGAGAAAATGTTTGTTCCTCACAGACCTCTTTCAGAGCGGTAATTTTTTTCTCTCTCCCCTCACAGGGCCCTGCTGTGAAATATTAAATCAAGAATTGTAATTACATGCCCCTGTTGAACAGGGTCAGAAAAATTGGGCCTTTGGTGATGGTGGTGGTGGTGCTGGTGCCACAACACTGTAAGTCCTCACAGTTACTCTTGGTGGGCACCTGGAACGGGCCCTGCTGTGAAATATTAGATCAAGAATTGTAATTACATGCACTTGTTGAACAGGGGCAGAAAAATTGGGCCTTTGGTGGTGGTGGTGCTGGTGCCACAACACTGTAAGTCCTCACAGTTACTCTTGGTGGGTGCAGAAACGGGCCCTGCTGTGAAATATTAGATCAAGAATTGTAATTACATGTCCCTGTTGAACAGGGGCTGAAAAATTGGGCCTTAGGCACTGGTGCCACAACACTGCAATCCCTCACAAAAACTCTAGCTGGAGCGCAGGAACGAGCCCTGCTGCAAAGTATTACATCAAAAATTGTAATTACACGCCCTTGTTAAACAGGGGCTGAAAAATTGGGCCTTGGGCACTGGTGCTGGTGCCACAACACTGCAACCCCTCACAGATACTCTAGTAGGAGAGCAGGAATGAGCCCTGCTGCAAAATATTGCATCAAAAATTGTAATTACACGCCCCTGTTAAACAGGGGCAGAAAAATTGGGCCTTAGCCACTGGTGGCGGTGCCCAGAACCAAAAAAAATGTATACAAGCTATCAGCATGATCATTGAGGAGGAAGAGGATAGTCACTAAGTATAACAGGATAGTCACTCAGCATCAGCATAGGGAGTCTTGAAGGAATCTGACATTTCAAAAAAAATTATTCGGTTACATCAGAATCAGGTGCTTAGTATCTGGTGGTGATCCAAGACTCCCTATCCAAGTCTATCGATCGAGTCGGTGGACAGGCACACCCTGTGATCGGTTACAAAGCCTCCAGCAGCACTGATGTGCATTCCGAAAGAACTCTGGATGCAGGACAGGCCAGTAGCTCAATTGCATACTGTGCAAGCTCTGGCCATTGATCCATCCTCAAGACCCAGTAACCCAGAGGATTTTCGGTGGGAAAGGTGTCCAAGTCAGATCTTGCACCTAGGTATTCCTGCACCATGAAAAACAGACGCTGGCGATGGTTGCTGGAACCGATCATACCATGGTCAGATGGCCACCTTCTCCATCACTCCTTCTTTGACTGACTGAAGCCTTAGCAACACATTGTCTAGAAACAGGAGTTTGTAACCTCCCAGTCTCTGGGAACGCGTTGCACAGACCTTTCTGCAAGGCCTCCGGAAGATGTTTCATCCTCTGCTCCCTCTGCGACGGCAAGATAAGGTCCGCAACCTTACCCTTGTAACGTGGATCAAGGAGGGTTGCCAGCCAGTATTGTTCCCTCTCCTTGATACCATGAATACGAGGATCCTTCCGCAGGCTTTGCAGGATCAGGGAGGCCATGCAGCGTAGTTTTACTGAGGCATTTGGTCTGGAGTCCTCTGGGTCACTAAAGACGACATGATGAGCAGCCACCTCCTCCCAGCCACGTACAAGTCCATGGGTTTCTTGGGACTGTAAATGATCCCTTAAAGACTGCTGCTGATGCTGAGTGCCAGGCTCCACCTCCATGCTGACACAATCCTCCTCCTCTTCTTCTTGTGTGATGGGCGGGCACGCAGGAACACTGTCTGGATAAAGGGGGCCTTGAGAGCTAAGGAAGTCCTCCTCTTCCTGCCTCTGTTCTGCCTCAAGTGCCCTGTCCATTATTCCACGCAGTGTGTGCTCCAACAAGTGGACAAGGGGGACAGTGTCACTGATGCATGCACTGTCACTGCTCACCATCCTCGTGGCCTCCTCAAATGGTGACAGGATAGTGCATACATCCCTGATCATGGCCCACTGGCGTGGGGAAAAAAACAAGCTCCCCTGACCCTGTCCTGGTGCCATAGTCGCACAGGTACTCATTGATGGCCTTCTGCTGCTTGTGCAGCCGCTGCAGCATGGCCAACGTTGAGTTCCACCTTGTGGGCATGTCACAGATTAGGCGGTTCTTGGGCAGGTTTAATTCCTTTTGGAGGTCAGCCAGCAGAGCACTGGCATTATACGACCGGCTGAAATGCACACAGACATTCCTGGCCTGCCTCAGGACATCCTGTAAGCCTGGGTACCTGCCCAAGAACCGCAGCACCACCAAGTTAAGGATGTGAGCCAAACAGGGCACATGGGTCAGTTGTCCCTGTCAGAGGGCGGAGAAGAGGTTGGTGCCATTGTTGCAAACCACCATTCCTGACTTAAGCTGGCGTGGCGTCAACCACCTCTGAACCTGCCCCTGCAGAGCTGACAGAATCTCTGCCCCAGTGTGGCTCCTGTCCCCCAAGCACACCAGCTCAAGCACCTCATGGCATCTTTTGGCCTGCGTACATGCGTAACCCCTTGAACGCCTGCGGAGCACCACTGGTTCTGAGGACAAAGCACAGGAAGAGGCCATGGAGGAAGAAGAAGAGGAGGGGGTAGAGGAGAGAGGTATGTCAGAATCACCAGTAGTAGCATTTTGGAGGCATGGTGGCTGAACAACCTCCAACACTACTGCACCTTGTCCTGCATCCTTCCCAGCTGCCAGAAGAGTCACCGAATGCGCCGTGAAACTTAGGTAACGTCCCTGTCCATGCCTGCTGGACCATCAGTCAGCGGTAATATGCACCTTACTGCTGGCTGCCCTGTCCAGCGAGGCCAAGACATTACCTTCCACATACCAGTAGAGAGCTGGAATCGCCTTCCGTGAGAAAAAGTGGCATTTGGGAACCTGCCACTGAGGAACCGCACATTCCACAAACTCACGGAAGGGGGCAGAGTCTACCAACTGAAAAGGTAGCAGTTGAAGTGCTAGCAATTTTGCCAAGCTAGCATTCAACTGCTGGGCATGTGGATGGCTGGGAGCGAACTTCTTTCTGCGGTGCAGCAGCTGGGGCAGGGAAATTTGCCTGGTACAATCTGACGTCGGTGTACCGATAGCAGATTGCCCGCAAGTACTTGGCTGTGACACACCCAATTCTACACCTTCATTCCTCTCAGTGCAGGTCTCAGAGAGGACTGAAGGTATAGTGGGGTTGGAGATCGCAGCTGATGAGGAGCAAGGAGAGGTCCTCTTTGTTCTTTGGTGTGGGTCTTTTAGGTACGCTTGCCAACGAACTGCATGGCAGGTCAACATATGTCTGGTCAAGCATGTGGTGCCCAAGCGGGAGATGTTTTGGCCATGCGAGATACGCTTGAGACATATGTTGCAAATAGCAGTGGTGCGATCTGATGCTCTCATCACCAAAAAACTTTTGGAACAACACGCAGAGACAGCAGCACCCTGCACATGCGGAGCTCTGCGGTCTGATGCAGTCAGTGTGCTGCCCTTAAGCTGGCCTCTGGAGGGCATCCTGCCTCGTTGGTGATGTGCCTCCTCCTCCTCCTCTCTCCTATCAGGCACCCACGTGGAGTCAGTGACCTCATCATCCTCTCCCTCCTCATCACTGGAGCAAATCTGGCAGTATGCTGCAGCAGGGGGAACATGGCTGCCAGATTGCTGTCCTTCTTGGGCACCCCCTCTGTCTGGGCTCATGTTACTGCCTTCCTCTAGCTGAGTATCATCATCGGAGCCTTCAAAACGCTGGGCATCCTCCTGGAGCATGTACCCAACACTGTGGTCAAACAGTTCGGGGGACTCCTCAGGAGGACATGGTGGGGCTAGGGAAGGAGTGACTGATGCCATTGAGCCAAGGGAAGAGGCCACGTTGGCAGCTGCTTTGCCAGACAAAGTACCCTGAGCCTGGGTGAAAGAGGATGAGGAGGATGAGGACGACTTGGTCATCCACTCAACCAAGTCTTCCGCATGTTGCGGCTCAACACGGCCATCTGCCAAAAAAAAGGCCAAGCGCGTCCCACAGCCACGTGCTGATGAGGATGCACCGTGTCCACGACCAGCACTGTTGCCTCTAGACACAGAGCCTGCTTACCCTCTTTTATTGGCTTGTGACTGTCTGCCTCTCCTTGTTGGCCTTCCAGACATACTATTGGCCTGCAGTGAGATGTAGCTGCACCAAACTTGGATGTATATATATACCGATTATACTGCAGCTAGCAGAATCAACTGCCTGCCTGTAGTATTATTAGTATGAGAACACCTGCACCTGGCTTCAGGTAGCTATACTGTAGGTGCAAATGTGCAGGGTTACACAGTACACTAACTGTAAATACTTCAAGAGCCTGCCTGTGCTATTAATAGGATCAGAAGAAGCACACAAGCACCTGGATTCAGGTAGCTATACTGTAGGTGGAACTGTGCAGGGTACACAGTACACTAACTGTAAATATTTCAAGAGCCTGCCTGTGCTATTAATAGGATCAGAAGAAGCACACAAGCACCTGTCTTCAGGTAGTTATACTTTAGGTGCAACTGTGCAGGGTTACACAGTAAACTAACTGTAAATACTTCAAGAGCCTGCCTGTGCTATTAATAGGATCAGAAGAAGCACACAAGCACTTGGCTTCAGGTAGCTATACTGTAGGTGCAACTGTGCAGGGTTACACAGTACACTAACTGTAAATACTTCAAGAGCCTGCCTGTGCTATTAATAGGATCAGAAGAAGCACACAAGCACCTGTCTTCAGGTAGCTATACTGTAGGTGCAACTGTGCAGGGTTACACAGTACACTAACTGGAAATACGTAAATCGCCAGCCTGTGCTATTAATAGGATCAGAAGAAACACACAAGCACCTGGCTTTAGGTAGCTATCATGTAGGTGCAATTGTGTAGGGTTACACAGTACACTAACTATAAATACTTCAAGTGCCTGCGTGTGCTATTAATAGGATCAGAAGAAGCACACAAGCACCTGTCTTCAGGTAGCTATACTGTAGGTGCAACTGTGCAGGGTACACAGTACACTAACTGCGAATACTTCAAGAGCCTGCCTGTGCTATTAATAGGATCAGAAGAAGTACACAAGCACCTGGCTTCAGGTAGCTATACTGTAGGTGCAACTGTGCAGGGTACCCAGCACACTAACTGGAAATACTACAAGAGCCTGCCTGTGCTATTAATAGGATCAGAAGAAGCACACAAGCACCTGTCTTCAGGTAGCTATACTGTAGGTGCAACTGTGCAGGGTTACACAGTACACTAACTGTAAATACTTCAAGAGCCTGCCTGCGCTATTAATAGGATCAGAAGAAGCCCACAAGCACCTGTCTTCAGGTAGTTATACTGTAGGTGCAACTGTGCAGGGTTACACAGTAAACTAACTGGAAATACTTCAAGAGCCTGCCTGTGCTATTAATAGGATCAGAAGAAGCACACAAGCACCTGGCTTCAGGTAGCTATAATGTAGGTGCAACTGTGCAGGGTTACACAGTAAACTAACTGTAAATACTTCAAGAGCCTGCCTGTGCTATTAATAGGTTCAGAAGAAGCACACAAGCACCTGTCTTCAGGTAGCTATACTGTAGGTGCAACTGTGCAGGGTACACAGTACACTAACTGTAAATATTTCAAGAGCCTGCCTGTGCTATTAATAGGATCAGAAGAAGCACACAAGCACCTGGCTTCATGTAGCTATACTGTAGGTGCAACTGTGCAGGGTACACAGTACACTAACTGTAAATACTTCAAGAGCCTGCCTGTGCTATTAATAGGGTCAGAAGAAGCACACAAGCACCTGGCTTCAGGTAGCTATACTGTAGGTGCAACTGTGCAGGGTACACAGTACACTAACTGTGAATACTTCAAGAGCCTGCCTGTGCTATTAATAGGATCAGAAGAAGCACACAAGCACCTGGCTTCAGGTAGCTATACTGTAGGTGCAACTGTGCAGGGTACCCAGTACACTAACTGGAAATACTTCAAGAACCTGACTGTGCTATTAATAGGATCAGAAGAAGCACACAAGGACCTGGCTTCAGGTAGCTATACTGTAGGTGCAACTGTGCAGGGTTACACAGTACACTAACTGTAAATACTTCAAGAGCCTGCCTGTGCTATTAATAGGATCAGAAGAAGCACACAAGCACCTGTCTTCAGGTAGCTATCCTGTAGGTGCAACTGTGCAGGGTACACAGTACACTAACTGTAAATACTTCAAGAGCCGGCCTGTGCTATTAATAGGATCAGAAGAAGCACACAAGCACCTGGCTTCAGGTAGCTATACTGTAGGTGCAACTGTGCAGGGTACCCAGTACACTAACTGGAAATACTGTAAAAACACCTGCCTGCCTTTCAGTATATTAGGAAGAGAATAACAGGAACAGATCTAGCTAAACTGAATACAGTGTGTATATATATATATATATATATATATATATATATATATATATACAAAACACCTGGGATGCATATATATACACAATACACAGTAAGTGCAGCTAACTGACCCGACCTGCCTACTCTATCTAACTTAAACCAAATGACACTGTCTCTCTATCTATCTATCTCTCTCCAGTGCAACACACTACACAAGGCTGCCATGTAGGTGGCCTTATATAGTGTGGGGCGTGTACTAAACCACCTGAGCCATAATTGGCCAAAGCCTCCCTGGCTTTGGCCAATTACAGCTCTCTGTACACATGACGCTTTGATTGGCCAAGCATGCGGGTCATAGTGCATGCTTGGCCAATCATCAGCCAGCAATGCACTGCGATGCCGTAGTGAATTATGGGCCATGACACGCCACTCAAATTTGGCGTGAACGGCCATAACGTTCATAATTTGGTGAACACGAAGCTCATCTGTAGGGGATAGGGATGATGGGACTGTATAGGAGGAGTACAGGGGATGGGGATGATGGGATTGTATAGGAGAACAAGGGATGGGGATGGGGATGATGGGACTGTATAGGAGTACAGGGGATGGGGATGATGGGATTGTATAGGAGTACAGGGGATGGGGATGACGGGATTGTATAGGAGTACAGTGGAGGGAATGACGGGACTGTATAGGAGTACAGGGGGTGGGGATGATGGGATTGTATAGGAGTACAGGGGATGGGGATGATGGGACTGTATAGGAGTACAGGGGATGGGGATGATGGGATTGTATAGGAGTACAGGGGATGGGCATGACGGGATTGTATAGGAGTACAGGGGATGGGAATGACGGGACTGTATAGGAGTACAGGGTGTGGGGATGATGGGATTGTATAGGAGTACAGGGGATGGGGATGATGGGACTGTACCAGGAGTACAGGGGATGGGGATGATGGGATTGTATAGGAATACAGGGGATTGGGATGATGGGAGTGTATAGGAGTACAGGGGATAGGGATGATGAGATTGTATAGGAGTACAGGGGATGAGGATGATGGGACTGTATAGGAGTACAGGGGATGGGGATGATGGGACTGTATAGGAGTACAGGGGATGGGGATGATGGGATTGTATAGGAGTACAGGGGATGGGGATGATGGGACTGTATAGGAGTACAGGGGATGGGGATGATGGGACTGTATAGGGGTTGAGGGGATGGGGGGATAGGGGTAACATCAGTGGGAGAGGGATGGTGGTGGGGGATGGGATCAGTGACAGAGGGAGAATTTGTATGTACAATAAAGGAGACTCTGGAGACATATCGGAGGTCACTTTAGATATGGGGGAGTTGTCAGTCTCCTATGTACTGTACACAGCTATGCTCTCTACACATAGCACTGTGTACATTTTAGAGAACAGACACGGGGCACATGCTGCTCACCATGTCTCCACTTCTGATATAACCCAGTGCTATGTGTAGAGAGCTTACCAGTGTTCATTTCTGTACATGATAAGTTTTCAGTGACTCTCCACCCTCCCCTCATCGGCTGGACGAGATGCTGACATGACCTTTGAATGGGTGAGGGGAGAGGGGGGAGGGAATTCGGAGGACACAGGAACATCAAAGCCCAGGGGAGTCATCACATGCCGTACAGTGCCATCACATGCCGTACAGAGTCATCACATGCTGCACAGTACCATCACATGCCGTACAGAGTCATCACATGCCATACAGTGCCATCACATGCCATGCAGTGCTATTACATGCCGTACAGAATCATCACAAGCTGTACAGTGCCATCACATGCCATACAGAGTCATCACATGCTGTACAGTGCCATCACATGCCGTACAGAGCCATCACATGCTGTACTGAGTCATCACATGCCGTACAGTGCCATCACATGCCATACAGAGTTATTACATGCCATATGGGGATGATGGGATTGTATAGGGGATAGGGATGACGGGACTGTATAGGAGGACAGGGGATGGGGATGATGGGATTGTATAGAAGCACAGGGGATGAGGGTGATGGGATTGTATAGGAGTACAGGGGATGGGGATGATGGGATTGTATAGGAGTACATGGGATGGGGATGATGGGATTGTATAGGAGTACAGGGGATGGGGATGGGAATGACGGGACTGTATAGGAGTACAGGGGGTGGGGATGACGGGATTGTATAGGAGTACAGGGGATGGGGATGATCTGATTGTATAGGAGTACAGGGGATGGGGATGATGGGAATGTATAGGAGTACAGGGGATGGGGATGACGGGATTGTATAGGAGTACAGGGGATGGGGTTGATGGGACTGTATAGGAGTACAGGGGACGGGGATGATGGGACTGTATAGGAGTAAAGAGGATGGGGATGATGGGATTGTATAGGAGTACAGGGGATGGGGATGATGGGACTGTATAGGAGTACAGGGGATGGGGATGATGGGACTGTATATGAGTACAGGCGATGGGGATGATGGGATCGTATAGGAGTACAGGGGATGGGGATGATGGGACTGTACCGGGAGTACAGGGGATGGGGATGATAGGACTGTATATGAGTACAGGGGATGGGGATGATGGGATTGTATAGGAGTACAGGGGATGGGGATGATGGGACTGTATAGGAGTACAGGGGATGGGGATGATGGGATTGTATAGAAGTTTAGGGGATAGGGGATAGGGGTGACATCAGTGGGAGAGGGATGGTGGGGGGGTGGGATCAGTGACATAGGGAGGATTTGTATGTACAATAAAGGAGACTCTGGAGACATATCAGGGGTCACTTTAGATGTGAGGGAGTTGTCAGTCTCCTATGTACTGTACACAGGTATGCTCTCTACACATAGCACTGCGTACATTTCAGAGAACAGACACAGGGCACAGGTCACTATGCTCCTCACCATGTCTCCTCTTCTGATATAACACAGTGCTATGTGTAGAGAGCTCACCAGTGTTCATTTCTGTACATGAGAAGTTTTCAGTGACTCTCCCCCCTCCCCTCATTGGCTGGACGAGACGCTGACATGAACTTTAAATGAGTGAGGGGAGAGGGGAATACGGAGGACACGGGAACATCAAAGCCCAGGGGAGAGGTGTTGGAGTCTCGGAGAGGAGAGCTTGCAGATAACAGCCAGGGAAAGGTGAAGACTTCACTGCTTGTATCACACGGTCTCTCTGCTTCCAGGTTTTAGCTGGGGAAATGCTGCCATGGAAACAGAGGCACGTGAAAAATGTGCTCATTTTAGATAGCAGCCTGGGTGTGCACCTCTTCACCAGGCACACCCACATGTCCTCCAGAGGGAGGGAGTAAAGGAGTGGCTTGATTGTGTAGCTGTATCCACCCCCTGGAAACTATTGAACTGAGAGAGAACCATTAGAGGCTGATTTTGGACACTTCAAAAGACTATTCTACAAAAACGAAAGGGCTGAGGAAAGAAAGAAATGCAATGCAGGTATGAGGGTAGCATGTAGTATCTATTTTTGCAATCCCATACTTCTCCTTTAAGGTTAAACCGCTTCTCCTTCGATCTCATTGTGTGGCCTCGTGTCCTCTTACACTCCCTGAGACTGAATAGCTTTTTGTCCTATGTTGGGATCACCACTGAGGTATTTGTAAATCGCTATTATGTAAATTTAGTGCTTGTAGTCGCTCCTTGTAATTGAGGTCCTCCAAACACCTTATTCATTTCGTTGCCCTTCTTTGCACTCTCTCCGGCACATCCGTTCTGAGGACTGGTGACCAGAACTGGATGGAATAATCCAGATGTGCCCTAACCAGAGTTTTATAAAGTGGCAGTATTATAGTTTTATCTCTGCAGTACAGTGCCTTGAAAAAGTATTCATACCCCTTGAAATTTTCCACATTTTGTCATGTTACAAACAAAAATGTAAATGTATTTTATTGGGATTTTATGTGATAGACCAACACATAGTGGCACATAATTGTGAAGTGGAAGGAAAATGATGAATGGTTTTCAAAATTTTTTACAAATAAATATCTGAAAAGTATGGCGTGCATTTGTATTCAGCCCCCCTGAATCAATACTTTGTAGAACCATTGTTTGCTTCAATTATAGCTGCAATTTTTTGGGGGGATGTCTCTACCAGCTTTGCACATCTAGAGAGTGAAATCTTTGCCCATTCTTTATTGCAAAATAGCTCAAGCTTTATCAGATTGGATGGAGAGTGTCTGAGAACAGCAAGTCTTGCCATAGATCCTAATTTGGACTTTGACTGGGCCATTCTAACACATGAATATGCTTTGATAAAAAACCATTCCATTGTAGCTCTGGCTGTATGTTTAGGGTCACTGTCCTACTGGAAGGTGAACCTCCGCCCCAGTCTCAAGTCTTTTGCAGACTCTAACAGGTTTTTGTCTAAGATTGCCCTGTATTTTACTCCATCCATCTTCCCACCAACTCTGACCAGCTTCCCTGTCCCTGCTGAAGAAAAGCATCCCCACAACATGATGCTGCCACACCATGTTTCACGGTAGGGATGGTGTGTTCAGGGTGATGTGCAGTGTTAGTTTTCTACCACACATAGCGTTTTGCTTTTAGGCCAAAAAGTTAAATTTTGGTCTCATCTGACCAGAGCACCTTCCACATGTTTGCTGTGTCTCCCACATGGCTTCCCACAAACTGCAAATGGTACTTCTTATGGCTTTCTTTCAACAATGGCTTTCTTCTTGACACTCTTCCAAAAAATCCATATTTGTGCAGTGCACAACTTATAGTTGTCCTGTGGACAGATTCTCCCACGTGAGCTGTGGATCTCTGCAGCTCCTCCAGAGTTACCATGGGCCTCTAGACTGATTCTCTGATTAATACTCTCCTTGCCTGGCCTGCCAGTTTAGGTGGACAGACATGTCTTGGTAGGTTTGCAGTTGTGCCATACTCTTTCCATTTTCAGATGATGGATTGAACAGTGCTCCGTGAGATGTTCAAAGCTTGGGATATTTTTTTTATAACCTAACCCTACTTTAAACTTCTCCACAACTTGATCCCTGACCTGTCTGGTGTGTTAATTGGCCTTCATGATGCTGTTTGTTCACTAAGGTTCTCTAACAAACCTCCGAGGGCTTCAAAGAACAGCTGTATTTATACTGAGATTAAATTACACACAGGTGGACTCTATTTACTAATCGGGTGACTTTTGAAGGCTTCATTAGATTTTAGTTAGGGGTATCAGAGTACAGGGGGCTGAATACAAATGCACACCACACTTTTCAAAAATGTATTTATAAAACAATTTGGAAAACCATTTATCATTTTCCTTCCACTTCACAATTATGTGCTACTTTGTGTTGGCCTATCACATAAAATCCCAATAAAACACATTTATGTTTTTGGGTGTAACATGACAATATGTGGAAAATTTCAAGGGGCATGAATACTTTTTCAAGGCACTGTATATCCTCTTTTTTATGCATTCTAATATATTGTCATCTTTGGTAGCTGCAGCTTGACATTGCATGCTATTGCTCAGTCTGTCTTCCACTACTACCCCCAGATCTTTCTCCATCCTTGATTCCCCCAGATGTTCTCCTCCTAGTGCGTAGTTTGTGTTTATGTTTTTAGCCCCAAGTGCATTACCTTACATTTCTCCACATTATACCTCATTTGCCATGTAGTTTAGGTACCAGTGCACGAAGCAAGATGCGTAAAGACATGTATGAGCGTGTCTGACATGGAGGAACTTGACTGGCCTGCACAGAGTCCTGACCGCAACTCGATAGAACACCTTTGGGATGAATTAGAGCGGAGACTGCAAGCCAGGCTTTCTCATCCATACCAGTGCCTGACCTCATAAATGTACTTCATAGACACACTCCTAAACCTTGGGGACAGCCTTCATGGAAAATTTGAAGCTGTTATAGCTGCAAAGAGTGGGCCAACTCAATATTGAACCCTATGGACTAAGACGGGGATGCCATTAAAGTTCATAGTTATATAGTTACATAGTAGGTGAAGTTAAAAAAAGACACCAGTCCATCAAGTCCAACCTATGTGTGTAATTATATGTCAGTATTACCTTGTATATCCCTGTATGTTGTAATCATTCAGGTGCTTATCTAATAGTTTTTTGAAACTATCGATGCCCCCTGCTGAGACCACTGTGATCTGGAAGGGAATTCCACAAACTTGCCTCTCTTACAGTAAAGAACCCTCTATGCAGTTTAAAGCGTGATTCCGTCTCGAAAAAAAAAAATTAAAAGTCAGCAGCTACAAACACTGTAGCTGCTGACTTTAAATAAGTACTTACCTGTCCTGGGTGCCTGCGATGTCGGCCACCCGAGGCGACCCGTCCCTCGGCTCTCGGGTCCCGGCACCGCCATCCTAAGTAAGGGAAACAGGCAGTGGAGCCTTGCGGCTTCACTGCCAGTTTCCTACTGCGCACACGCGAGCGGCGTGGCGCTCTGTGAATGGCCCCGTGGTGTTCTGGGAACACACACAGTTCCCAGAAGGCAACGGGCCGCTCATCGAGGAGCAGAACACGCCGCGGAATAGGAAGAGGCAGATTAGGAAGACTGCCTAGTAACAAGGGTTTAGGTATGTTTAAAAAATTTTTTCTTTTCAAATGTTTTTTTTTTATTTTTTAATATTTTTCATGCATTTTTTTTTTTCAGGGTGGCCCTCCACTTTAAGGTTAAACCTCTTTACTTCTAATTTTAATGAGTGGCCATGTGTCTTGTTAAACTCCTTTCTGCAAAAAGTTTTATCCCTATTGTGGGGTCACCAGTACGGTATTTGTAAATTGAAATCATATCCCCTCTCAAGCGTCTCTTCTCCAGAGAGAATAAGTTTAGTGCTCGCAACCTTTTTTCATAACTAATATCCTCCAGACCCTTTATTAGTTTTGTTGCCTTTCTTTGTACTCGCTCCATTTCCAGTACATCCTTCCTGAGGACTGGTGCCCAGAACTGGACAGCATACTCTAGGTGCGGCCGGGCCAGAGTCTTGTAGAGTGGGAGAATTATAGCTTTATCCCTGGAGTTAATCCCTTTTTTAATGCATGCCAATATTCTGTTTGCTTTGTTAGCAGCAGCTTGGCATTGCATGCCATTGCTGAGCCTATCATCTACTAGGACCCCCAGGTCATTTTCCATCCTAGATTCCCCCTAGAGGTTCTCCCTCTAGTGTATAGATTGCATTGATATTTTTGCCACCCAAATGGCATTATTTTACATTTTTCTACATTAAACCTCATTTACCATGTAGTTGCCCAGCCCATTAATTTGTTCAGATCTTCTTGCAAGGTTTCCACATCCTGCGGAGAAGTTATTGCCCTGCTTAGCTTAGTATCGTCTGCTAATACAGAGATTGAACTGTTTACCCCATCCTCCAGTTCGTTTATGAACAAATTAAATAGGATTGGCCCCAGCACAGAACCCTGTGGGACCCCACTACCCACCCCTGACCATTCTGAGTATTACCCATTTATCACCACCCTCTGAACTCGCCCTTGTAGCCAGTTTTCAATCCATGTTCTCACCCTATGGTCCATGTCAACTGACCTTTTTTTGTACAGTAAACGTTTATGGGAAACTGTGTCAAATGCTTTTGCAAAATCCAGATACACCACGTCTACGGGCCTACCTTTATCTAGATGGCAACTCACCTCCTCATAGAAGGTTAAAAGATTGGTTTGGCAAGAACGATTATTCATGAATCCATGCTGATTATTGCTAATGATAACGTTCTCGTTAGTAAAATCTTGTATATAGTCACTTATCATCCCCTCCAAGAGCTTGCATACTATTTATGTTAGGCTAACTGGTCTGTAATTACCAGGGATGTATTTTGGGCCCTCTTTAACCGGTTCAATACCGGGCAATTTCACCCCCTTCCTTCCCAGGCCAATTTTTAGTTTTCAGCACTGTCGCACTTTAAACGTCAATTGTGCGGTCGTGCGACGTTGTACCCAAAAGAAATTGATGTCCTTTTTTTCACCACAAATAGAGCTTTTTTTTTGGTGGTATTTGATCGCCTCTGCGGTTTTTATTTTTTGCGCTATAAACAAAAGAAGAGCGACAATTTTGAAAAAAACACTATATTTTTTACTTTTTGCTATAATAAATATCCCAATTTTTTTTTTTAAAAACACATTTTTTCCTCAGGTTTGGCCGATACGTATTCTTCTACATATTTTTGGTAAAAAAAATCGCAATAACCGTATATTGATTGGTTTGCGCAAAAGTTATAGCGTCTACAAAATACGGGATAGATTTATGGCATTTTTAAAAAAAAAATATTTTTTTATTTTTTTTAGCGGCGATCGTGATTTTTTTTGGTGACTGCGACATTATGGCGGACACATCGGACACTTTTGACACATTTTTGGGACCAATCACATTTATACAGCGATCAATGCTATAAAATTGCATTGATTACTGTGTAAATGTGACAGGCAGTGAAGGGGTTAACCACTAGGGGGCGGGGAGGGGTTAATATGTTTCCTCGGGAATGATTCTAACTGAAGGGGGAGGGGACGCACTAGGGGAGGAGACCGATCAGTGTTCCTCCGTTCTGGGAACACAGATCGCTCTCCTCAGAGCTGACAGGCTGTGGATCTGTGTGTTTACACACACAGATCCACATGCCGGCCCGGTTAACGGGCAATCGCGGGTGCCCGGCGGACATCGCGGCCGCCGGGCACACGCACCGGGTCCCGAGGAACGCGGCGGGCGCGCGCGCGCTCCCGGCGGCGCGCGCGCGCCCCCTAGACGGCCGGGATTTCCAGGACGTCATATGACGTCCACCCAGGATGGGAGATCCCATCTGTGGACGTCATATGACTATGGGCGGGTAGGGAAGTGGTTAAATATTGGTGCTACATTGGCTTTTCTCCAATCACCTGGTACCATTCCAGTCAGTAGGCTGTCAGTAAAAATTAGAAACAATGGTCTAGCAATTAATTGACTGTGTTCCCTAAGTACCCTCGGATGCAAGCCATCTGGTCCCAGTGATTTATTAATGTTAAGTTTCCCAAGTCTAATTTTAATCCTGTCATCTGTTAACCATGGTGCTTCCTGTGATGTGTCATAGGGATAAACACTGCAATTTTGGTTACTGAAGCCCCCGATTCCCTTGTGAAGGCTGAGGAGAAAAAAAAAATTCAATACCTTCGCCATCTCCCCATCCTTTGTAACCAGATGTCTTTCCTCATTCTTTATGGGGCCAATATGGTCTGTCCTCCCTTTTTTACTGTTTACATACTTAACCTCCTTGGCGGTATTCCCGAGTGTGGCACAGGGTGAGTTTTCAGTACCATTAGCAGTAACCCCGAGCCACACTTGGGATTGCTTCGCTGGATCCTGGAAGAGGTTACTTACCTTGTCCCCGGGATCCTGCAATGTACTCCCACTGTGTACGGCGGCCGTATCCTCCGCTCGATCCTCCGCTTGATCCTCTGTGTGTTCCAACTTCCCTTTCTGATGCAGGGGGGTGGAACCAGCGGCAGATTCAAAAAGTACAAACCACAACACACACCATACATTGTAATCTTATTGAATTACATTACTGTATCTAATAAATTGACCTCAGTTTCCCCCCCCAGTGCTTTATCCAGTACCCTTGCCTGCAGTTTTACTTTACTTTCTGCCTGGAAACTGCAGAACGACCATGGCATCAAAAAAGTGCACCTCTACCTCAAAAGCAGTTTATGACGTGCTGGAAAATAGCGATACAGAATCACTTGCAGAATTGAGTGATAGCGATTAGTAGGGAAGTTCGTCATCAGACACAGAAAGTGATTTCTGCGACAATCCTGCGACTGACATCAGTGATGTGCGGACTTGGTGCTCTATCGACTGCGGTACAGATTACGTAGCACTCCCAAGATTCCCATTTACTGGAGCACCTGGTATCTTTTTTTTTTTTTCATTCTTTATTTAATATTTTATCAATACAAAACCCCAACCCTCCAAATATACATCCACTTTTACAAAATTACATCATAATAATACAATCCACCCTGGATCCCACCCCCCCATCCGCCTAACCCGCCCCCCCCCCCCCCTGCATGTGGCTACAGAGAGATTAGCCTTTGCAGTCACTCCTACCGGGCACTCCCGAATTCCCGATACTTCAAACTACACTTAAAATCTCCTCTAGGTATCTCCAAGTATTTTTAAATTTTTGCCAAACTGCCCATTTATCCACCTGTTCATCCCCATCATCCGGTACCAATCCCCTACTGTCCATACACTCCATGGTGTAGATTTCATTTATACAATAGAGCCAATCTCGGGTGTTTGGGCTTGACGTATCTAACCACTTCATTGCGATCTGCTTCTTGGCAGAATCCAACAATATAGGGACAATAGAAGATTGGTATCGCTTCACTGGCTCCTCCGAACCATGAAATAAACATACCCATGGATCTTCCCGAATTACTTTGTCTGTAATTACCTTAATCAATGTTATGATTTTTTTCCAAAATGTTTTAATAATGGGGCACTCCCACCAAATATGGGCCATTGTTCCCAAGCAAGCACACCCTCTCCAGCATGTCTCTGATTTAGTATGGTCAAACATATTTAATGTGTCTGGGGTGGCATACCATCTTGCAAGACAGTTAAAATGTATTTCAGTCCTTCTAATATCTAGTGCCGAATAATGTACCATCCTCAAAAGCTTCTCTAATGTGAGTTTACTACATTGTGACCCTAACTCCCTTTCCCAGCTCTTGATGTATGGAGGCTCCCCCAGCTCCCCCCTCGCCCCCAGAATCCTGTAGATTTGAGCAATAGAGCCACCCGTTTGCTCCCTCACACAGAGCTGCTCGAGTGGTCTATATTCCTCCTCACCCCTGAGTGGTTTCGGTAACCTCTCTATGAAGTGCGAAAGCTGGGCATACCTCCACCCGTCAATTACCCAAAACTCTGATTCAGCCTTCAGATCGTCGTACGTGCATATTTCCCCCTGACTAATGAAATTTTTTAGTTGAATATGATCCTCTTTTATCCCCCCCACCTCCTTCATCCCAGGCTCAAAACATTTATTATCTTTCATATAAATCAAAGGTGAGTTATGTGTCCATTTATTTTGTGTGTGAACCTGATCCCAATATTTAAGAGTGTTGTGCGTCAATACCGCCGTGTTAGTGCCCAGTGCTCTGTATTTTGGGGGGTTCCAAATAATGTGACCTAAATCAGTGTTGCTCAGATAGTGTTCTATGTTGACCCATCTCTTCTCCGAACCCTTTTTTGACCACTCCATAACTCGTGATAATATTACTGCTAAATAGTACTTATTAAAGTCTGGCAAAGCTAGTCCACCTTTTTTTTTTCCCCTGCTCAGAACTGCGTAGGAAATTCATGGCTTTTTGCCACCCCAGATAAATCTTACTATCAATCCTCGTAGAGCTCTTAAATAAGATTGGGGAAGTGGAATTGGCAGCATCTGAAATTTATACAATATTTTAGGTGTTAGCATCATTTTAATCGCATTCACGCGACCAAACCATGAAAGGGGCCTTGATGATAGTCTTCTAACTTCCTGCCTAATCTCGTCCAGCAGCGGAATGTAGTTATTTGCATATAATTTTTTGATTGAGTTGGATAGTTTAATCCCCAAATACTTAATTTCCTTTCTCCAGGGAAAGGTAAACACCTCTGACAGACTCGCCTCCTCTTGTTTGCTCACATTAATGTTTAGGATCTCGACTTCTTCAGATTAATTTTAAAGTCTCCCCATATCTTTTTAAAATCTGTAACACGTTCGGTATGGTAATCCTGGGGTTCGAAATAAAGAACATAACATCGTCGGCGAATCTCATCTTATAGGATCTACCTTCTTTAATGACAATCAGGGATGTTGGAAACCCCCAGCTGTATTTCAAATTGGCCCTCCTCAATTGTTCAAGCAGTGGTTTCAACTGCCTTCTTCGAGCCAAAGTTCCCGCAGAAAGATCTGTAAACACCTGAAGATTTTTATTTTCAAAGCATACCGGAGGCGCACCCCTGAGATTGTTCCAAATCTTCTCTTTGTCCTCGTAAGCATGGAACTTCACAATTACATCTCTAGGAATGTCTTGTTTTAAATTTGGGGGTTTTCTAACTCTGTGTACCCTATCAATCCTCAGGACCTCATCTTCACCCCTTCCTAGGATAGGGTTGAATATTCTTCTCATCTTCTCCCCTAAATCCTCATTATGTTGCTCCGGGATAGATCTAATATGCAGATTTTGGCGGCGACTCTGATTCTCCTGTTCTTCCATTTTATATGCCAACATGCGATTTTCATTCTGCATTTTCCTCACTTGTGCTTTTAGGTCTGAGATTTCTTTTGCCTGCTTTCCTGACAACTCTTCTGCCTCTTTCACTCTACACAACAGATGTCCCATGTCCGTCCGCACATTAAATATTTCTGCTTTTATAACATTTTCAAGTTTGGCAAACATTTCCATCATTTCTGTTTTATTGGGGACCAGCGCCATGCTGCTTTGCTCTTCAGTGTCGCTGCTGGCATACGCTCCTTCAAGCTCCGGCTCTTCCCTGGGCCTTTCCCCCTGTCCCCCTATTTGTTTCTGTTGATCTTTCTTTTTATCCTTTGTTCCTGTTTGTTTCGTGTCAGTTCCGGGGCTCTTTGAGCTTGCTTCTTTAAGATATTTTTGTATTGAGCTGGAGTTTAGACTCTCCCTTGGGGTCTTGGGTTCTGTTGTTCTTTGGGGCCGTCCTCTCATGTTTTGACCTTCTTAGCAGATCTTTTTCCAATGATATAGGTATTTTGTTTGTGGACTCCCAGCCCTACCACTGATGCTGACGCGACCAAGCCCCACTTTTTGACCCCCCTTGTGCCTGACTAAACTGGCACACACCCGGGGTGCAACACTACTCCCTTGTTCCTGGATCCCAGCCTCACCCTACTCATGGGCATCCACGCTTTGCATGCAGCAACAAAAAAACAAACAAAGAAAGTCCAGTTCTGTGGTGACCGATAAACACTCTTTCCTAGGGACTCTGACCAAATCACTCTTCCTTGTCAGTCTTCATTTTATAAGTAAAAAAACAGTCATACCTTATTTCCAGTTTCCAGGCACATTGCAAACTTTAACTCAGCCCCAATCCTGGTTGCTTTAGCTCAGCTACAGGACAGAGACTGTTAGACTCCTGAAGGTGGGGGTGGGGGAAGAGAAATCCAGCCTGCGATGCATCTAGGTCAAGCCCAGAGAAGGCTACACTCTGCTCCCGCTCAGCTCCACGGACGTGGCTATTCCCTGGCGTACCTCCACTTCCCCCCTTGCTTTACTTTGCTGATGGTCCGGGACTGCTGTGAGCCCGTCTTACTCCTGGCCGTGGGGGGGTTCGCTCCGGGCTCACCACGCTGCTGGCACTTGCGGGGAGGCACATACAGCCCTTTAGGGGATCCTTTCCCGGGTGCTGCCGCGGACTCTCACCCCGCTCCTTGCGCACACCATCCGGTTGGTCCAGCCCGTCCCCGACCCTCACCCCAGCGCTGCCATCAGGCCCCTCCCCCCATTCTGACGTCAAGCGTCACATCCTCATCCCGCTCCTGGAGTCGGAGTACAAATTTTCCCTGATAATGAAATATTTGCACTTTGAAAACAATGAAGCATTTGACGAAACTACTCATCCAGCCCACAAACTCAAGAAGATTTGGGAGGTATATCAGATGATTATGAAAAATTTCCAACAGGGCTATGTGCCAGATATGCCCCATACACACGGTCTGATTTTCTGACGGAAAATGTTCGATGGGAGCTTGTTGACAGAAATTCAGACCGTGTGTAGGCTCCATCGAACATTTTCCATTGGAATTTCTGTCAAACAAAATTTGAGATCTGGATCTCAACAAAACCCGTTGTCGTAAATTCCAATCGTGTGTACACAATTCTGATGCACAAAGTTCCACGCATGCTCGGAATCAAGCAGAAGAGCCGCACTGGCTTTTGAACTTAATTTTTCTCAGCTTGTCGTACGTGTTGTACTTCACCACGTTCTTGACGTTCATAATTTCCGACAACATTTGTGCGACTGTGTATATGCAAGACAAGTTTGAGCCAACATCCGTCGGAAAAATCCATGGATTTTGTTGTCAGAATGTCCGATCGTGTGTACGGGGCATTAGAGACATCAGCATAGATGAAAGTCTAATGGCCTACAAGGGAAGACTAAGCTGGATACAATATATAGTGTGAAAGAGGGCACGATTTGGCGTAAAATCTATTATGCTATGTGAATCGAGCACTAGTTATAATTGGAATTCTGTCCTATACACCGGTAAAGGAACCAAATTCAACCAAAAATACAGTCATTATGGAATGGCAACCTCGTCAGTTCTTTCATTGATTGAGCAATTGCTGAATCAGGGCTATTGTGTAACCACAGACAATTTTTACACATCTCCTGAACTCTATGAGTTCCTTCTACAGAACAAAACAGATACTATGGAACCGTTAAGGCATGACATGCCGCCAACCTTTGGCAATAAGAAGCTCAAGACGGGAGAAATGGTTGCCTGGCAGAAAGGAAAAATGATGGCACTGCGATGGCGTGACAAAAAAGATCAAGTCAAGTCAAGCTGTATTGTCATTCCACTACACGTAAGAACATTAGAACGAAATATCGTATCAGGGCCACGGTGCTACATACAAATTAAACATAATTATAACTAGATGTACAAAGAATATAAACACATTGAGGAATACACATCTGGGAACTACGTAACTGTACATATACTATATGTTTCCAAAAGTCTTTGCAGCAGCAAGTGTTTATAAAAGTGTCTAGTGCATATTCAAGAGTAAAAAGGAGGGGGCGTGAGACGTTCCTGATCACAATATATAGGAATAGAAGAGGTTTCAAGGATTGGAGTTGAAGTCTGGACAGTCTGACAGTCCTGGTTTTGATACTACGGTACCTTCTACCTGATGGCAAAAGCTGAAAGAGACTGTGGGAGGGATGAGTAGGATCCCTCACGATACTGGTAGCTTTTCTGGAGCATTGTGTATGGAAAATTCCAGGATGGAGGTGAGAGAGACACCAATAATCTTTTCAGCCATCTTCACTAGCCGCTGCAGGGTCTTGCGGTCAGTGGAACTGCAGTTCCCATACCAGACACTGATGCAGCTGGTCAGCATGCTTTCAGTGGTTCTCCTATGAAATGTAGTAAGGATGGGTGGGGGGAGACTGGCTTTTTTAAGGCGGCACAGAAAATATAGGCGCTGTTGTGTCTTCTTGGTTGGTGACATGATGTTGGTTGTCCAGGAAAGATCCTCTGAGATGTGCACTCCCAGGAATTTAATACTGCTTACTCTCGCCACAGTCAAGCTGTCGATGGTCAGTGGGGAGTGACCAACAGAATTTCTCCTGAAATCCATCACAACCTCCTTTGTTTTGCTTACATTAAGGAACAGGTTGTTTGTACTACACCATTTAACCAGTTGTTTCTACTTCCTCTCTGTAGAGTGTTTCATCATTGTTGCTTATGAGACCCACCACAGTTGTGTCATCCGCAAACTTGATGATATGGTTGGATCTGAACCTGGCAGTGCAGTCGTGGGTCAGCAGTGTGAAGAGAAGCAGACTGAGCACACATCCCTGTGGGGCACCCATGCTCAGTGTGGTAGTGCTCGACGTGCTGCAGCCAACATGGACTGACTGAGGTCTTCTGGTTAAAAAGTCCAGGATCCAGTTACAGAGGGGCAGGTTGAGGCCCAGCGAGTTCAATTTAGTGATAGGTGGCTGAGGAATTATTGTATTAAATGCTGAGCTAAAGTCAATAAACAGCATTCTAACATAAGAGTCTTTCTGTTCTAAGTGGGTAAGGGCTAAGTGAAGAGTAGAAGATACTGCATCGTCCGTAGAACGGTTTGGACGGTATGCAAACTGATATAGGTCCAGCGTTTTTGAAAGACTGGACCTAATGTGATGCATGACTAACCTCTCAAAGCACTTCACTTCAGTTAGTGCTATAGGATAATAGTCATTCAAACAGGACACAGGTGTCTTCTTTGGCACTGGAATTATGATGGTGGATTTAAGACACGTAGGGACAACCGCCTGGCTCAGTGAAATGTTAAAGATATCTGAAAGGACATCAGTTAGCTGTACAGCACAGTCTCTCAGCACACGTCCAGGTATGTCATCAGGGCCTGAAGCCTTCTGTCAGTTGACCCTGAACAGGGTCTTCCTTACGTCGGCTGGAGAAAAGCAGAGCACCCGGTCATTTCGGGATATGACTAGTTTTTGTGAAGGTGTTTGGTTCTGCATCTCAAGCCGTGCATAAAAGTGGTTCAGTGCATCCGGGAGAGAAGTATCATTATCATTGGCCTGTGGCAGGGGCTTGTAGTTAAGTGATGGTCTGGATGGCTTGTCACAGGGCCTGTGTGTCTTTGCAGTTGCTAAAGTGTTTATTAATTTTTTTAGCATATTGTTGTTTTGCCTTCTTGATGCCATGAGACAGATTGGCTCTTGCTGTTTTAAGAACTGTTTTATCCCCTGATCTGAATGACTCATCTCTGGTCTTTAGCAGCCCACGAACCTCTGCTGTCATCCATGGCTTCTGGTTGGCACGTGTGGTATTAATCTTGGTGACTGTCAGATCATCTAAGCACTACTACTACTTTAAAACATAACTACGATTGCTAAAGTCTTTTGGATATCGGCCGTATACACAAACATCAACTTTCACCGGCGGCTATCAAGAAGCTACAAGACCTCTGTTTACTGAAACCTGACCCTGAGACCGCAGTTTCGCTTACTGAAGCTTCCCGTACAAGGCAGCGACACAAGCGGTGTGAGAGGAGACGGCAACGCATGGAGGTATACGAGCTAGGCTAAGGGCTAAACCCACAAACCGGCTCTTCCAACACTTATGCTCTCTAATGTTCGCTTGCTAGAAAATAAACTGGACTTAATTCAACTCAGTCGGTCCACACAGCATGAGACAAGAGGTTGTTGTGTGTTTATCTTCACTGAAACATGGATAAATAACAACATCCTGGATGCCGCCATTCAGCTACATGGGCTAACCTGCTACCGAGCGAATAGAGATTCATCACTGTCCGGTAAGACTCTGGTAAGAGGTGGTCTGTGTGTATATATCAACAAAGAATGGTGTAACAATGCTGTGATGGTAACAAAACACTGCTCATCGTTGGTAGAGTTTATCTTTGTGAATTGTCGACCATTCTATCTGCCAAGGGAGTTCACAGCCATTGTTATTGTCGCGGTTTACATTCCCACGTGTGTAAATGCTAAGGACGCGCTTTGCGAACTTTACAGCTCTATCAGCAAACATCAAACGAACAAATCTGATGGCTTTTTCATTATTGCTGGTGACTTCAACCATGCAAACTTAAAGACAGTTTTGCCGAAGTTCTACCAACATGTGAATTTTGCAACAAAGGGAAACAACATACTGGACTTTGTTTATTCAACAGAGATAAATGCATACAAGGATGAACCTCGCCCCCATCTTGGAATGTGTGCCTAATAAGTAAAATTCATAACACCTCCTAATGAGTACAATTCATAACACCTCCGCTGTCATGGTACACACAAAAGGTGGGAAAGACATCATGAAACCACAAGTGGTTAAAGACTACAACAACACCATGGGAGGTGTTGACAGAGCCGACCAGGCAATGACATTTTATCCAGCCATGAGAAAACAACAAAAAGATATTATAAGAAGATCTTCAGGCATCTTCTTGAACAATGCCTATGGAATGCCTTCATTCTACTAAAAAAAAAGAGTGACAAGCTGTGGTTCATGCTGGCTTTGTTTGGAAAGTTGCAGAACATATCTTTCTGGACCACCAAACACCAATGGCTGCAAACAGAGCTGGACATCGTGCTGCTGGTGTTGTCAACCCAGAATGTCTGACTGGTCGTCACTTTATGGACCACATCCCACCAACCTAAAAAAAGGCAGGACCCACAAGTATGTGCGTAGCGTGATGACACTGGAAAGAAAATCCAAAAAGAAACCAGGTTCTATTGTCCTGATTGTGACGTTGGACTTTGTGCAGTCCCATGTTTCAAATTTTACCATACCCGGGATGTTTACTGAAGCAATATGACTAGTAATATTGCACCCTTGTTTGGCCCAACAAAAATTTCAGTGTTTTTAATTTGATTATATTATTGACTAAAATGTATTGAATAAAATGTATTATTATTATATATTATTTGTTATTATTTATAGTTATTTATTATATAATAATTTATGATTTTCTGTTTCAAACTTTATCATACCTAGGATGTCTACTAGACTCTGGTTTGGACAGATTTAAGTGAGTTATTCCTAAGAATTACAGGCAGAATTACAGGCCTACAATATAAAAATTTCCATGCAAAATAACTGTACAGCTTTCAGCATCTAAAATCCGACATAAGCATACCGCCAGGGAGGTTAAAGAATTTCTTGGGATTTTTTTTGCTCTCCTCCGCTATGTGTTTTTCATGTGTTGGTAATTAGTAGATCTAGTAATGCTTTATTTCTAGTTTGTGCATCTACAATATGACCCATGAAATTGTCCTGCAAGATATTTAGGAACTAGCGAGCCTTAGACTAATGCGTGGTTCCCTCCACCCAGTCTATGTCTGGATAATTAAAATCCCCCATTATGTTAACACTTCCTCTCCTTGCTGATAATCTAAATTGTGATAGGAGGTCCGTTTCCCCCTCCTCCCTCAGGTTAGGGGGCCTATAGCATACTCCCAGTATTATTTTCCCCTTAGCTTCATCCCTTTGGAGCTCTACCCATAAGGGTACCACCTTCCTAGCTCCCTTAGTGATGTCACCTATCACATTCACTTGTACATTATTCTTAATATATAGACATACCCCTCCCCCTTTTTTACCCTCTCTATCCCTGTGATAAAGGGTATACCCTTGAATGGTTGCCAGCCAATCATGAGAGAAGTTGAACCAGGTCTCTGAAATTCCCACAAAATCCAAATCCTCCTCATACAACAGTATCTCTAGCTAACCCACCTTGTCCGCCAGGCTCCTAGCATTGGTGAACATGCCACGTAGTTTAGACTGGTCGCATACTATCCTCTTATTGGGTGTTCCGAGACTGCAACTAGGAGTTGTTACTGTACTTACCTTGGGTTTATGTGCTTTAGTCAACCTACCACTAATGCCCTCAATACTACCCTCTGAACTATGTTCCGCACTGACTATCTCTACCTCTGGACCCGCTCCCCATTGCCTAGTTTAAAAATCTCTCTAACTTTTTGGCCATCTTTACTCCCAGCAGATCTACACCTTCCTCATTTAGGTGCAGTCTGTCCCTTCTATAGTACTGGTGACCGACTGAGAAATCACCCCAGTCCTCCAGGAACCCAAACCCCTCCTTACTACACCAGTCCGCAGCCACTTGTTTACTTCCCTAATCTCCCTCTTCCTTTCTGGTGTGGCTCAAGGTACCGGTAGTATACCTGAGAATAGTACCTTGGAGGTCCTTTTCCTCAATTTAGCAATTTACCTCCCAAGTCCCTAAAATCGTTCTTTAGGACACTCCATCTGCCTCTGACTTTGTCATTGGTCATTGTGATGTGCATGTGTTCCAATACTTTTGTCAATATTTTGTATATATACAGATATATAGATATATCTATATATATATAGATATCTATATATATATTATAAATATATATATATATAAAGAAGTGAATCCGAAGGGTTGCTGCACTTAAAAAATCTTTGTTGCTTTATTTCATCAAGTCTTGAAAGAAGATTACAAAGCAAGTATAATCATTCCAGACAAAGTGGTAAGCATTGTCAATACAGACATGAATGGATTACGTTTCGGGCTACATTGCTTACGCCCTTCATAAGATTCATCAAAGCACATCTGAGGGTTTCCCTACAATCATTTGTTTAAATAGGTGTTCACAAATATCACCACACGTGGAAGCAATATGGTTAATTACTCATAGTCCTAATTCAATCAATGTTTGTATACACAGATTATCTACCACAAACACAGAACATGGCTAGTAGCAGCTGATATATTCACTTTCTCATTCATATTTTCAATATCTTTTCTGCTGATGCTGTTCCTTTTTATCAGTTTTTTTTACCTATTTTACTTAATAAATGAAACAGTTTTAGTTTATCTGCACTATTGGAATCCTGCTTTCTTTTTTTGGGATTTGTGGTTTACCTTCGCCTGATCTCTTTGTGAAGAAGTATTGGAAGCGTCCCTGGGAGTATTCCTTCCGTACTGGCGCCCCTGCTACTGCTGATCAGCTGCCCGAGAAGGAGACCGGCAAGACATTCTATGGAGTTTATCGTGGGACATCCCCAGGAGTCTATCTTCCACTACTAAGCCTGTTTTGACCCCCCTGAGTAAGGGCGGTCACAGGCTCTCTGGTAAGCCTGCATTACTTATCATCTGGTGGCGGGCTGCACTGGCGGTGGATTATTCAACTCCAAACTCTGCATTAATTAACCTTTGGACTTGATTTTTCACTTACATCACATTTATGAACTTTATGAACTGTTATAAACATTCATGTTTTTCACGTCATTTTTTATCACTTGCACAACTTGTATTGTATGGTTTTTCACTAGCCATCATCACTGGCTGTTTTTTATCACTGCAGGTTAATTTTCTAGTTATATACTTCATATATAATTTATAACATATTTAATCACTTATTTAATCACTTCGCAATTGGTCCAGCGCTGAACTGTCCTTTTAAATCTTTTTCAAATGTGTCCAGAAGTCTGAAAGAAATATATATATATATATATATATATATATATATATATATATATATATATATATATATAGTGAACACACATACACATGTTATTCTCCAGAAAATAAATATAAATATAATAGTTTGCCTGAACAGATGGACACATATATATATGTCCACATCTTCAAACAAATAAATAAAGATCCAAGTCTACATTTAAACCATACGGAACAATAGTATTCAAAAAATGTATGCAGTATACCTCTCTTTTTCTTCCAGGACCATATATTTTAATTGCAATACACTATGTCCAAATTCTAGGAAATGTCGGGCAAATGGTAACTGTGTTAATTTGTCTCTTATGGAGTACTTATGTCTTGCTATCCTTTTCTTCACTAGACATGTGCATTCGTTTTCGTCCGAATGCATTTTCGTCCGAATTTCAGGTATTTTCGTTATCATTTTAACAAACGATAACGAAAGTGCAGAATCCGAAAAACGAAAGATCCGACATAAACAAATGCTTTATTTTCATTTTCATTGCTACAACAGTTCGATATAGATAGGAGATTCGACATGATGATGCCAATAACAATCTGTGTCCATCAAACCTGTGGTCGAATGTGCCTAACCTTAACTCTATTAGTCCAAGATTATTCTACATAGAGAGAAAAGATTCGACATAGAGAGAAAAGATTCGACATAGAGAGAAAAGATTTGACGTAGGGGAGAAAAGATTTGATGTAGGGGAGAAAAGATTTGACGTAGGGGAGAAAAGATAAATAAAAATAATGATGATGATGAATGTTATTGGCTGATTGTAACCAAAGAGGAGGAGCAGTAAAATAGCTAGAACTAAGTACACACGTACTTTGGCTTATGGTGTCTGTTGAAAGTTCTAAGATTATTCGACGGAGCAGGTAAACTATACGGCGTTGTACAGTTTAGCTGCTCTGTCGAATCTTCTTTGAACATTCGACAGACACCATAAGCCTTCAATGACAGATTCGACCTTAATTTGGATTTTCGGACGAATGCAATTTTTAACGAAAAACAAAATAAATAAAAACGAATTTCGGGAGTAACTAAATAAATTTATTTTTCGGACGAAAACGAAATTCCGAAATGAAATATTTCAGTGTGCACATGTCTATTCTTCACTTTCTGTGTGGTTTCTCCAATATAAACCAACCCGCATGGGCACTTGATGGCATATATAACATATGATGACTGACATGTGTAATGTCTCTGTATAGGGATATTAAAACCCCTATGGGGATGTGTAAAATATTTGCCCTTAAAGTGGAGTTCCACCCACTTTTACAACTCTTCAGCATCCCTCACTAAACTGTGCACTGTAAATGAATTGGATATTTTTTTATTTTTTTTCCCAGCACCTACTGTATATCTGCTGTATTAATTTTTCACTTCCTCCTCCTTGGCCGTGGCCCATCGCATCATTTCCTGTTTGCAACGCCTTCTGGGAAGGGGCGGCGACTTCCTCTGACACTGCCGTTGCTATGGAAACCTGACCTGAGACCTATTACACTGCTTGTGCTGCACTGAATATGTGCGAGATCTGCAAGGGTGAGATCCAGGAAGAAATAGAGTCTGGCTTCAGATGCCCACACTTAAGATGGCCACGGCCTGCTGTAAGTTTATAAAACAACAAACTACTGCTATAAACTAACAAAAAAGACCTTAGTTTACAGACTAACTTTACTAGAATACATTAAGCTTCTGTATTATAGGGATATTTTTAGTTAAAAAGTATAATTTCGGTCGGAACACCACTTTAATCATAGAATTAGATTGTATACATGACAAACAAGTGTATAAACCCAGATTTTTAGGCCCCAGGAATGTTAGTTTAGGTACCACTGTTGAAAACTGATCCAATTTTATCAATTAGTCACGTATTGTTCTACTTTTTCTATACGATCACATAGGATGATTCCAAAATTCTTAGGATAACTGGTTCTCAAAAGATTCCAATGCTTTTTAATAATTTTGGAAATTTTATAAGAAAAGGGGTGATACTGCATAATAAAAGGAATTTTCTTTATATCTTTTTTGGAGGTCTTAAACAAATTCATATTGGACCGTTCTTTTTTAACTAAAGCTTCAGGATACCGTCTATTAATTAGTTTGGCCTCCATTTCATCAAGCCGCCGATCACAGCACAATGGATCACTGACGATCCGATGCACCCTCATCATCTGGCTCTTTGGAATAGAGGCAAAAACATTAGGTGGATGGAAGCTATTGTAATGCAACAATTGATTGCGATCTGTAGATTTTACATACAGATCACTAGTAATTTGCGCATTTGTGAGTTTTAGTTTAGTATCAAGAAAAGAGATTTCAGTCCCACCAATTTCAATGTTAAATTTAAGACCGGGAATCAAATAATTAATATATTTATCGAACAAAAACAAGCTTTCCATGTTGCCATCCCATATTGCAAAAATATCGTCTACAAACCTGTACCATCCTTGACAATGATTAGAAAAAATGTCATTAACATAAATGAAAAAAGTTTTTAATCATATTCATGAACGAGTTTGCATATGGGGGTGCAACATTAGAACCCATCGCTGCTCCATTTAGCTGTAGAAAATGGGTATCTTTGAAGAGTAAATAATTCTCTTCAAGAACAATTTGAAGTAGATCAAGCAAAAACCTAATATGTTGTATTTTATAGTCACCTGACTGGATTAACAACAGCCGACATGCTTCCATACCCAAATCGTGGGGAATAATTGTAAATAAACTAGAGACGTCCCATAAAACCAGGATGGAATCGGCCAACAGTTTATTATCTTGAACTTTAGACAAAAAATCTGATGCGTCTTTTATATATGATCTAGTGTTTAATAATGGAGTTAAACATTTGTCAAGATATCGTGCTAAATGAGCTGTGACCGATTCCATTCCCGATATGATGGGACGTCCTGGGGGATTCACAGGGTTTTTGTGGATTTTAGGTAACATATATATTACGGGTGTAACAGGATATTCACATATCAAGTACTCCATAGTTTCATCATCAATAATTTTATTTTTAACTGCACTAGTTAAGACCTCTTTAATTTTTTTCTGTACCTTAAAAACCGGATTGGAGTCTAGTTTGTTATATATAAGAGTATCCCCAAGTTGTCTCATTACCTCGGCTTCATACATTGAGGTATCCATTACAACAATAGCTCCCCCCTTGTCAGCCGGTTTGATGGTTATATCGCGCTGAGCTGACAAGGAGTTTAATGCTATAACCTCATCTTTACTTAGATTATTAGGTATGTGATCTTTTTTTGTTCTGTCACATAAAAATTTTTTTATATCATTATCTACCTTTTCTATATATACCTCAACTGCAGAGCACGAGGTGGGGGGAACTTTAGTACCTTTTGATTTTAAACCCAAATTTTTAATGGATAATAATAGAGGTTCTTTAATTGTATTCGTAGATGGACCAGAATAATAAGCTTTAAATCTCAATTGCCTATAGAACCTGTATAAATCCTGCTTTAAAACAAAATCATCCATTTTTTCTTTAGGGCAAAAGCCCAATCCCTTATTTAGTACATTTAATTCAGTTTTAGATAAAACAATTGAAGAAATGTTATGTACCACATCATCATTTACTGTCTTTGGCGATTCTGGCGTCTGGTGGTTACACCCCCGGTTGTATCCTTTCTTTGCTCTCCTGCCGCCCCTCCTGGTCCGGATTCGGTCATGGCTGCAGGTAAAAAAGTAGTGGATACATTGGTTGATGACCCAGTAGATGCGGTAGATAAAGATGAATTGATCAGATGTTTGCGTTGTCCTCTTCTATATGTTTTAATACGTTGATAATTGGGGTCAGATCAATTATAGACACGATCATTTTTATAGTCCTCACGATCCCGTTCAAGTTTTGTACGTTATGTTTAAGTAACTGGATGTTCTTACGAAAATTCTCTAATTAATATTTATATTTTTCCTGAATTCCGTTAATTCATCTTGATCGGAGCATTGTTGTAGTTGTTTTTCTAGCTCAACAATCTCCTGTTGTATAAGAGTTCTCTCTTGTTGCAAAAATTGTACAGTAAGCATCATAATGTCAAAAGAACATTTGTTCAAATGTAGACTTGGATTTTTATTTATTTGTTTGAAGATGTGGACATATATATATGTGTCCATCTGTTCAGGCAAACTATTATATTTATATTTATTTTCTGGAGAATAACGTGTATGTGTGTTCACTATATATATATATATATATATTTCTTTCAGACTTCTGGACATATTTGAAAAAGATGAATGAGAAAGTAAATTTATCAGCTGCTACTAGCCGTGTTCTGTGTTTGTGGTAGATAATCTGTGTATACAAACATTGATTGAATTAGGACTATGAGTAATTAACCATATTACTTCCACATGTGATGATATTTGTGAACACCCATTTAAACAAATGATTGTGGGGAAACCCTCAGATGTGCTTTGATGAATCTTATGAAGGGCATAAGCCAGGTAGCCCGAAACTTAATTCATTCATGTCTGTATTGACAATGCTTACCACTTTGTCTGGAATGATTATACCTGCTTTTAATCTTCTTTATATATAAGGTCGGTGGGAAGACCTGTTTGCTGGCACTGAACTCAATGCTGGGTGCGGTTCTCCTCTACAAATCTATATATATATATATATATATATATATATATATATATATATATATATATATATATGTGTGTATGTGTATATATATATATATATATATATATATATAGTATCTCACAAAAGTGAGTGCACCCCTCACATTTTTGTAAAAAATTTATTATAGCTTTTAATGTGACAACACTGAAGAAATGATACTTTGCTACAATGTAAAGTAGCGAGTGTGCAGTTTGTATAACAGTGTAAATTTGCTGTCCCCTCAAAATAACTCAACACACAGCCATTAATGTCTAAATCGCTGGCAACAAAAGTGAGTACACCCCAAGTGAAATTGTCCAAATTGGGCCCAATTAGACATTTTCCCTCCCCGGTGTCATGTGACTCATTAGTGTTACAAGGTCTCAGGAGTGAATAGGGAGCAGGTGTGTTAAATTTGGTGTTATCGCTCTCTTTCTCTCATACTGGTTACTGGAAGTTCAACATGGCACCTCATGGCATAGGCGGCACAGTGGTGTAGTGGTAGCACTCTCGCCTAGCAGTAAGAAGGGTTGCTGGTTCGAATCCCAACCACGACACTACCTGCCTGGAGTTTGCATATTCTCCCTGTGCCTGCGTGGGTTTCCTCCGGGTACTCCGGTTTCCTCCCACACTCCAAAGACATGCTGGTAGGTTAATTGGATCCTGTCTAAATTGTCCCTAGTATGTATGAATGTGAGTTAGGAACCTTAGATTGTAAGCTCCTTGAGGGTAGGGACTGATGTGAATGTACAATGTATATGTAAAGCGCTGCATAAATTGACGGCGCTATATAAGTACCTGAAATAAATAAATAAAGAAAATAAAGAACTCTCTGAGGATCTGAAAAAAAAGAATTGTTGCTCTACATAAAGATGACCTAGGCTATAAGAAGATTGCCAAGACCCTGAAACTGAGCTGCAGCACGGTGGCCAAGACCATACAGCGGTTTAACAGGATAAGTTCCACTCAGAACAGACCTCGCCATGGTCGACCAAAGGAGTTGAGTGCATGTGCTTAGCATCAAATCCAGAGGTTGTCTTTGGGAAATAGATGTATTAGTGCTGCCAGCATTGCTCCTGTCAGTGCTCAGACCATAAGCCGGACATTGCATCAAATTGTCAACCCAGAAGGAAGCCTCTTCTAAAGATGATGCACAAGAAAGCCCGCAAACAGTTTGCTAAAGAAAAGCAGACTAAGGATATTTATTGGATTACTGGAACCATGTCCTGTGGTCTGATGAGACCAAGATAAAATGAAAAAAAAAAAAAAAAGTTTTTAAAAGTTCAGATGCTGTCAAGTGTGTGGTGGTAACCAGGTGTGGAGTACAAAGACAAGTGTGTCTTACCTACAGTCAAACATGGTGGTGGGAGTGTCATGGTCTGGGGCTGCATGAGTGCTGCTGGCACTGGGGAGCTGCAGTTCATTGAGGGAACCATGAATGCCAACATGTACTGTGACATACTGAAGCAGAGCATGATCCCCTCTCATCTTCTCTTGATATAATATATAATATATATAATATATAATAAAATATTTACAAAAATGTGAGGGGTGTACTCACTTTTGTGAGATACTGTATATAGAGAGGGGTGTACTCACTTTTGTGAGATACTGTATATAGAGAATCTCACAAAAGTGAGTACACCCCGCACATTTTTGTAAATATTTTATTATATCTTTTCATGTGACAACACTGAAGGAATGACACTTTGCTATAATGTAAAGTAGTGAGTGTACAGCTTGTATAACAGTGTAAATTTGCTGTCCCCTCAAAATAACTCAACACACAGTCATTAATGTCTAAACCGCTGGCAACAAAAGTGAGTACACCCCTAAGTGAAAATGTCCAAATTGGGCCCAAAGTGTCAATATTTTGTGTGGCCATCATTATTTTCCAGCACTGCCTTAACCCTCTTGGGCATGGAGTTCACCAGAGCTTCACAAGTTGCCACTGGAGTCCTCTTCCACTCCTCCATGATGACATCAAGGAGCTGGTGGATGTTAAAGACTTTGCGCTCTTCCACCTTCCGTTTGAGGATGCCCCACAGATACTCAATAGGGTTTAGGTCTGGAGACATGCTTGGCCAGTCCATCACCTTTACCCTTAGCTTCTTTAACAAGGCAGTGGTCGTCTTGGAGATGTGTTTGAGGTCGTTATCATGTTGGAATACTGCCCTGCGGTCCAGTCTCTGAATGTAGGGGATCATGCTCTGCTTCAGTATGTAAGTATGTTTGTTGCCAGCAGTTTAGACATTAATGGCTGTGTGTTGAGTTATATTGAGGGGACAGCAAATTTACACTGTTATACAAGCTGCACACTCACTACTTTACAGCCTGATGCTGGAGTTCACCATGAAAGCAGAACATCTGGTACTGCGGGTTGTTTTCTTTGACTAGTTTCAGGGCTGGATATCTGCTCTGATTCCAAGCCAGTGTAAGTAGTATGTAGGGCAGTGTACGGATATCAGTAGTAAGTAGGTCAGTGTACAGAGGTGAGTAGTATATAGGGAAGTGTACAGAGGTCAGTAGGATATTGAGCAGTGCACAGAGGTCAGTAGGATGATGGGCAGTGTACAGAGGTCAGTAGGATGTTGGGCAGTGTACAGAAGTCAGTAGGATGTTGGGCAGTATACAGAGGTCAGTAGAATTTTGGGCAGTGTACAGGGGTCAGTATTATGTAGGGCAGGGTACAGAGGTAAGTAGTATGTAGGGCAGTGTACAGAGGTCAGTAGTATGTAGGAGAGTGTCCAGGGGTCAGTAGTAGGTAGAGTAGTGTACAGAGGGTAAGGTACTGGAGGTAAGGAGGGTACAGTACTCAGGGGTCAGGAGAGCATGGTATAGGGGGGCCAGGAGGACAGTACGGGGGGTTAGGAGGGTATGGTGTTGTGGGGCTAGGAGGGTACGGTACTGGGGCTCAGGAGGGCAGAGTACGGGAGGGCAGGAGGGTATGGTGCAGGGGCTCTGGATGGCAGAGTCCAGGCGGGTCAAGAGGGCATGGTGCAGGGAAGTCAGGAGGGCATTGTGCGATGAGATCAGGAGAAGATGGTGCAGGGAGGTTAGTATAATAGTGGAGGCTCAGGAAGGCACAAAATTTCTTTACTTATGCAGAGTGGCACAGGGAAGCTGTCATGGCAGAGCTGCATGTTCTGATCCCCGCCGGCCCTCCTCTCACATATCACCCAAAAGTGCCTTGGATGGATCGGAGGGGGAGGGCTGGTGCGGAGGCAGGCACTGCAGTGGTCACAAGCCCGAACCCACCAAAGCTATTTTCGAGAGTTTCTCCGCCCTGAAGCTGCACATATGCAAGCTTCTCTGTCTGTCTCTACAGGCTGGGATGGATTGAATGTGCTCCTGCATGCTCTGAAGCTGTGGGGGAAAAACACCGGGTCAGCAACCTGGGGATCTGTTTGTGATCCATACGTCACCTGCCTATGATCGACAGGTGGATCACAATCGACGGGTTGCTGACCCCAGGCCTAGACTGATTGGGCTGGAAAACACTAAGTAGAAATGCCTGAATAAAACTATGAGGACTAACATATAGTGAATAGAGAATGTAAACTGGAGGGAGAGTCTCTGATGTAACTCTTCTGTTGGCTATTATTAGGGCCCCCTGTAAGCAATGGTGCACTTGATAAAAGTCCTCTTGAGAACTTACATGCAGTGAATGAATGGTAAGGACTGGCTTGTTTAAGTATAACACTTGGTGGCTGTAGTCAGGTATAATAGCAGCTTAATATTCTTGAAGCTCAGTTTCTTTGGGAAGGGTGTAGGATGGTATCAATAACATGGGATATGGTTTGAATAAGGTTTGATGAGATTCTGATGTCAGAGTGTCCTGCTCCCAGGGGTTCTGTGCATAATAGCAGAAAGAAACATGGGTGCGAGGCCCTCTCACCAACTCCTAAGGCTAAGCGGTAGGTTCTTGTGCTGGTGGGGGGGGGGGGGGGGGGCTCATCTCTGCTTAGATGTATCTAGATTCCAGTGGTCTGTAGCTATGGACCTGGGATTGCTTGGGTCTCCCAGCAACAATGGGAGAGGAAGCGGTGTTGCGAGTTTGGTTGCTGAATGTATTACGCTCCTGCTGACAACTGGCTCCAAACCCGAATGGCACAGTTCCCCTGAAGACAAGGACCAATGGATGCATCTCCTGGTAATCATGTGGCACCAAGAGATTGGCTTTTCCCGAGCAATACTACAAATCACCCTTTGGCCCCTCCTGTGCCCTAAAGCATATAGGGATCTGTAGTTCAGAAAATCATTTTTTTTTTTACATAGCGGTTGTTTTGGACTACACCTCCCAAACTTCTCAGCACTCTGCATTAGAGTGTATGGGCCTGTGTTCCATCATCTAAACATTTAGACTGAGTTCTAAGTACTCTATTTCGCTATATAAACTCAGTTTACTATTAAAAAAAAGTGTAAAATGCAAAACTCCAGTGGGTGTAACAAGATGTCTACTTGCCCCCTTCTCAGTGTATCCTTATTCTGGAGGAGTGCAGGGTGTAGCAAGATTGCGGCGACAAAACTTCACTTCCGTTACACATTCTGATGGATCGCCTAATCTGACAGAACAGCTGCTTAGCTTTGGTTCTCCCCCTGCTGACCAGAAGAGAATATAGAGAGAGCAAATTAAAGGCTATATCTCTTTCGGCGTATTGTTGTAGTCCAGACTTGGCTACATAAGAATTGGTAAGCTACAATATAATAAATGTTTGCTTTTGGGTTTAATACCACTTTAATATAGACTGTGTCATTCCCTAGCAAATGCCAACTACATTTCCTCACCAGTTTTTGCATGATTGTGATAGTACTGTATGAGAATTATAAAAATAACCAAATACATCTGTGAATAATTTTTTGTATAGAATATTTTATTGATTGTTTTCTGACAATGAGATTATTATTTTCAGCAGAATAGATTTGTATACTTTAAAATCCTGTTCAGACAGACTTAAAGTACTGTTATGTTAATTAAACTGCTGGGAGTTTTCTAACACCTGGGGGCTAATTTAATGTGCAAAAAACAATGACTTGCAACTACTAAAAAAAAAAAAAAAAATCAACTTTCATCAGTTCAGACAGATCAGGACAATGAAAGAACTTCATTTTGCACATTGCATCGTCTGCATGTGCCTCCTTAATTTGAGTTCAAATAAGTCACAATGGGGTAGCAAATTTGTACATATTTTGTTAAACAGCATTGTAAATAGTGGCTATATCACCTTTTTGCAGCAGGTATTTATTTACCAGACATGCAACTTACGTTTTACTTATTGCTACTATGTTTGCTGAATCAAGGTCAATGACTATCACATGTACCTTAAGTGGAACTTTACCCAATAAATATAAATTTGTGAACAAGTAGGATTTTGTCTATTCTCCATTAAAGTATTATTTTCTGCTTGTTCGCAATGTACACTGAACTGTGCACATGTACAGGAGTGATGTCACCCAAAACCAACCATAATGGAAGAACATCAGAATCTGTAAGAAGACCAGCCAAAGATGTCAGCAGCCGGTGAGGGAGTGCATCAACACCGCATCGCTAGAGTGGAGCTGAATATAGTTCCACTTTAAGCTTTATCGGTCCATATATTTATGTATTTTTTCTAACGGCACTGGTTGATCAATGCAAACAATCATTTACTCTGTTCAGATGCTAAAAGAGTGAATTTAAAACTGAACTCCAGGCAAACAGCTAATTATACAGATGAATAAAAGGGCTGGTTTACTTGCAGAAGGATTTGTATTGCTTTACATCCAATCTGATATTTACACAGGTCTTCCACACATCACAGCCCTCTCTGACAGTAGAGAAGACCCACATTTTCTCTGCTGTAGCTAAAGTTTAGGTACAGTCAAAAATATGTTGTTAGCTTTGGATAGATTAGAAGATGGATAAAATCCCTGTCTTTTTTTTTGTTTTTTGTCTGTTTTAAGTATCTTTCCAATCGGATAGGAGACGAGAGGTTATATCTCCATTGTGAGAAAGCAAGTGTCCCCATTGGAAGATTTAACACTTTTTCCAGGAAAATGTTTTCCCTACTTACAGTTCTTGTGACAATGGTCACCAGTGGGGACACTGACAGCTATCAAAACTTAACAGCTTACCACACTACCCAATACACTTCAGGTAGCACTTACACGTCTTATCTTTACCAAAGGATGTGACTGGACTTGGGAAAAAAGAACCAACACACTGATAGGTTCTCTTCTTTCATCAGCATGCTTCCTGTTAGCACATGAACACTGCAACACAGCTGATTGGCTCTTTGTGCTGCATCTCCAACTACTAGTTTGAGCTCTGTTGTATGAAATACCACATTAAATTCAGATACTGACACTGCTTGCATTTAAAATACATAAGTTTAATGATGAAATAATGCATACAGAGCTGCATTGATTTGTGTGTTATATCTGCCTGAAGTTCAGCTTTAAGGATATATATTTTTTAAGGTTCAATTGCCAATTTCAAATATGCCCTTTGCACAGTGTGCAAAAACAAACATACTGCATGCCCTTGGATTAATTGTGAGATTCTGTCCAGTTTGTAAATAATTTAGGAACAGATGAACAGAACAAGACAATCCATATAACCATTAAATATTCACATTTATTGTCCTCTCACCTTCACAGGACTTCACAGGACCTGAGACATCTGGGCTTACAATTTTTTTGTGCTGAAAAATGGAACAGTTTTTGAACCATAACAAGAACACACTGGACTTAATTTGTCCTTTGCCAATGCATATTGGCTCACCGAAGGTTCATACAATATCACCTTTCAAATTCCCACTCTTTTTACCACTTTCAATGACCTATGGATGCATGACTGGATTTGCACTTTAAAAATGCATTTCTGCTATGTGCATGGAAAGCTAATCTAAGGTTATGTAAATGCAACGCATTAAGTATAATTAAAATGTATATATACACACTTTGGCCTTCATACAATGAAACAGATGTTTCCAAATTAATGTGGGACACAAAATGTATTTGGACTTCATTCCTACATTTCACCTTCACTTTATATATTTCAATACTATTCAGTACAGCAGCAATACAAGTCCCAGAAAAGAACATTTGATAAAGCACTTAACAATTACAATGACTGACATCTGATACCCAATAGGTGTTCCTTCTTTATGACATTCTAGACATCATCATTACATAACAAGAGCCAGGCAATACAAGGTACATATTAAATCGTTATTGTCAGTATTCATTTCAAATTGGTATTATAGGTACAGAATGTGTAGACAATGTAGACAGATAATCAAATGAAATAAAATATTGATTTGATTAATCCCATAAGAGACATTATTCACTGCCATTTGATTGACTCTAGCATACTTGACCAACAGAGTGTACATATACATTTTATTTGCCACTTTGATACATTTGCAGAAGGCCATCATTGCCTTTGGGTAAAAGACTGAGGTACAGGGGAGGGGTGGAGCTTGGGAATAGTTATGGGAAGCAGGGGAAGGTGATTTTCTTTACAGATCGCTCTCTCCATAGAGAGCACTGGAGAAGGACATATAATCCAGAGCACCTGTGACAGAATCTCCACCTGTATATTTTGTCATACGGCTGATGCAGTATTCAGCTTGTTCTGGAGGCAGCTCTCTGCGCAGCTCTTCAATAGTGATGAAGCTCTGCAATGCAAAGACATGGTCAGAAATGCAGTTCATTCTTTTCAATATATATACATTTTGATTGATTATTTTAGCATTTATTGGAAAGTAATTTTCAATGTGATTTTACATTTTTTTTAAATCAAATTAATTTTATTCATTTTATATTTCAACTCTACAAAGTAAAACAAAAAATTCTCAGGTTCTCATCACAGCTTTCTCCCATCTTCCTTCCAAACCCACCAAACAGAAATGATATATTATATATTAACATGAAGACATTAACACAGGTTTACCTTGTCAACAGGCACTAATCTATATTCTTTAGCGAACAATCTATAAGCAGTAGCACTGACTAATCTCATGGTTTGCTGATTTATTAAGTAGGCTATATTCACACTTGAGCATAGCATATTCAGGTGACTTTTTTGTGTGTGTTTTAGGAGCATTTTTTGTGTGTTTCTGGAGTAATGCACAGGAGCTCCTTTGGAGCAGGAGCATGCTTTTTTGTTCCCATAGACTTTTATTAGATAGACACCTTTATCTGCCTTTTTCAAGCACTCCCATTGAAGGCTATGGGGACAAAAATGTCTAAATCTGCCTGAAAATAAGATCCTGTACTCTTAATGTTGAGCATTTTGTAGCTTTGAGCTACAAAATGTCCAGGTGTTAATGGATCCTTAGAGCCAGGGCCGGCCCTACCATGGGTCCTGTCCCTGACCAAGGAAGAGGTGAACAGGAGTGGGCGCAGCCTACCTGGCGCTCCCAGAACCTGGATCAACAGTGAGGCCCGGGCCAGAGGACAGACTGACAGGGGACCTGGAGGAAGAGGGTGGGCGGGAGGCAGAAGGCTGCCAAGGAGCCACTGGAAGGAGCAGAACAGTTAGAGCACCTTCGTATCAAGAAGGAGACTCAGAGCTGCCTGCTGCTGGCCATCAGGTGCCAGGCATCCTACACATACTGTACCTGCCTACACGGGGGGACAGGGGGGCAGAGGAGGAGACTGCAGATAGGGACAGAGCTGCGTGGTCTCTCTCAGCCCTCCCCTCTCTCTCTCTTTCACCCACCCCTCTCTCAGCTTCACCCTCTCTCTCTCAGCCCCTCTCACACTCTACCCCTCTCTCACTTACTCCCCTCTGTCTCTCAGCCCCCGCTCTGTCTCTTAGTCTGTCAGCCCCCCTCTGTCTCACTCATTCATTCTCTCTTACATCCAGTGCCATCCAGTGTCTATCTATGAGCTTTCTAGCTAGGTACAGTAGTCTACTAATCATAATATACATTCCTTTCTGGTACATTTCTTCGTCTATTGCTCCCAATAGGCAGACAAGAGGGGTGGAAGGCACCTGTACCTGGGCTAGACAGGAGACACTCCGTATAACCTCAGCCCAATACCTATTGAGTTTTGGGTATCTCCATAGCATGTGAATAAAATTTCCTTGCTGTGTTTTACACTTTGGACATATAGGGAGTCCATGCAGTTTCTCAGGTGTTCGATGGTTCTATGCAGAATAAATAGCTGCGACAAACTATGGGAGGCTGAGATGGAAACTTCAGGGATCGACCCCAGGACCATATCCAACTGCTCACCATTGATCTCACCAATGTCGTTTACCCATTTGGCTCTACATTTCAAAGAGGCATGATCATGAATAGAGGATAGCAGTACTGAGTAAACCTTAGAGATCTGTCCCTTCCTAGCATCCACCTGGAGGATCTCCATCAACAGCAGAGAAGTGGACACGTCTAGTGAGAGTGTCTGCCCCTGTTCCTGCAGAGAATGCCGGAGTTGGAGATATTGATAGAAACAACTAGTGGGTAGGGTGAATTCTGCACAAAGTTGTGCAAAAGACTTCAATATAGACCCAGTATATAACTGTGGAAGGAACCATATCCCCTTGCATCTGCACAAGGTGAATCCCTGTAATTTAGTTCTGGGTATCTAGGATTGTTCCACAGAGGAGTGAAGCCTAAGGGGCCCTTGACATCTAAAGCCTCAAGAGTTGCCCTCCACACATTCTTAATCAGACCCGCTGTCGGGGAATTAGATCTATTTCCAAGCATTCAAAGCCGGGTTGGACTGAGTTACTAAACGTGCAATGGGGTCATCTACTGCTTCTGCTTTACCCCACCCCATAACTTGCTGTACTTGGGAGGCCAGAAAGTATAGTTTAGGATGAGGGACAGCCAGACCCCCCCTGTCTTTACTATATTGTAGGGTATTTAAACTGATCCTAGCCCCTTTCCGTTTCCAGATGAGATCTTGCATCTGAGTTATACAAGATGCAAGATGGGTGAACTTGAGATACTGTTGTACAAGGAGGATTTGGATTTTGTGGGAATTTCAGAGACCTGGTTCAACAGCTCTCATGATTGGCTGGCAAACATTCAAGGGTATACCCTATACCACAAGGATAGAGAGGGTAAAAAAGGGGGAGGGGTATGCCTATATATCAAGAATAATGTACAAGCAAATGTGAGAGATGACATCACTGAGGGAGCTAGAGAGGAGGTGGAATCCTTATGGGTAGAGCTCCAAAGGGATGAAGCTAAGGGGAAAATAATACTTGGAGTATGCTATAGGCCCCCTAACCTGAGGGAGGAAGTGGAGACGGATCTCCTATCACAAATTGGATTAGCAGCAAGGATGGGAAGTGTTATCATAATGGGGGATTTTAATTATCCAGACATAGACTGGGCGGAGGGAACCGCGCATTCATTAAAGGCTCGCCAGTTCCTTAATGTCTTGCAGGACAATTTTATGGGTCAGATGGTAGATGCACCAACTAGAAATAAAACATTACTGGATCTACTGATTACCAACAATACAGACCTGATCACAGATGTGGAAATACGGGGCAATTTAGGTAACAGCGATCACAGGTCAATTAGTTTCCGTATAAATCACACAAATAGGAAACATGAAGGGAACACAAAGACACTGAATTTCAAAACAGCCAACTTCCCCAAACTACAAACCTTGCTAAAAGGCATAAATTGGGATAAAATATTAGGAACAAAGAATACGGAGGAGAGATGGGTTTGCTTTAAGAGCATATTAAATAAGGGCATTAGCCAATGTATCCCATTGGGTAATAAATTTAAAAGAGCGAACAAAAATCCTGGATGGCTTAACTCCAATGTAAAAATGCATATAAAAGCAAAGGAGAAGGCCATCAAAAAATACAAGGTTGAGGGATCATCCTCAGCATTTAGACTTTATAAAGAATGCAATAAGAAATGTAAGGGTGCAATTAGGACGGCTAAGATAGAACATGAAAGACACATAGCGGAGGAGAGCAAAAAAAATCCCAAGAAATTCTTTAAGTATGTAAACAGTAAAAAAGGGAGGACAGACCATATTGGCCCCATAAAGAATGAGGAAGGACATCTGGTTACAAAGGATGGAGAGATGGCAAAGGTATTGAATTTATTCTTCTCCTCAGTCTTCACGAGTGAATCGGGGGGCTTCAGTAACCAAAACTGCAGTGTTTATCCTCATGACACAACACAAGAAGCACCTCCATGGTTAACAGAGGACGGAATTAAAATTAGACTTGAGAAACTTAACATTAATAAATCACCGGGACCAGATGGCTTGCATCCGAGGGTACTTAGGGAACTCAGTCAGGTGATTGCCAGACCGTTGTTCCTAATTTTTACAGACAGTCTATTGACTGGAATGGTACCAGCTGATTGGAGAAAAGCCAATGTAGCACCAATATTTAAAAAGGCCCCAAAAAACATCCCTGGGAATTACAGACCAGTTAGCCTAACATCAATAGTATGTAAACTCTTGGAGGGGATGATAAGGGACTATATACAAGATTTTAGTAATAAGAACGATATCATTAGCAGTAATCAGCATGGATTCATGAAGAATCGTTCTTGCCAAACCAATCTATTAACCTTCTATGAGGAGGTGAGTTGCCATCTAGATAAAGGAAGGCCCGTAGACGTGGTGTATCTGGATTTTGCAAAAGCATTTGACACAGTTCCCCATAAACGTTTACTGTACAAAATAAGGTCCGTTGGCATGGACCATAGGGTGAGTACATGGATTGAAAACTGGCTACAAGGGCGTGTTCAGAGGGTGGTGATAAATGGGGAGTACTCAGAATGGTCAGGGGTGGGTAGTGGGGTTCCCCAGGGTTCTGTGCTGGGACCAATCCTATTTAATTTGTTTATAAACGACCTGGAGGATGGGATAAACAGTTCAATCTCTGTATTTGCAGACGATACTAAGCTAAGCAGGGCAATAACTTCTCCGCAGGATGTGGAAACCTTGCAAAAAGACCTGAACAAAATAATGGGGTGGGCGACTACATGGCAAATGAGGTTCAATGTAGAAAAATGTAAAATAATGCATTTGGGTGGCAAAAATATGAATGCAATCTATACACTGGGGGGGGAACCTCTGGGGGAATCTAGGATGGAAAAGGACCTGGGGGTCCTAGTAGATGATAGGCTCAGCAATGGAATGCAATGCCAAGCTGCTGCTAATAAAGCAAACAGAATATTGGCATGCATTAAAAGGGGGATCAACTCCAGAGATAAAACGATAATTCTCCCGCTCTACAAGACTCTGGTCCGGCCGCACCTGGAGTATGCTGTCCAGTTCTGGGCACCAGTCCTCAGGAAGGATGTACTGGAAATGGAGCGAGTACAAAGAAGGGCAACAAAGCTAATAAAGGGTCTGGAGGATCTTAGTTATGAGGAAAGGTTGCGAGCGCTGAACTTATTCTCTCTGGAGAAGAGATGCTTGAGAGGGGATATGATTTCAATTTACAAATACTGTACTGGTGACCCCACAATAGGGATAAAACTTTTTCGCAGAAGAGAGTTTAATAAGACTCGTGGCCACTCATTACAATTAGAAGAAAAGAGGTTTAACCTTAAACTACGTAGAGGGTTCTTTACTGTAAGAGCGGCAAGGATGTGGAATTCCCTTCCACAGGCGGTGGTCTCAGCGGGGAGCATTGATAGCTTCAAGAAACTATTAGATAATCACCTGAATGACCGCAACATACAGGGATATGTAATGTAATACTGACACATAATCACACACATAGGTTGGACTTGATGGACGTGTGTCTTTTTTCAACCTCACCTACTATGTAACTATGTAAGTATCCACCTGGTTAAACCACTTGTTAGAGATCCGCATAGGGGAATTTTGAAAAACATACAAGAGCTGCAGGGCCCAGATAATTTTTATTAGATTCACCCTCCCTACTACCGATAGGGGGAGTTTACACCAGCTAAGGCATTTTTCCCTTTGTTTATCCAGTAATGGGCCTAGATTTGAGTAGATAGCTAGAGATGTCCGAGGACACCACTACACCCAGATACCTAAAAGAGCTAGCAATGGAAATTTGCCCAGCTTCCGGGGGTAGGGGGTTAGTTAGGTGATCAAGGGGCCTGACAATAGATTTAGACCAGTTTATTGAGAAGCCCAAAAATTTCCAAACTTAGTTATAAGCTCTGTCAATGTTTGCAAAGAGGAGACCTTTTCCTTCAAGGGGCCTCTGCAAAATCCCACAATATTAGGTGTATTATGGATTAGTATGGCCAATGGCTCCACCGCTAGGGCAAACAGCAGGGGTGACAATGGGCACCCCTGATGAGTGCCCCTATGTAGTGACAATGACAGGGTATTATTAATGCGAAGTCTAACCCTAGGAGCTGAGTAAAGAACCCTTACCCAGTTAATAAATTGGTCACCCAGACCAAAGCGGGCCAGGATCTCCCAGAGGTAGGGCCACTCCACACTATCAAAAGCCTTAGCGGCATCCAGTGAGAATATGAGAATATGGCCCTACCCTGGGATTATCCACCGGCATTTGTAAAGGGCGTCTAATGTTATTGGCCGTGGATCTGGTAGGAATAAACCCGGATTGATCCCTATGCACCAGCTTCCCAATTACTTTAGAAAGTCTACTCGTCGGTACTCGGGCGAGGAGCTTAACATCTAAGTTCCGGAGGGAGATGAGGTGGTAGGAATCCGGGAGAAGCTTGTTACTCCCCATCTTGGGGATCACCACTATGATGGCCTCTTGCATGCTATCAGGTAGACATCCAGTCTCCGCAGCCTCGGTTAAAGATGTGAGCTTGTTGTTGGAAATTCCGACCGTGTGTAGACTCCATCGGACATTTGTTGTCGGAATTTCCGACAACAAGAATTTGAGTGTTGGTTCTCAAACTTTCCGACAACAAAATCCGTTGTCAGAAATTCCGATCGTGTGTACACATTTCCAACGCACAAAATTCCATGCATGCTCGGTATCAAGCAGAAGTGCCACACTGGCTATTGAACTTCATTTTTTCTCAGCTCATCTTACATGTTGTACATCACCGCGTTCTTGACGTTCAGAATTTCTGACAACATTTGTGCGACTGTGTGTATGCAAGAGAAGTTTGAGCCAACATCCATCGGAAATAAATCCAGGATTTTGTTGTCGGAATGTCCGATCGTGTGTACATGACATTAGTATATCAGAGTTGAGATTATGTATTTCCCCCAACTCTGACTGAATAGCTGGAATGGAGGCAGTGTCTCTTTGTTCCCTGGCCAGTAAAGCTAGGAGATGACCTGTATTCTCCGCCTCCTCATAGTACTCCTGTTGTAGGAAGTATCTCCTCTTCTCGGCTGCAGACAACACTATGGAGTTATATAGTGATTGAGCCTCAGTCCATGCCTCTCTAGTTGCTTGGGTAGGGTTAGCGACCATCACCTTCTCTCTAGCTTGTAATTCAGCGCATATGCTGGCTTCCCATTCCCCCGACCTCCTCTTGATGCCCGTTATCTAATGAATGAGACATCCCCTCAGGAATGCCTTGAGAGAGTCCCACACAACATCAGGTCTCACTGAGCCCCTGTTAAAGCGGAGGAACTCTCCCAAGGCACTGGGAATCCCATCCGGGGACTAAAACAGTGTCAGCCAGAAGTGATTCATCTGCCAAAGAGATCTAAGTTCCTGATCCACAGCATCTATCCTTACCCAAAAGGGAGAGTGATCAGAGAGCAGATGGAGTTCATACGTTGAGCTTAGTAGTCACTGCATAAGCATCTCATTTTCCAGGCCCAGGTCTATACGCGAGAGGCTCCCATGCGGGGCTGAGTAGCAAGAGTAACATTTGGCAGTAGGATGTCTCTCCCACCACACGTCTCTCAGACCCAGATCGGACAGTAAGGAGGCATATATAGTTCTACCAGCTGCATGGTTTACTACTTTAGGAGTTAGGGATAGTATGTCTAAACGTGGGTCAATGACATTGTTAAAGACCCCCATAGCCATAACCAGTACGTTGGGGTTTAGAGCCATAAACTGGGCCAGTTTTTTGAGCGGGTCTGAGGAGAAAGGTGGGGGGATATGCATGGCTGCGATAACACATACGAATTAATTGAGCTTGCATAGCACAAATCTGTCCTCCCGTCAATCCTCCACTGCAAACACTCAAAGAAGACACTCATAGAGATTAGTATACTAGCACCCCTCGAATAGGAGGAGTGCACAGAATGAAATTGTGAGGGAAATTTGCGTGACTGCAGCAGACGGACCAAATCAAGTTGCAGATGTGTCTTCTGGAGACAAACCAAGCTGGGCTGCAACCTGGAAAAAAACTTTTATCCCCCAATCCCCTTACATTCCATGAGAGGAGCAATAGCCCCTTAACACCTCTATTCGCCATAATATTACTTGAATATTTAATCAACCCTTACAAGCCATAATCATTTATGTGAAGAATTTTCTACTGACCTTGTCGGATGCCAGAATCTTAAATGAAGCCATGACTTGCTCAGCAGTGTCAGTTTCTGCTGTCTCACGAGTCATGAAGTCAATGAAAGCCTGGAAGGTTACAACTCCTGTGTTGTTAGGATCCACCAGAGTCATGATGCGTGCAAACTCAACTTCACCCTACAAAGTGGAAAAAAAGTTGATATGAGCAATGCAGTACGTATAAAGAAAAAAGGAAAGACTGTTTCAAATAAGAAAAAAATTAAAGTGTCATAACCCATTCCTGCTATATTCAACATCACCCCTTTTTTTGGAAGCAAAGTGAGAATCTTGTCTCAGAGGGTAACACCTAGGGGCAGCATCAGACAAATTTCTTAACCCGTCTAATGGTGTTTTAGCTACCATGTGCTATTACAGAAAATTGGGGGAGAAAATAATTATCTGCATAACTGCAGTACTTACTTGTTTGAAATGAAAGCAAAAGATACAGTGCATCTGGAAAATATTCACAGTGCTTCACTTTTTTCACATTTTGTTATGTTACAGCCTTATTCCAAAATGGATTAAATTTATTAATTTCCTCATAATTCTACAAACAATACCCCATAATAACAACGTGAAGGAAGTTTGTTTGCAATCGTGGCAAATTTATTAAAAATAAAAAACAAAAAAGTAACAGCCTTTGCCATGACACTCAAAATTGAGCTCAGGTGCATCCTGTTTCCACTGATCATCCTTAAGATGTATTTACAACTTGAGTCCAAAATTGTGGTAAATTCAGCTGATTGAACATGATTTGAAAAGGCACACACCTGTCTATATAAGGTCCCACAGTTAACAGTGCATGTCAGAGCACAAACCAAGCCATGAAGTCCAAGAAATTGTCTGTAGACCTCTGAGACAGGATCGTACCAAGGCACAGATCTGGGGAAGGGTATGGAAAAATTTCTGCAGCAATGAAGTCCCAATGAGCACAGCAGCCTCCATCATCTGTAAATTGAAGATGTTTGGAACCACCAGGACTCTTCTTAGAGCGGGATGCCTGGCCAAACTGAGAGATTGGGGGAGAAGAGCCTTAGTCAGGAAGGTGACCAAGAACCCGATGTTCACTCTGACAGAGCTCCAGCCTTTCTCTGTGGAGAGAGAAGAACCTTTCAGAAGAACAGCCATCTCTGTAGCACTCCACCAATCAGGCCTGTATGGTAGAATGGCCAGAAGGAAGCCACTCCTCAGTAAAAGGCACATGAGAGCCCGCCTGGAGTTTGCCAAAAGGCACCTGAAGGACTCTCTGGTCTGAAGAAAAACAGATTGAACTCTTTGGCCTGAATGGCAAGCATCATGTCTGGAGGAAACTAGACACCACTCATCACCTGTCATCCCGTCGGAGTACCTGAAATCCCATCTGAGTCAATACTATCCCTACAATGAAACATGGTGGTGGCAGCATCATGTTGTGGGGATGTTTTTCAGCGGCAGGAACTAGGAGACTAATCGGTATCAGGGGAAAGATGAATGCAGCAATGTACAGAGACTTCCTTGATGAAAATCTGATCCAGAGCGCTTTGGACCTCAGACTTTGGTGAAGGTTCATTTTCCAACAGGACAACGACCATAAGCACATGGCCAAGATAACAAAGGAGTGGCTATGAGAAATCTCTGTGAATGTCCTTGAGTGGCCTAGCCAGAGCCCAGACGTGAACCTGATTGAACATCTCTGGAGAGATCTGAAAATGGCTGTGCACCAAAGCTCCCCATCCAAGCTGATGAAGCTTGAGAGATCCTGTAAAGAAGAATGGGAGAAACTGCCCAAAAATAGGTGTGCGAAGCTTGTAGCATCATACTCAAAAAGTCTTGAGGCTGTAATTGGTGCCAAAGGTGCTTCAACAAAGTATTGAGCAAAAGCTGTGAATAATCATGTACATGGGATTTTTTTTTCGTTTTTTTATTTTTAATAAATATGCAAAGATGTCAAACAAACTTCTTTCACATTGTAATTATGGGGTATTGTTTGTAGACTTTTGAGGAAAAGAATTAAATTAATCCATTTTGGAATAAGGCTGTAACATAACAAAATGTGGAAAAAATGAAGCGCTGTAAATACTTTCCGGATGCACTGTATAGTCACTAGTAACTAGGGCTTAGGTCAAGGTAATTCCAGAAATACAATGTTACATTACGTTTCATATCTGTTTCATTGGCACTTGATGACCTCCAAGATGAAGATGGGAGATACAGTGGGTCCTCAGTGAACACAACAAGGCTCCTCTACACGTTTCATGGAAATCTACTGCTTCTTCAGGAGGAAGATATTTTTTTTTAAGAAGATCTGAAATCACAATAGCAGAAATGTACATAATACCAAGGTGATATGATTAAACAAGCATAGTATAACAAGTGGAAAAGGAGAGGAGGGAACTGATACTTACCAGTATAGATCAAGACACATAAGAAGACCAAGGCAGTAACGCCACTCATATTTCCCTAAGGTGGGTAAGGGGGACATATATTTGGTGGATTGGTTGATTCTGAATAGCAACTGTAAAAAAGTAGTAAGATATATACATAATATATATATATATATACGGTATCCAGATATAGGACTTTCAATCAACTCCCTTTCTTTTCCCTTTATCCTAATTGATTAAAAGTCCTATATCTGGATACCATCTATATTTATTATGTATATATCTTACTTCTCTTTTATAGTTGCTATTCAGCATCAACCTATCCACCAAATATATGTCCCCCATACCCACTGTAGGGAAATATGAATGGCGTTGCTGCCTTGGTCTTCTCATGTGTGTTGATCTATACTGGTAAGCATCAGTTCCCTCCTTCCCTTTCGCACTTGTTATACTATGCTTGTTTCATTACATTACCTTAGTACTTTGTACATTTCTGCTATTGTGATTTCAGATCTTCTCTAAAAGAAAAAATCTTCCTCCTGAAGAAGCGGTAGATTTCCGTGAAACATGTAGAGGAGCCTTGTGTCTGCTGAGGACCCACTGTATCTCCCATCTCCATCTTGAAGGTCATCAAGTGCCAGTGTCACACATGTATAGCCCAATTTTAATACATTTGTGTGTAAATTTATATTTTTGTCTTTTTTGTATGTGGATTTTTTGTTACGTTTGTATATGAATAAAAAATATTGTATTTTATCCCTTGTGTACTTTGTTCAGGGAACCGAGAGAGTCCATTCCTTCCTTCCTTCTCTTGGAGACTAATAGGAGAATTATCTTCTTTAACTCTTTCATTGCTATTAGGATGATGGTACTCCTTTACTGTATATGACTCCAGTTTTACTAGAGGCCTCTCTTTGCTTTATTCTACATAATTGTTTCATTAGTAAAAAAAAATTTTTGCAAAACAATGAACAGAACAAGCTATAGAGTCACTATGTTCTAAATTGCAGCATGCCCTAACTCCATTAGCCATACCCAAAATTGTGAAAGAGTCTTACCAGATCATAACCCATAGAAATCAGGCAAGCACGGAAGTCATCAGGATCCATCATGCCATTCCTCTTCTGCAATCAAGTGAAAAATAACTATGTTACCAACAATGACCAAGATAAATTAAGAAGACTTTTGATCAAGATGTGTGCATTGATAACAATTTCTGTCCAATTTGTTTTGCTAGGATCTTCAGGTACCATCTGAATTTTTCACAAAGATTTTGCTTACCCTGTCAAAGTGGTTGAATGATGCACGGAACTCATTCATTTGTTCTTGGCTAATGCCTTTAGCATCACGGGTCAGGATCTGGTTCTCAACTTCATTGATGGTCCTAGCAACTGTAGTGAGGAGTTGTTCCCATCCGACACGGATGTGCTTTAAGAAAGGTAAATGGTGGAGTTACTGTAGATAAATCTCACATTATAATGATGTGGTTGACTACAAACTAATGCCAATAGGTTTATGTAATTAAATGGTACACAAAACCATTATTGCATTAAAATATATTAGCAGTGACAGTAAATGGAAACAGAGCATGTGATAGAGTAATATATCCAGAAATTTGGCAGACTACTATGGAGGTAAAATGTGGTAGAAAAGGAGTTCTAGTTTTAGAATCTTTACATTCAATTTATGGGCATCTAGGCCAGCCTCTCAACCATTTTACTGGTTGGGAACCGCTGAAATATTTTTTTGATCTACAGCTTCCAGGACTTTAGCATGATCAGGGAGTTAGAGATATAATAATAAATAAATGCATAAATAAATTTACTCAAACACAAAAAGTGCATTGGTGCTCAATGGAAACACTATCGGTGCATCAGTAATCTACTACATTTTTTTTCTTTTAACAATAATGTCATTGAAACCTTGTTGAGAGATCCTGCTCTCAGTTTAGTTGAAAGACATAGCTTTAAAGTTCTCCTTTCCTATATTCATCCCTGTCAGATTTTAACCTCCCACAGTTTTACATATACACTTCTACCTCTACACCCCAACTCCTTTATTCTTTTTATCACCCCAAAATACTTTACCCTTTTTATTCTCCTGCTCCTTTAACCCCCATCACTGCAAGCCCTGCTGTATTGAATGCCTGAGATTGTGCCCAGAACAGAGGTGAACTACTGTCAGTACTATTCCTCTTCCCCATCCTGCTCTTTCTCCTCTCATTGCTGTTTTATATCTCTTTCTTACTGTGCTGGCAACCTGAAGTTTCTCCCATCTGTGGGACAAACTTCTGTAAGGAAACCTTCCCCCCTGTTCTGCTCCCTCATTGCTCACTGCCCCGCATTTTTGACAGTACAAGGACTCTACATGGGACAAACTCCTGTCAACACAGTTAAAAAAGCCTACTCCTCCTCATCATCCTTCCCTTCCATTCCTAAAACCGGCTCTCTCTAGCAAAGAACCCTAGAGTTGTGTGGAAAACACGGTTGAGAAACCCTGGTCTAGGCAGTATGATAGGTCCTGAACACAAAAGAATACCATCCAAAACTTTTCTGTCTTGGAGAAAGTAAATAAAGAGATTGTCCCTTACTTCCATACTGTAATTTGTGTGTTTGTTGTCAAAGATAAGAGACTCTTGGATGAGTTGATGATCTCCCTCCAGTTTATCAATGTTGGACTTATAGTTGATGATATTCTGTTCATATTGCTTGAGATGATTCATCTGGTCTTCCAAGGAACTGCTAATGTCTATAGATATGCGACCAATCTCCTAAACAGCAATGAAAATAAAATGCCCATAAATATTTCTCCTGTAATTTAAAAGATAATTATATAACAATGATAGAAAAATGCACAATAATTTGAGTTTTTTTATTAACCTATTATGACTGGTTTAGAACTTACTTATCTGAAGAATAACAACTTTTAAACTTACCTCCATCTTGGTCTGGATCCAAGGTCCAATAACATTAGCTTGTGCAGCAAATTGACGACGCAATCGTTCATTAGCCTGTTGACGGGCAAGCTCCTCCTGCAGGGTTTGGTCTCTGTGTGGAACCAGTTGTTTTGCCTGTTAACATCAAATGAGAAATACTGAGTGGTAAAATCTTCTATTACAAATGAAGTCAGTTCTTAAAGTGGAACTTTACCCTGAAAGGAAAGTGCCACTTTGTGTTATCTTCCCCCTCGCCCAACATTTTTGGCAGTTATTTTTTTTTGGGGGGGGGGGAGCAGGGAACGGGTAACTATTTCTGGCAGGTAACCGTTCTGATTTTCACTGAGTTCACCCCCACCCGCAACCTGCTGTGACACGCAATAGGTTCTAGGGGACTGCAGGTCCATTCAGTGCGACTTATAGGAGGCACAGTGGGAAGCCAGCTGTGAAGCTGCAGGGAGTCACAGCCAGCTTCCCACATCCAAGATAGCAGTGCTGGGGATCCAGAACCAGCCCAGGTGAGGACAATGCTGGATCCCTGGACAGGTGAGTGTCCCTTTGTTAAAAATCAGCAGCTACAGTGTTTATAGCTGCTGACTTATTTTTTTTTTTGTTAACTGACTGAATATCCTGTTTAAAAAGCAATTCTAGGCAACAAGTGAGACCTGTAAGATCCTGTTATCCAGCAATCATAGAAACTATGTTTTACTCATAAAGTCCACATATTGTCTTTAACCAGAATTTGGTGTAGCCTGCTGTGGTATGAATCCAGAGAACGCCATATAGGGTCACTGGAAGTGTACATTCTGAATAACTTGTTCTCTCTGCTGCCTGTATCCCAAATCTCAATCAAACATCCAAGGAAAGCATTATTCTGACTGGTGGGTGTAAGAACTTATTAGTAGGAAGAATTCTATATTAGGTATTCTATTTTTGACAAACAGCAAGAGACCTGCATTTGGTGAAACTGAGTACAGTTCTGCTGTACCACCCTAAGTGGTTCTTAGATCACATGATTTCTGTCTGAAAAGACTGGTAGGATTAATGCAATACAGCAATGCCTGGATAAATAAAATTGTAAGTGTATTTGAAGTTTTTCAGTCAAAAAGTTATGTTATGTGAATGGGTACATCTAACAAATATAATGTAGGTGTTATCCCAATTTGACTGCAAAAGGGAAAATACACATTAAGTATCAAGCAGGTAGACTTTCCTCACTCTCTGAATTTCCAGGTTTAATTTTTAATTTTGACAGGAGTGTACCTTTAAGAAAGACACAACTACAACAAACATAAACTATTCAAAATCACCTTTGTTTCAATGACATGCTGTATATGGTGTTTCTAGTACATTTAACTTTTGTTCTGATATATACAGATTGCTACAATTTAGATTCTACTATTTAGCCCAGACTAACAAATATCTTACTGTTATAACATGACAAACCTTTAATTTTATGCACTATTATGCTAATCAATGGAACCACAATTTCCATATTTACTTACTGTCTCCCACTTATTGGCAATATCGAGATGGGTAAGGTTGGTGTATGGGTTAATTCCAGAAAGTTTAATTCCATAGGTCTGGGCAATTTTCTGAATCTCAGCCTGGATGCCCAAAATTGACATTTTCTCTTTGTCAGCTTCTGGAAGTGTGGCCTTGAACTGTTCATGTGCTGTGATCAGGCTCTGTGATAATAAAAATACAGATATTAGTGTTTTATTTAAATACAACTTTCTGAAAAAAATGCATTAGAAACAGATAATGAACAAAATTTCTAGTGGTCTTCCTATTAAGGAGCTTGTCAGCAACAAAAAATACTAGAAACATTTAATTCTTTTGTGGTTGCTTTATAGGGGTAAACTAATTAGATCTAAATTTAGTGTATTCACTAGAATTACTTTACATTAGATGATTAACCTTTTTTAACTGTGCCCACTAGTCTTGTAGAGTCTCTCCAAAATATTATCAATGCATATTTTTACTATACAATGGGGCAAAAAAGTATTTAGTCAGCCACCAATTGTGCAAGTTCTCTCACTTAAAAAGATGAGAGGCTTGTAATTGTCATCATAGGTGTACCTCAACTATGAGAGACAAAATGTGGAAACAAATCCAGACAATCACATTGTCTGATTTTTGAAAGAATTTATTTGCAAATTATGGTGGAAAATAAGTATTTGGTCACCTAAAAACTAGAAGATTTCTGGCTCTCACAGACCTGTATCTTCTTCTTTAAGAGGCTCCTCTGTCCTACACTCATTACCTGTATTAATGGCACCTGTTTGAACTTGTTATCAGTATAAAAGACACCTGTCCACAACCTCAAACAGTCACACTCCAAACTCCACTATGGTGAAGACCAAAGAGCTGTCGAAAGACACCAGAAACAAAATTGTAGACCTGCACCAGGCTGGGAAGACTGAATCTGCAACAGGCAAGCAGCTTGGTGTGAGGAAATCAACTGTGGGAGCAATAATTAGAAAATGGAAGACATACAAGACCACTGATAATCTCCCTCGATCTGGGGCTCCACACAAGATCTCACCCCGCGGGGTCAAAATGATCACAAGAATGGTGAGCAAAAATCCCAGAACCACACAGGGGGACCTAGTGAATGACCTGCAGAGAGCTGGGACCAACATAACAAAGGCTACCATCAGTAACACACTACGCCGCCAGGGACTCAGATCCTGCAGTGTCAGACGTGTCCCCCAGCTTAAGCCAGTACATGTCCGGGCCCATCAGAGGTTTGCTAGAGAGCATTTGGATGATCCAGAAGAGGATTGGGAGAATGTCATATGGTCAGATGAAACCAAAGTAGAACTGTTTGGTAGAAACACAACTTGTCGTGTTTGGAGGAGAGAGAATGCTGAGTTGCAACCATAGAACACCATACCTACTGTGAAGCATGGGGGTGGCAACATCATGCTTTGGGGCTGTTTCTCTGCAAAGGGAACAGGATGACTGATCCGTGTACATGAAAGAATGAATGGGGCCATGTATCGTGAGATTTTGAGTGCAAACCTCCTCCCATCACCCATCAGCAAGGGCATTGAAGATGAAATGTGGCTGGGTCTTTCAGCATGACAATGATCCCAAACACACCGCCCAGGCAATGAAATAAACAAGGAGAAGGAGGCGCCTCTGGGTGCAGACGTTTAAAACAATTTATTAAAACAAAGCAACAAGTGATATAGCACTCCCATTTACGTGGTCAATATTAGGCATAAAAGTGTCCCAGATCAATCCAGGGGGTTCGTGGAGTCATTTCATCTCTGCTGGTAGATGTAGGGGTCTGGGCAGTCTCAAGGCGCTGGATGTGCTCGGCCGAGCAGTAGAGACAGGCACCAGAGCGAGGCTTGAATGGCAGCCGATCCAGTCGAGGGATGATGACGTCACACGATATGCGACGCGTTTCCTAAGCTGGCACGCCGTGAATGGTGTGACGGCGGCGCTCCTTTGTCAAGCTGATTGGCTGGGAGCTAGACAGGATGTTTTTATGCAAGACAGTGATGGGGAGGAGAGCGGAAGAGGGGGTGGTGAGGAAGGGGGGAGTGACCAATGGTGTGGAAGTGTCAGCAATGTATGAAAACGGGAAGAGACACAGCATGAGGGAAATGGAACGATGAACAAAAGGGGGAAGAGAATAAGGGGAAGGAAGACAAAGTAATGAAAGTGATGTGGACAACATGTAAGTGAATATAGAAGAAGATATAGAGAGAGAAAAGCAAAATAAAAGATAGAATGGCAAAGATAGAGGTGGAAGAGTCGACTGTAAAATAAACACGACTGAAGCAGCATGTGTATAAGATAATGAGAATATGAGAAGGATGCACCATGATTGTATGTGTCTTGGTTAGACTAAGAAAAAAACATGGATAGACACATATATACACAGGCATGTGTATATGGAAACCATATAGCATGTGCTGCATGTCCGTTGGCGGGTCAAGTCAAATTAATATCTGGGTTATAGAGTAGAAGAAGAAAGTGACCAAATAAGAATGTATGGCATGTATAAATACGGGTGGGTGGTATATGCATATACTGATGCGTATCCACACAGATGATGCGGCAAAAGAGGGGAAGGGGGGGAAAGAAAGGGTATATATGCCTACATATATATATATATATATATATATATATATATATATATATATATATATACACACACATACTTCCACATGTATGTGTATGTATACGTGAGAGGGAGGGGAAAGGGAGGGCAAAGCCAGAAGAAGGGGGGGGGAGGAAGGGGGAGGGGGGAGGGGGATAGGGAGAGGGGGGAGGGGAAAAAACAGGAGAGTAATAGGAGGTGAAGGAAGGGGAGGGGGGGGGGAAACAAGAACCACTGTGTGCATTTCTACACATAGAGTCCAAGTCAAAGTGAAGAGGAGGTGGCATGTCTACATATTATCAACATATATGTAGGACAATAAAAACACATGATAAAAAAATTAAATAAAAAGCCTCGTTTCACAATAAAACACAGAATGGAAGTCTCATGAATGGCAACTGATAAAGAATATTATGAGAACAGTAGTGATGATGTTAAAATCAATAGGATAGTGGGAATACATAGGAGGATGGAAAAACAAGAACCCTATTGGCTAATGTAATATAAATCTCACAAAATGGTGGAAGTTTCGATACATTCGTTTATTCCCCCGGGTGAGAGGACATCTAGACGATAGATCCAATAGGTCTCTCTCGCACATAATTTTTTGAACCTTTCGGCAGGGGAGAGAGACCTAGGGATCTGTTCAATGACCCAAACTGATAGTCCAATGGTGGAGCCCTTGTGGGCTGTGGCGAAGTGTTTCGGTACACTGTGGGGGTCAGTGCCCCCCTCAATGTATCTCCTGTGTTCCCCAAATCGTTGTCTCAGGGGCCGGATGGTACGGCCAACATATATGAGACCACATGGGCAAATCAAGCCATACACAACATAATCGGATGAACAGTTATAGAAATCTTTGAGGGTGTATGTCTGGCCTTTGGTGGAAAAGGATTTTTGGCTGTGGTGGACAAAATGGCAAGTCTTGCACAATTTTTTTCGACATTGGAACATCCCTACTAGAGGGATGAGTGGGGTGATGGGTGGGAAAGCTGGGGTAGTCTTGAGTTTACTGGGGGAAATTTTGTTTCTGAGGTTAGGGGCCCTACGATAGGTAACCTGAGAGTGCGTGGGGAGGATGGATCTGAGGTGGAGATCTTGTTGGAGAATATCCCAATTTTTTCGGAGAATCTTCTCCATCCTGTTGTGCTGAGAATGGAAGGTGGTGATGAACCTGATGGGGCAATGGGTGGGGGGGTGTATTATTGCGTGTGGGTTTTACGTGAAGGTATAAGTTATAAGCAGTCTCCACTAAGTCTTCCGGATATCCTTTTTCAAAAAACTTCTTTTTGAGGTGAGTACTGGCATCAACATAGTCTGCTTTTCTGGTGCTTTTCTGGTGCAATTCTGTCTCAATCTACAGAATTGACCTTTTGGGATATTTTTGATCCACGGCGGATAGTGGCAACTTGTCGTGTCTTAATTCCAGATCTAGAAAAGCTAGAGAGGTCTGGTTGCTGTCGTATGTAAAAGATAATCCGTACTTGTAGCTGTAAATAGAAGTCATCGTTAAAAGTGACTTCTATGATGAAGGTGGCCTGACGGGGATTGATAAGTGGATCTTGCGAGAGGAAGTACTCAAGGGCCATAATGCCAAAATCGTGGGGAATAGAGGTGTACAGGGAACTTACGTCTAAAGATAGCCAAGAGTACGTGGGTTCCCAACGGTATGGTGAAAGTTGTTCCATGAGGTGTGTCCCATCACGTATGTAAGACTGAAGTTGGTGTACCAGGGGTTGTAAGTATCTGTCAACATATAGGCTGAAGCCTGAAGTGATGCTGTCCATGGAGGCCACAATTGGCCTGCCTGGGGGATTATGCTGGTTTTTGTGAATCTTCGGTAGGTGGTAAAAGTAAGGGATGGAATAGAATTGTTTACGGAAGAAGAGGCTTTCTGTCTTGGAAATGATATTATCACCAAGGGCTGTCGAGATAAGGAGTTCAGCTTCTGAAGTAAATTCATTGGTGGGATCTTTGGAGAGTTTTGTGTAGGTGGTGTGGTCTGACAGAAGCCTTTCAGCCTCAATGATGTAGTCGATTTTGTTTTGGAGTATAATACCACCTCCTTTATCAGCAGGCTTGATAATGAGGTCTTCTACTAGAATGAATTGTTGTAAAGATCTGGTTTCAGATGATGAGAGGTTGTGGGATATGGAGGTGGATGTGGTGTTGCAAAGTTTGGTCATGTCAGAGAAGACCACTCTGTAAAAACTTTCTATGTAAGGCCCTTTGGAGTGTGTGGGGAAAAAGACGGATTTGGGCTTCAAATCAGAATGTATAATTGGTGGGGATGTGGAGAGATGTTGTGTGAGTAATCTAGACAAATCGTCTTCTGTACATGGGATGTCGTCTGTAGTGTATGTAATGTCCAAACAATCATAGTCGTTGATGTCAGGAGTGTTGTCGGGGTCTATAGGTGTAGGGTGAGACGAGGTGGTGTCAACCTGTGAGATGGGGATTTGTAGATCTTTTTTAGCTTTTTGGATATTAAAATGTCTCTGGAGGGTTAGGTTCCTAATATAACAATTTAGATCTTTAAAAAGCAGAAAAGGATTAGGCCTATTAATAGGAGCAAAATTTAAGCCATGGCTGAGAAGTGCCCTGTCGGCAGAGGACAAGATATGGTTGGACAGATTGAAGATTTTTACCGTTTTTTTGGGTTCTGTGTGTAAGTTGGTTCGTCTAGTTCGTCCCCCTCGGCGACCTCTTCTGTGAGTTTTCTTTTTCTGGATGTGATTATCGGAGGGGGACTGGACACTAAAAAAGTATCCTGGGAAGAGGTCTGGGATAAGTCAACAGGGATATGACATCCTGTGGTGTGGGAAGAAGGGGCAGGTGGGTCGGTTTGGAGATTAACAATATCTCCTGTTAGAATATCTGAATGAGACTGTATATTATCTATTTGCGCAATAGGTGTATACGGAGAACCGGTGGTACCATTGGTGAGGCCAACATTGGTGGCCTGACTAGATGAGTCTGTGGGTGTGGGATTATGTCTATTGTAAAAGAGGGTTAGAGAAGTAATAAGTTCTCTATTTTTTTGTAAATACTTTCTTGGGTATTTTTGATTTAAATCCAGTTGTTTATTGCTTTTCTTCCATGTAGGAGTGGGGTGATGACTGACCGGGGGGTGTGGGCCAGGTGTATGGGAAGACGGTTGAGTTCTTGAGGGTATAGGGAGTGTTTTTGATCTCTGAGGTATACTGAGTTGTATACTCATAAGGGGAGGAGGGTAGGAAGTAGAAGCAGGGGGTGGTAAACTCATGAGAGGTGGGGGGCCTGAAGCAGAGGGAGACAGATGACGGGATGCTTTTTTATCTAAAACCTGAGTAGGTAATGTATGGGAAAAAGTAGTGTGGGGTTTTTTGTTCCACGTGAAAATTTTGTCGGAGCTGTAGTCGTCTAAATCCCTCCTGAATTTTCCCATTTTAGAGCTTACAAGAGAATCCTCATCTCTTTTGGTGTTACTCTGGAGAATATTCAACCATACATGAGGGATGATGGTGGATGTAGTTTTTATATCGTTTATGATGGAGAGTATTTGATCATACAATTTATCAAATCTGTTTTTTCTATGGGATATGAGAATTCCCATCCATTTAGCCGTACAAAATTCGGCTAGACTGGCCCATTCCTTAACGTGTTCTGTACTTAAAAAGGCAGGACTTTCTTTTAAAATTCTGAGGCCTCTGGGTGAAATCCGAGTTTGGGTATACTGTTCCAGAAAGAATTGATCCCACCATTGTTGATTGGCGGATTGTATTAATCTTTCGAGTTGTTTAAACTTGCCGCAAAGGTGCGATCTGGTTTTACCCGCAAGTGTGGCTTCCTTAGAAAAAGTGACCTGAAGCAAACTAGAAAAAATTTTATCTAAAATCTTGTACCTATGGTCATCTATGATAGCTGGAAGATCCATGGTATACAATGTAAAAAAAAAAAGATGATAAAATTAGAAAAAAAGAGAAAAAGGAAACTGGGATGGGAAAAGATGGGGGGAGGGGCGAGACTCAGATAAGTTTTTGGCCAAATACAACTGTATGTATGTGTATGTGTGTGTGTGCGTGGAATCATGCGTACACACACATATGCACATCCGTAGGATAACAATCAATATGCAGCACGAGTAGGCATTTCAAAATTCAACAATGTAACAAGTATTCGGCGCAAGTAATGACAGCTATATCCAGATAACAGTAATGTGCAAAGATGAGTTTTAAAAAAAAGCATCCTGTCATCTGTCTCCCTCTGCTTCAGGCCCCCCACCTCTCATGAGTTTACCACCCCCTGCTTCTACTTCCTACCCTCCTCCCCTTATGAATATACAACTCAGTATACCTCAGAGATCAAAAACACTCCCTATACCCTCAAGAACTCGACCGTCTTCCCATACACCTGGCCCACACCCCCCGGTCAGTCATCACCCCACTCCTACATGGAAGAAAAGCAATAAACAACTGGATTTAAATAAAAAATACCCAAGAAAGTATTTACAAAAAAATAGAGAACTTATTACTTCTCTAACCCTCTTTTACAATAGACATAATCCCACACCCACAGACTCATCTAGTCAGGCCACCAATGTTGGCCTCACCAATGGTACCACCGGTTCTCCGTATACACCTATTGCGCAAATAGATAATATACAGTCTCATTCAGATATTCTAACAGGAGATATTGTTAATCTCCAAACCGACCCACCTGCCCCTTCTTCCCACACCACAGGATGTCATATCCCTGTTGACTTATCCCAGACCTCTTCCCAGGATACTTTTTTAGTGTCCAGTCCCCCTCCGATAATCACATCCAGAAAAAGAAAACTCACAGAAGAGGTCACCGAGGGGGACGAACTAGACGAACCAACTTACACACAGAACCCAAAAAAACGGTAAAAATCTTCAATCTGTCCAACCATATCTTGTCCTCTGCCGACATGGCACTTCTCAGCCGTGGCTTAAATTTTGCTCCTATTAATAGGCCTAATCCTTTTCTACTTTTTAAAGATCTAAATTGTTATATTAGGAACCTAACCCTCCAGAGACATTTTAATATCCAAAAAGCTAAAAAAGATCTACAAATCCCCATCTCACAGGTTAACACCACCTCGTCTCACCCTACACCTATAGACCCCGACAACACTCCTGACATCAACGACTATGATTGTTTGGACATTACATACACTACAGACGACATCCCATGTACAGAAGACGATTTGTCTAGATTACTCACACAACATCTCTCCACATCCCCACCAATCATACATTCTGATTTGAAGCCCAAATCCGTCTTTTTCCCCACACACTCCAAAGGGCCTTACATAGAAAGTTTTTACAGAGTGGTCTTCTCTGACATGACCAAACTTTGCAACACCACATCCACCTCCATATCCCACAACCTCTCATCATCTGAAACCAGATCTTTACAACAATTCATTCTAGCAGAAGACCTCATTATCAAGCCTGCTGATAAAGGAGGTGGTATTATACTCCAAAACAAAATCGACTACATCATTGAGGCTGAAAGGCTTCTGTCAGACCACACCACCTACACAAAACTCTCCAAAGATCCCACCAATGAATTTACTTCAGAAGCTGAACTCCTTATCTCGACAGCCCTTGGTGATAATATCATTTCCAAGACAGAAAGCCTCTTCTTCCGTAAACAATTCTATTCCATCCCTTACTTTTACCACCTACCGAAGATTCACAAAAACCAGCATAATCCCCCAGGCAGGCCAACTGTGGCCTCCATGGACAGCATCACTTCAGGCTTCAGCCTATATGTTGACAGATACTTACAACCCCTGGTACACCAACTTCAGTCTTACATACGTGATGGGACACACCTCATGGAACAACTTTCACCATACCGTTGGGAACCCACGTACTCTTGGCTATCTTTAGACGTAAGTTCCCTGTACACCTCTATTCCCCACGATTTTGGCATTATGGCCCTCGAGTACTTCCTCTCGCAAGATCCACTTATCAATCCCCGTCAGGCCACCTTCATCATAGAAGCCACCAGGTTTTGTCTCACACACAACTATTTCACTTTTAACGGTGACTTCTATTTACAGCTACAAGTACGGATTATCTTTTACATACGACAGCAACCAGACCTCTCTAGCTTTTCTAGATCTGGAATTAAGACACGACAACCATGAAATATATGCCAAAAACTACACCAAGCCCACTAGTGGCAACTCATACCTTCATTTTAAGAGTTGCCACTATCCGCCGTGGATCAAAAATATCCCAAAAGGTCAATTCTGTAGATTGAGACAGAATTGCACCAGAAAAGCAGACTATGTTGATGCCAGTACTCACCTCAAAAAGAAGTTTTTTGAAAAAGGATATCCGGAAGACTTAGTGGAGACTGCTTATAACTTATACCTTCACGTAAAACCCACACGCAATAATACACCCCCCACCCATTCCCCCATCAGGTTCATCACCACCTTCCATTCTCAGCACAACAGGATGGAGAAGATTCTCCGAAAACATTGGGATATTCTCCAACAAGATCCCCACCTCAGATCCATCCTCCCCACGCACCCTCAGGTTACCTATAGTAGGGCCCCTAACCTTAAAAACAAAATTGCCCCAGTAAACTCAAGACTACCCCGGCTTTCCCACCCATCACCCCACTCATCCCTCTAGTAGGGATGTTCCAATGTCGAAAAAAATTGTGCAAGACTTGCCATTTTGTCCACCACGGCCAAAAATCCTTTTCCACCAAAGGCCAGACATACACCCTCAAAGATTTCTATAACTGTTCATCCGATTATGTTGTGTATGGCTTGATTTGCCCATGTGGTCTCATATATGTTGGCCGTACCATCCGGCCCCTGAGACAACGATTTGGGGAACACAGGAGATACATTGAGGGGGGCACTGACCCCCACAGTGTACCGAAACACTTCGCCACAGCCCACAAGGGCTCCACCATTGGACTATCAGTTTGGGTCACTGAACAGATCCCTAGGTCTCTCTCCCCTGCCGAAAGGTTCAAAAAATTATGTGCGAGAGAGACCTATTGGATCTATCGTCTAGATGTCCTCTCGCCCGGGGGAATAAACGAATGTATCGAAACTTCCACCATTTTGTGAGATTTATATTACATTAGCCAATAGGGTTCTTGTTTTTCCATCCTCCTATGTATTCCCACTATCCTATTGATTTTAACATCATCACTACTGTTCTCATAATATTCTTTATCAGTTGCCATTCATGAGACTTCCATTCTGTGTTTTATTGTGAAACGAGGCTTTTTATTTAATTTTTTTATCATGTGTTTTTATTGTCCTACATATATGTTGATAATATGTAGACATGCCACCTCCTCTTCACTTTGACTTGGACTCTATGTGTAGAAATGGACACAGTGGTTCTTGTTTCCCCCCCCCCCCTCCCCTTCCTTCACCTCCTATTACTCTCCTGTTTTTTCCCCTCCCCCCTCTCCCTATCCCCCCTCTCCCTATCCCCCTCCCCCTTCCTCCCCCCCCCTTCTTCTGGCTTTGCCCTCCCTTTCCCCTCCCTCTCACGTATACATACACATACATGTGGAAGTATGTGTGTATATATATATATATATATATATATATATATATATATATATATATATATATATATATATATGTAGGCATATATACCTCCTTCTTTCCCTTTCTTTCCCCCCCTTCCCCTCTTTTGCCGCATCATCTGTGTGGATACGCATCAGTATATGCATATACCACCCACCCGTATTTATACATGCCATACATTCTTATTTGGTCACTTTCTTCTTCTACTCTATAACCCAGATATTAATTTGACTTGACCCGCCAACGGACATGCAGCACATGCTATATGGTTTCCATATACACATGCCTGTGTATATATGTGTCTATCCATGTTTTTTTCTTAGTCTAACCAAGACACATACAATCATGGTGCATCCTTCTCTTATTCTCATTATCTTATACACATGCTGCTTCAGTCGTGTTTATTTTACAGTCGACTCTTCCACCTCTATCTTTGCCATTCTATCTTTTATTTTGCTTTTCTCTCTCTATATCTTCTTCTATATTCATTTACATGTTGTCCACATCACTTTCATTACTTTGTCTTCCTTCCCCTTATTCTCTTCCCCCCTTTGTGCATCGTTCCCCGTTCCATTCCCCTCATGCTGTGTCTCTTCCCGTTTTCATACATTGCTGACACTTCCACACCATTGGTCACTCCCCCCTTCCTCACCACCCCCTCTTCCGCTCTCCTCCCCATCACTGTCTTGCATAAAAACATCCTGTCTAGCTCCCAGCCAATCAGCTTGACAAAGGAGCGCCGCCGTCACACCATTCACGGCGTGCCAGCTTAGGAAACGCGTCGCATATCGTGTGACGTCATCATCCCTCGACTGGATCGGCTGCCATTCAAGCCTCGCTCTGGTGCCTGTCTCTACTGCTCGGCCGAGCACATCCAGCGCCTTGAGACTGCCCAGACCCCTACATCTACCAGCAGAGATGAAATGACTCCACGAACCCCCTGGATTGATCTGGGACACTTTTATGCCTAATATTGACCACGTAAATGTGAGTGCTATACCACTTGTTGCTTTGTTTTAATAAATTGTTTTAAACATCTGCACCCAGAGGTGCCTCCTTCTCCTTGTTTTTTGCAGTACCTTTGGGATAATGGCTTTCACTCCCTCCGGAAGGCTGCCCTAAATGTGGACTCTACACATAACTTCTGCCCCCTTCACTTACTGTGTTACATTATGGACTCAGTTCTCATGCTAAACTTATGAGATATATATATACATATGTTTTTAAAACTCATCTTTGCACATTACTGTTATCTGGATATAGCTGTCATTACTTGCGCCGAATACTTGTTACATCGCCCAGGCAATGAAGGAGTGGCTTCGTAAGAAGCATTTCAAGGTCCTGGAGCGGCCTAGCCAGTCTCCAGATCTCAACCCCATAGAAAACCTTTGGAGGGAGATGAAAGTCCATGTTGCCCAGCGACAACCCCAAAACATCACTGCTCTAGAGGAGATCTGCATGGTGGAATGGGCCAACATGCCAGCAACAGTGTGTGACAACCTTGTGAAGACTTATGCCACATACACACGGTCGGACTTTTTGACAACAAAGGTCCGACGGTCTTGCCGACGGACTTTCGACAGAGTTACAGCGGACTTTCGATGGACTCTCTAACGACCGGACTTGCCTACACACGATCACCCCAAAGTCCGACGTATTCGTACGTGATGATGTACGACTGGACTAAAATAAGGAAGGTGATAGCCAGTAGCCAATAGCTGCCCTAGCGTAGTTTTTTATCCGTCGGACTAGCATACAGACGAGCGGATTTTTCGACCAGACTCGAGTCCGTCGGAAAGATTTGAAGCATGTTCCAAATCTAAAATCTGTCAGATTTTCGACCGAAAAAGTCCGCTGCAGGTCGAAAAAGCCGCCCATACATGGTCGAATTGTCCGCCGGACTCGGTCCGTCGGACCAGTCCGGTCGAAAAGTCCGCTCGTGTGTACGCAGCTTTACAGAAAACGTTTGACCTCTGTCATTGCCAACAAAGGATATATAACAAAGTATTGAGATGAACTTTTGATATTGACCAAATACTTATTTTCCACCATAATTTGCAAATAAATTCTTTCAAAAATCAGACAATGTGATTGTCTGGATTTGTTTCGACATTTTGTCTCTCATAGTTGAGGTATACCTATGATGACAATTACAGGCCTCTCTCATCTTTTTAAGTGGGAGAACTTGCACAATTGGTGGCTGACTAAATACATTTTTGCCCCACTGTATATAATGAATAATATTTAAAAAAAGCATTAATGAATGAACTATTAGGAGAATAATCTTTTTGGTGATATTTCCAAAATTCTACCATGCACAAATTACTACATACATGTCTGTAAGGTCTGTATAAAAACTGCATTTGAGCTGTTATTTGCAATTATGTGATGTCTTTTCACTTGTTAACCAGAATTCCAGGAAAATCCCTGCTCTGGATCACTGAATTCCATCCTGTATTTGAACAATGAATTTTACTCTTTCATAGTTTTTTTTTTTCAGTTAGGTAATGAATGATGTCATGGAGTCCATTGTAATAGTCACTGTATTTGTTTACATTCGGGAGTGATTTGTACCTGGATCTCTTCAATGCTGTGCACAATAAACATGTCCTGCAGATCCTCTATTGCTCCATCCATCCAGTTATTGAATGGAGCAGCTCTTTTAGCAAACTCCAAGTAGAGCTGATCAATGGTTTCTAGGAGCTTCTCAACGCGCTAAAAAAAAAAAAAACACATACTAGTGTATTGCTTTTTCCAAACTTTGTATCTGCAGTAGCACACATAATAATTTTAACGTGTTTTGTAACTATGGTATTTGGATGTCATTTTTATTTACCTCAAGAGCATCTCTTCTTTTTTGTGTGAGGGTACCCAGAGTGTCCCACTGGTCACAGATTGCCTGACAGCGGCTGTTAACAGTGGCGGCATCATGATAGTCAAGTTCACTGTAGAGCAAAATGTTCAGTTTTAGTGAGTGACTAGAATTATAAACGAAAGCACAAATGACGTATATTGTGCAGTTTGTCAACAGAATAATCATAGCCGTTTTTGGTGCCCCATCTTTAACATACTCTTATTTATTATGTTGATGCAAACAATAGATCCTGTATATTTCATACCACCTTTAACAGGGTGACGCTTTTTATTCTGCAGTGCAATCAGCAGCATTGTAGGACAGGTCAGTTTTTATAGACATGTCGTTTTTTGGTGAACTTTAAATAGGCAATAACGTAAAGTCAAACTGCAGCTAACATGTTTAAAACACAGCAGTTTTTTTTCAAATTTTCTTTTGGAAAAAAAATGCATAAATGTTACAGTGAAAGAACAAGGGAATTAATATTGTCATACACTGATAGCTTGGGGAAATCTACAGTTACACTGAGTGAGGGGGGATGGTAATCTTGCTAAACTTTGGTCATTAGAGATATAACATATGGACCTGCTATATTGGGGTTACATGAGTTAGTTTACCAAAGGCAAATAAACTGTTCCCCTTGCAATGTAAGTTACACTACCTTGCTGGGAAAGTTGCACTGTGCAAAGTAATGAATAAGTGACGCTTGGTTGACGCCATCATTCAATCATGTGAAAGGTATTCTTTGCAAAGTGCAATTTCACTGCATTCACTAAGTTTTAGGAAAACTAGTTCAGTTGAACTAATATAAAAAAACTAAAAACGAATAGAAAACCTCCATAAACACAAAGCTATACCCACAGTTGCTCCAGAGGAAGGCAAAAAAAACCCAATAAAGCAGGATCCAATTTGCTCCAGCGGCAGGAAAACAATTCCTTCCTGCAACCTAAAGAGGCAATCATATATTCTACTGAACTGTCAAGAGTTAGTTCTTGAAGGTGTCTATTCCACATTTTCAGAGCTCTTACTGTGAAGGAGCCTTTCTGTATGTGGAGGTTAAATCTATTTTCCTCCAGGCATAAAGAGTGCCCCCTTGTCATCTGTAGTGATCTGAAAGTGAATACCTCAACGCCAAGTTCACTATATGGACCACTTATTTATTTATACAGTAGATGGTGATCATATCCCTCTTAATTGCCTCTTTTCAAGAGAACATAGATTGAGTTCAGCTAATCTTTTCTCAAACTGAGCTCCCTTATGTCTCTTATCATGTTAGTTGTCATTCTCTATACTATATCCAGTTCTCTGATATCCTTTTTGCGAACAGATGCCCAAAACTGAACTGCATATTCCAGATGAGGTATTAACAATAATTTAGGCAGGGGCAAAAATATGTCTCTTTCTCACTCTCTTTGGAGTTTATATATATTTTAATACAAGAAAGTGTGTTGCTAGCTTTAGAAACTGCAGCTTATCATTGCATGCTATTATTAAGTCTATAATCTATCATAACACCCAGATCCTTCTCAACCCCAGTTGTTCTCTTCCTAGAATTTATGATGCATGCATGTTTTTAGCCCAAAAGTGCATAGATTTACATTTATCAACATTGAACCTCATTTGCCACATAGTTGCCCAGATAAATAGTTCATTAAGTTTAGCTTGTAAGTTGGAGACATCCTGTAAAAAGATGCATCATATACTCACTTCAGTTCCTGGGCAATAGCAGCGATCTGCTCTACACGGTCCTGGTGGGCAGCAAGGTCACTCTCAAATGCTTCGTGTTTGCGTACTAAGGCACGGATCTCCATTAGAGAAGCTGATTCATAATCTCTCTGGGACAGCAGTTCCTCCTTTCCTGTATAGTGCACAAGGCACAGAGATTAGTGGACAAAAATCTACTAGGCTTTTTTTTTTTTTTTATTAAATCCATCAAACCTAAGGATTGCTAAATTGCAATACACTACATTTTTGTTTTTGGATTTAGATAACCTTCAAAGAATTATCCAGATTTAAAGAACTTGGCCTTTAATCTTTTTTATTGTCCACAAAAAAAATAAAAGCATGAAACTGCATTCAGATGGGAATGTAATATCCTTCGTTATGTCCTTTTTCTGGTTGAATAGTTGCCATAAACGTGGTTTCTTGCTTCTTCAGGAAGTTGCAATGTTTCTGCTCAAGAGCAGTGAAACCTCAGTATCAGTGATGTTAAAGTTGAACATTGTAGTTGGATATAGCATCATGATATCCATTTGATTAAATAGCTATTGTTAGATGAACGCTCTTCCCCTACCTCTGGTCCAGGACTCATGGAGAGAAGCCTTCTGCTTAAACTTCTCTGCCAGATGTTCCAATCTTTCCAGTCTCCTTATTTCCAGTAAAAGCCACTCTTCATAACCCTTTTCCACTTGCTCCAAACCTTTCCAAGCATTGGCAATATCCTATGGCAAAACAACTTAGTGAGAACTAAAAGTAAATGAAACAAATACATCACATTAAATACATTCCTTGTTTTCAGAGTCAGGGTGGTCAGAGTCCATTTTTAGAACCTCCGCCCGAAATTGGCTACTTTTTATTTTTCTCCAGGTGCTTACTTTGGCATTTGTTGGGTTTCTACATCTCATATAGAAATAAAGTACAAAGCAAATATTTTTAAAGTAAGTTATGTATCAGGATTATCCTGCAACTTAGAAACTGTAATGCCCCGTACACACGGTCGGATTTTCCGATGGAAAATGTCCGATCGGAGCGTGTTGTCGGAAATTCCGACCGTGTGTGGGCTCCATCGGACATTTTCCATCGGATTTTCCGACACACAAAGTTGGAGAGCAGGAGATAAAATTTTCCAACAACAAAATCCGTTGTCGGAAATTCCGATCGTGTGTACACAAATCCGACGGACAAAGTGCCACGCATGCTCAGAATAAATAAAGAGATGAAAGCTATTGGCCACTGACCCGTTTATAGTCCCGACGTATGTGTTTTACGTCACCGCGTTCAGAACGATCGGATTTTCCGACAACTTTGTGTGACCGTGTGTATGCAAGACAAGTTTGAGCCAACATCCGTCGGAAAAAATCCATGGATTTTGTTGTCGGAATGTCCGAACAAAGTCCGACCGTGTGTACGCCCTATAAAGCTAGAAATGCAGCCATTAGCATGCATTTTGGCTATGGCTACAGAAACTATTTAAGAATAAGATTTAGGCTTCCCAGAAATGTACTGCAGGACATTTTTGCTACCTTTTATATACATTGTTGCATGTAAATGAAGGTTTCAGTGATAAATACCTAAACATATGCTGATTTATGTGTTTTAATAACATAGGGGGTTATTTACTAAAGGCAAATCCACTTTGCACTACAAGTGCACTGCAAGTACTCTTGAAAGTGCACTGAAAGTGACCTTGGAAATAAAGTCGTTGTAGATCCGAGGGGGACATGCAAGGAAAATTTAAAAAAGCATTTTAGCTTGCACATGATTGGATGATAAAATCAGCAGAGCTTCCACTCATTTCAGATCTACCCCTTAGATTTAGAGCGACCGCACTTCCAAGTGCACTGCAAGTGCAGTCGCTCTAAATCTAAGGGGTAGATCTGAAATGAAATGAACTTGTAGTGCACAATTGATTTGCCTTTCGTAACTAACCCCCATATTGTACAAGTCTTTTGGTGCTCTTTATTTGTTTGTTTTGAATGCACATGTCACACCTTAATGAGCAATGAGATGAGACATCTCAAAAGCTCTGAAAAATAATATGCTGGTCTATAGATTAGGGTATTATTACTTCTCTTTGCTTCTCCTCAGAAACTCGGAATTATTGTGTAGAAAATCCCTTCTTTACTTCCCCAATTGCTACCTGTCAGTCCCTCCCCTGTCAGAAGCCTGATTTGTTGGCATTCATCTGTTTGAGCTCAAGCAGAGCTCAGTTTTTACCACCCCCTTTTTCAGTGAGAGCACCGGTCAGACAAACTGTCTTTATTTATAATACTCAGTGTAGCAGAAGAATACAAAAAGCTGCTCACAGTGCTTTGCAAAATAGATAATGTTAATAAAATCAGCATGAACAGCTCTATATTGCAATATGATATGCAAATTAGGACATGGCGGCTGGCTTCCACTGGGAAACTGGAGTGAGTGGCGACACGCTCCCCTCCTTGTACATGCCTATTGACTTTTTTTTGCTATTGTGAAGCTCAGACAGAGTTCATTTATTGATGCTTCCTCTGCTGTGAGCAGGACTGTGGATGTTTTCCAGGCAGATGCTCTGACACCCCCTCCTTCCCCTAATTTTGTTCAGAAGGAGCTGGTGAAGCACATGGTGCAGAGACAAACTCTGTCAGTTAGATATTTGTCACTACAGAGCAACATGGTTGGATAGTTAGATAGTTGGTATTGAAGCACTGTCAACCACACTAGCTCTGGTAGCTACAAAAATTGAGAAAAGTGCTACACGTCTATGTATTATTTTGATGTTCTATGCACACTGCAAACTGAGAACGCAGCTCTTGCATGTAACATACAGTAAATGTTTCCATTTAATGTGGCCCCTTGCACCTCTTCTGTAATTGTGGCACCCCCCTCATCTCCATCCCACCTTGCAGTCATCAGCAGAGAGGAGGACAGAACTCCTCCACCAGATCCTGCGCTTTTCTATGCAGCCACAGAGAGGTTCCTTTCTGCCCCCCCTCACCTTGTCTTTACCTCCCCTTTTCTCAGCATTTAGCAGTCTCCAATAGCTGTCTCCAGCCCTCCTCTGGTCCTCCTCCAGACCTTGCACTTTCTGTTATTCAGCTCTGCCCCCAGCTTCTTCTTGGCAGCAGCATAAGGTAAAAGGGGTGCACTGTAATGTAAAGGAGGGTGGAAGACTCTTAACTTCTGTTGGTGGGGGGGCACTTGACATCTCATGTAAGGAGGAGCGAGGGGCTCTGGACTTCCAGTCTTGCAGACACAACTGGCCCTTTAAGAGCAACCATAATGCTGATGCAGCCCGCAATGAATTGAGTTTGACACCCCTGCTCTGGGTATTGGCAAAGTACAAATAGTTCTTTCTAAAGTCTTCTCTATAGTCTCTAAGCTCAGCAGTTTGAATGAAGAAGTTATGCGTATAGTTTGTAGCATTACTGCTTTTGTTAATACTTACGGACACCATCTTGCCCTCAGATGGCATGAATGCAGGGCGGTTGCTTAGCCTCAGTTTGGTTTGCAGAGTGTTGAAGTTGATCTCCAGCTGGCACTTCTCCTGAACGCGGGGTGGCTTGTGTACCCTTCTGTAGTCCCTGAAGTCCTCCAGTTTTTTCTGCATGGCACTCATAGCTTTTTCAGGGGTTTTATTTTCCAGCCAGGGAATAGTGCGGCGGATCCATTCCAGAAGCTGTGAAAATGTAAGGGCAGTTTCTTCAGCACTGTATAAGCAATATACCAGTCTGCAAGAACTAATATTTTAAAACTTGTAAGAGGTGGTAAATGCTTGTGGATCACCACCCTAAAAAAACAATCATTGGCAATTTTGGCAAAACAAAGTACATATTGCATATTATTAAACTGTATTTTAGTGTTAATTTCATATTAAGTCCATTTAAGGTATCCATCTAAATAAAGGATAGGTTAGATAGGTAAACTAAAGGTAATTATAGGCTATATCACATTGAATTTGTGCATGATTACATACTAACCTCACTTGCTAATTTCTCATATTCTTCCATCAACTTCTCATTCTCCTGGTTCACAGCAAGGACTTTGCAGATCCTGTTTGCTGCAGTCTCAGCCTATATAAACAGTTTATATTTCAGTGGAGCTTTGCACTATGCTTCACAACCAATAGCAACAAAAAACATGCAAGGAAAAAGTGTGCTCTGACCTTTGACTTATCTGCATTAATTTCTTAATATTGCCTACTTATGGTTTTACTTTTGAGAAAGTGTTTGAAAACAGCAAGCAATTTCTCTGATTGTCTGCCCTTCAAAATACATTTTCATTTAATAATTTTAAGCTGCCCATCTTTTGGAAATCAGTCATTTATTGACAAGCTATGCTGCTTACCAAAACCACTGGTTCATATGCCAAGATGCAGTATTGTTTTGAGTTTACAGCTACAGTCAGGTCCATAAATATTGGGACATCGACACAATTATAATCTTTTTGGCTCTATACACCACCACAGTGGATTTGAAATGAAACTAACAAGATGTGCTTTAACTGTAGACTTTCTGCTTTAATTTGAGGGTAGAGCCAAAAAGATTAGAATTGTGTTGATGTCCCAATATTTATGGACCTGACTGTATATAAAGTAGCTTTGCTTATATATCATTTGTACTTTAAATGTTATGTTTTAATATCTCATTGGGCACAAAGTATGTATATTTTTCAGCGTTGAGTGTCTATATTTGAGAAACATCAGAGAAATGTAATATAATGTTACAGAGGTTAGCACAATTTCCTTGTAGACTTGTAGACTTCAAACCTCTGGTAGGTCCCTCCTGGATACTACCTTACAAAGTATGTATGTTATCCGTATTTTTGTGTGGGTTACATTCAGTGCTTGCAAATTCACCGCAGAGTGGAGTGAGAGTGTGTTTGCAGTAGTATAATGGAAATGTAAGGCTTTATGGGGAAAGAACTGTTGTGAATGACTTGGTGGTCTCTATGGGAGGCTGTAGAATATAGCACACTTATATCATTTGTTTTAATTTTTATCAAATAACTAATTAATTTCATGGAGATATGGTACTGATGGATCCTGTTCCTGTCCCAAGTCTTTAAAAATCTCTACTCTTACAGTGAGTCACTCTGTCTTGGTGTTTGGGTATTTTGTTCCTCTGCCTAGTGTTCAGAAGAATGAAGATTTGTATTTGTTACCTGCTCAGCTCCAGCAAAGGCATGGTAGAAGCAGGACACATAAGTCATAATCGCCTTTTCATCTGGCTTGGGTGTGTTTACAATATCTGCAGAGAGATAAACAAACTGTAATAGACATTCACTAATAATGTTACTAGCTTTATTTCATGTCTTTGCTCTGCTTACATACCTTCTGCGTCCAACATCTTAGGGATATCCAGAAACTTTTCTGCTACATCAAAGGCTGTGTTGAGGTTACCAATGGGGTCATCCTGTAGAAATTGATTAAAACATTATTTTAGACAGATAAATAGTGTTTAGTGTAACCTAGGTTTACCTTATATTTCATTAAAAAAATAGTTTTAAATATTGTATAGACTTTCCAGAATGTAATATTTAGAGGACTGTAACAAAATAGTTGTAAATCTAAACCCTGACAATCAAATGTTCTTGTTTTTCTCCCTTAAAAGTTGATAATTTCCTGTTTTCTTTGCATGTGGTGCATTCTTATCAGTTAAAATTGTTTTTAACTCTCTAGATAGACTATTTAGTCTATCTAGAGAGTTAAAAACAATTCTAACTGATAAGAGTGCACTCCCCCCTTTTTATGAAGAGTTAAGGGGGGTAAGGGTTAAAAGGGTCACTCCCCACATGCATCAGTGAGCCTTGGTCACCTATGACCCTGCTGCTGGCCACTGCAAACTGGGAACATACCACAAGAGCTGCAGTTTTGGAGTTCCTCTCACCCAGTTGTCTAGCCATTACAGTTTAACCCTTGAACAAGTTGCTCAAATCCTTACGCTTATCCATTTTTTCTGCTATCAACACATCAACTTCTGTTCATTTGCTGCCTAATGTATCACACTCACTTTCAGATGCCATTGCAATGAGATAATCAATATTTTTTTCAATATTTACCTATCAGTGGTCATAATATTATGGCTGATCAGTGTGCAGTGCAATCACTGTCTGCGGTCTGTGTCTTAATGTACTGTATGTATACAGCTTGTACTGTGGGATCATTATGATGATGACAATCACAGGTGATGTAGCTGTATGGCTACAGACAGTGTTTGCACTGTATACGATCACTACTCCTGTTGTCAAGAGTAATATTAGTATAGCAAACATAAACTACCAACAAAATTACCAACAAAAACTGTGCACTGGATAGTAGGATTATAAACCTTGCTGTGTGCTAAACCAGCCCACTGTTGCCACCACATGATGCTACCTGCTCTCAGCATAGCAGCTCTCACTCTCAGTGACTTAGTGGCCAATTCACTAACATTTACCACATGCAATAACACAGTCACGTGACTCATTTGCATACATTATTGCATGCGGTAAAAAAAAGTTAAATTCAATAAAAATAACTAGTATTTACCGTAAAATGAAAAATGTGGCAGTAAATATCGCCCAAAAAAAAATTCGCAAACGGAACAGACAGTAAAAACATGCAATATTTATCACCAGGGTTTTGCTGGCAGTATCACATGCAGTATTTGTCAGAAACAGAGTGGGGATCTCCCCAATAGCTGGTTGTTCAGGCCACAGCATCTTTAACAACGGATGACTCATCAGCTGTCAGCAGGTTCTTCGCATATTCCTCACATAGGGGAACCCGAGATCTGGGGGCCCCCTTGTTAAAGGGGGCTTCTAAATTCTGATAAGCCCCCCACCCACAGACCCCCTCAACCACAGCCCAGGGTTATGTGAAAGAAGTTCTTGTTCCCCATTTTGAGGGCATGTGGCCTGGTATGGTTCAGGGGGGGGGGGCGATTGGTCATCCCCTCCCTTTTCTGACCTGCCGGGCTGCATGCTCAGATAAGGGTCTGGTATGGGGGGCCGCATGCCAAAATTTTAAAAAAACAGCGACCTGAAGGGTCTGGTATCCATTGGGGGGATCCCACACTGGTTTTTTTTTTCATAATTTTTATTTGCTGGTATGTTATCTTTACAATCAGCTGTCAGCGGGCAACCCGCTGACAGCTGATGAGTCATATGTTGTTAAGGACGCAGCGGCTGGCTTCCTGGCCCACTCCTTGAGCAACCAGCTCAATGCGATAAATTATTTTTAGTGAATCGAACATTTGCACAATTGTTTCAGCATGTGTTATTTTACCGCAATTTTTCAGCCTTATTTAACTCTTAGTAACTTGAACCCTTACTGTCAGGGTCTACAGGTAAAAATAAAGGTAAAAAGCCAAAAATAAAACAAATGCAGCCACCACATCTAAGAATTGATAAATAGCAATATAATATATAATATCTTATTTTATAGAAAAGAAAGCAAACCATGGATTCCTTTATAATAATGAAGGAAGAATGGCATAAACAAATACTTAAACCCTACACTGACAATATAAAAGATAATGAACGTGAAAGGTATACCTTTCTGAGCTTGGAGTAGTCAATGAGGTCAGGCCTGTGTCTATGGATAAGAGCACAAAGTGCAAGGCCATCCTTCCAGCTTTACATGACAAGGGAAGAAGAAGCAAAAATTATTGGAAGAATTATTTTATAGCAAAGCATCATTTCTGACTGCATTATTGGCATTTCTTTGCAAACTGTCAGAACTGTTAAAAAATAAAATCCCTTATTTAATTTTTTTGGTGAAAGGGATGATTTAACTATACTTGACCTTCATGTCCATGCTGATGTTAGTGTAGAACCATCTTACTAGAGGCTTAGTTTGATTCCCTGGGTATTTTTTTTTTTGGGGGGGGGGGCTAAAATTTCAAACCTCAAGGTGGAATCCTCAACTCTGTTTTGAGGTGGAAGAAATTGGGCACCAGTCACTTTAGTATTTGAAAGAGTTTTAGAGTGTTTTCAAAGGAAACCCATTCCTCATTCACATCTACATGTGTGCTTTACCAACTTTATTGAATTCTTCGTGCCTAGGTGTGAATGGGCCCTAAAGTACTTCTGTAATATTGCAGAACATTATATACTTTAAATGATTAAGCAGCATAACATCTTTTTTCATAGTTTTTTTTGTTTTTTTTTTTTAGATTGCAAATAAAGAGGCTTCTGTTATTGAAGGTAAACTATTACAACTATGTGCGGGAGCCTGGAGGGTCTTTAATCCTTCTTGTTTACATTTACTCGAATTTGCCATACCTTTACATATTTTGCTGGAGAGTGCCAGAGTGTTTTGTTTTTGTGTTGTGTTGTGTTTATGAAAATACATACGGTATATAAATAAAGACATTTAAAAAAAACAAAAACTAATACAACTAGGAAAAAAGTCTTTACATTGACAAACATTTTTGAACTACAAATAATGTATTAGATTCTAGATTAGGGTCAGTTTTTTCATTTACTCTTAGATACTGTAAAGGCTATGCATGTTAGTTTCTTACACAGAATGGTAAAAATAGATGTGGCTCTGATTGATGCCAGCAGATGCACTCTGTAATTCTCCCTGGTAAGCAGATTCCATAAAAGCTTACTGGACATTGCTGCAGTACAAGTCACATAACATTAGGGAGTAGAATGAAAAGCCTTCTTTGATACTGAACATTAGAAACTAATAATACAATATTGTGTCAAACAGTAGTGCATCCTGATAATGGTTTGGGAATTTGTTTTTATTACATGTACATTTGGAAACTTTTGCCAGTCAGAAGTGCTAAATCATTCAAAAATATTTCATAATGTGCTTTTTTTGTCCCTGATAGATTCATTTGTACAACATAATTATGACTATGGCAGTTTGTAAGTCAGGTCTTAATAGATGACTGCAGTTTGGACTGTTCTCATAACCATAAACCTATTTCATGTTTTGTTTGAAACAGAACTAACAACATTTTAGTATTGTGTATATCCACACTAGAACAATATATATATATATACATAAATATATATATATATATATATATATATATATATATATATATATATATATATATATACACACAAGTAAAGCAGGGCCGTAGATAGGGTTCAGGCGTTTCAAACTTAAAGACATCATTTACACTTTTATGTTGGGAGAGGTACAGTAAAAACATGTGACAGCAGAGTGGGGCCATGAGGCTTTGCAATGCAGCGCAGCAAAAAATACCCCCAATCAACTGAATAGAATGCAATGCACACAGTTGTGGTGTGGTAGTGTACTCATTAGTACAGCAAGCTCCTCCTAAGCTCCCTAGTTTTTTTTTTTTTTCGTTTAGCCCACTGGGTTGAACTAAAAAAAACTTACTGTGTAAGCCAGGCTTTAGATCTCATTCATATGTTCAAAATGGCTATGGAATGGCAAATATACCATGAATACCTACAGGCAGGATCCCAGATGTTCCAATTTTTGTCAGCCGCTCAGCCTGTTCACCTGAGTGATGGGCTGAAAAGAGCCACTGCTGTTAACATGTATCTACACATCCAGTGGTCCCCATGTTTAAGCTTCGAGGGACAAAGAAAAACATTGGGGTGTGGCCTGGTGGGAACCCGGGCTGAGGTAGTCTCTCCCATTACTACTACATTACCATAGGACTCTGTGGATGTCCGGCACCAGGGATTTTTTCTCCTCTCTTCTCTTCAGTGACTACAGGAGCTGGGATGAACTCCATCCCTTGCCGGCACTGCTGCAGCACATTCAGTATCATCTACATTACTCCCCACATCGATTTAGCCTGAGCGACACACTAACAAACCGTGGGTCACAGTGGTTACCTACTGTTAGGGACAAATTTCTGACCCTGGATGCAGAGAGATTTTATCCAAGGGCAAAAATGTATCCCTACCTGCAGGTAACCACTGGATGTGCAAATACATGTGGATACATGTTTACAGCAGCAGACAGCCTTCGCTCTTTTCAGACCATCACTCAGGTATACAGGCTGAGCAGATATTGGAACATCTGAGAACCCAGGTGCAGGTCTTTGCAGTATACTTGCTGCACCATGGTCATGTAGGATGTATGAATGAGACCCAAGACTGGATTTTAGCTAACCTTACTATGCAAGTTGAGCAAGGGGCAACATATTGCGGTAGGCAGTAAATTCAGTGATTTATTTAAACCTTAAAAAACTGTGTCCTAAGAAATTTTATGAAATGTTTTAACCTCCCTGGCGGTATGATTTTTTCGGATTTTAGGTGCTGAAAGCGGTACAATTATTTTGCATGGAAATTTGGCGTTTTATATTGTAGGTCTGTAATTCTTAACAATAACACACTTAAATCTGTCCAAACAAGAGTCTAGTAGATATCCCGGGTATGATAAAGTTTGAAACACAAAAACATAAATTATAATATAATAAATAAAAATAAATAATTAAAAAAAATAAAAATAAATAGTAATAAAATAAATTTCCCCACAATTCACTATCGCTCAATTCTTCTGTGTTCTAATTTACTATCGCTGTTTTCTAGCTGGTCTAAAGCCACTTTTGACGTAAAGGGACACTTTTTGGTTGCTATGGACAATCTCCAGTTTCCAGGCAGAAAGAACAGTATATATCATACAAAACTGCATACAGGGCATGGGCCAAAGCACTGGGGACAAAAGGGATGTGAAATGATTTCATACAGTACTGTAATCTGTAAGATTACAGTACTGTATGTGTTATGATTTTGACATTTTTTTGAATTTGCCGCCAGGCTCCGCCCCCGTGCGTTGCGCCGCTCACAGGGAACGGAGCCTGGCAAGGAGAGGCTTCGGAGGAGGACGGAGCCCACGGACACTGCGGGGGACATCGCAGGATCCCGGGGACAAGGTTAGTAAAGCCACACCAGGATCCTGCGATGTAATCCCGAGTGTGGCTCGGGGTTACCGCTAATGGTCCTGATTTTTAACCCCGAGCCACACTCGGGAAAACCGCCAGGGAGGTTAAGAGATGGAAAAAAAATATTGTGCACTGCCTACCACAAGATGGTGCCCTTTGCACCCGGTCAATATGGTGGTTTTTTTTTCTCAGTCTTTTTTCTGTGGTAAACCCAGCTTTTGAACTTGTACCTACAAGTAAGCATATAATAACGCTTACCTGTAGGTACAGTGAATATCTCCTAAACTTGTGGTGTTTAGGAGATATTCACATGGAAAGCAGCCTGCGATGTCACTGATGCATGCGCTCTGAAGGGACGGCATACCGCTTGGTTGTACTTCTCCTGGGGAGGAGTGCAGTTCGTTCTGCACTTTTGTGACCAATTTTTAGCCGACAGCCAACTATAGCCCGCTATCAGCTGACATCGTTCAGCATGTCCATGCTGTGGAAAGATCCTAACTTTAAAGTCAGGATTCACCCAGATGCCTGGACCAGCAGCTCGCTCAGCCTCTCAGTGAGCCGCAGAGACCCTGAGCCAGCCGCTCCTGCCCCTCCACAGCCTGGCATTCCAGTGAGCTTAGGGAAAGGGGCGGGGTAGAGCCAGGGACCGACAATCATCACTCTTTGCTCACTGAAGCCCGAAAACTGAGTGAACAGCGGTCTTTGATCGCTCTGTTGTTGGTCTTAGAAACAGCTGGAGACAGATGCAACATTGGATTGATGCTCCATCCACTTAGGTAAGTATAATTTACTAAAAAAAAAAAATCTATTCTAAAGGGAAAAAAATCCCCCTCTCCCTCCTAAGAACCCTCCCTCCCAGCGCTGCTCTCTCTCCCTCCTCACTGGACTCAGTGAGACCAGTGGCGCCCTTGCCCCTGCTGCTGTCAATGAAAATCAGTGACAAGGGAGCAGGGGGCAGGGCCGAGCTGCACTGTGTGGTTCTATAGACACACACAGTGTGGCTCAGGATCAAGTCCGCACAATTGCACCCCTAGCAAGTGACTTGCTAGAGGGGGAACTTGGCAGGAGGAGGAGCACCAGTGGGGGGAATCCAGAAGAGGGGGATCGGGCTGCCCTGTGCAAAACCAATGCACACAAAAGGTAAGTATAACATGTTTGTTATAAGAAAAAATAATAAATACCCTTTGCAATCACTTTAAGATGTAATCTGCACTCATTTTTAATTTTGGCTCCTAAAAAAGTCTGTCTGTTCTAACATGGTTTCTATTGACATTTTCAGTTGTTAATATGAAATATTGCAAATGAACATTATGCAGTCTTCTATCTAGCCAGGAGATGGGAGTGTAGTCCTCTTTTAGACATATTTAACTTTCAGTTCTGTTGAAATTGACTTTAGCCTTTGCCAGAAAGCAAGCTGCTCTGCTGTGCTTTTTCTTTAGCAAATTTATATTGTTCCGGGAAACCTTCCCTAGGTTGTGTATTAAATGTTTAATTTGGAAATATTGACTATATATAGACAGTTAAAACAGATGAAAAAAAGAGTTTAAAAACGTATAAACTTGTAAATCAAAATATAATTGACAATATTAAATGTTCTTTGCATATAAATGTGTATTCAAAGGGAGCTAAAGTACAAAAGCTAAGCAAAAAAGGTAAATCACCTCAATGTCTGGGCAACATTCTCAAATGTTTGGATTAAGCTCAAGATAGGCTCATTCCATGCTAATATTCGTATGTCCTAGATGCATTATTCGAATAGGCTGGAAATTTTAAGATTCTCACGGCTCACCAATGTAAGTCCCTGTTGTACTCGGTATTTAGTAATGACTGCATGTCCTTTTTTTTTCATGGCAGCTAACGCAGCTCCTGCGCGCTAAGGCATTAAATCCCTAGCATTTTACGATGCCCAGGAAAAGGAAAGGGGTGGGCAGGGAAACTCACGTGTTACATACAGATGCTTACATACAAGTGAATGGCTTTACACGGCAGTGCTCAGGTGAACATCGCGCATAACCATGTACAGCCATTCACTTGTATTGGTGGCTGTTTGCATCACATGAGGCTCTCTGAGTGCTAGAAAGAATTTTACGCCTCAGCACACAGGAGCTGCTAAGCGCCGATGTTCATAAGGCTTAATAATCTATATTGTTTTCTGTGATGATTTAACGTGTTGGTAACTGTATATTTGGTGCCCACAAATTCTCTAGCAAAAAACAAAACCCTCAATCTCAATATAAAGGACTAATGAAGGATGATATTCCTGCTGCTACTATTACCTGATATGGAAATTCTGTACATTAACATTTCTGTAGGGGGCAGTCTTCCTCTGACACCACAGCAGCAAGCCTTCTTTGGCAGATGTCTCTGATAGAAGAACATTGTTTAAATACTAAACACTATAATATACAGATTAATAGAACACTTCACCCATCTCAGTTTGGGCAGAACATGATGTCAAAACATTTAATGTGTGTGAATGTATAAAAGCCTAAATAGTGATTTCACTTATTAAAATTATGCTGTGTTATTGCCAAACTGAGCTGGAAATGTAAACTCAACTTATGTTGGCTATACACTAGAAGAAAAATCGTTTGAAAATCTGTCATTTGGACAGTTTGTTTGTTTATTGTCCAGTTAATGGGCACAAACTAAAAATCAGTTGTAATGTTTTTGAGCCGAAAAATCGAAGGAAAAGTTTGGAAAACTTTGGCCGAACAGACAATAAATTGAAAGGGTAATGTGTTTCTTGCCCAAACAGTTTGCACTAGGCATATGTGACAAAACGAACAAAAAAACAAATTCATTTCTGTCTGTTGAATGGTTTATCGATGAAAATTCATTGATTACATTATGGCAAAATCGTTTGCTCTCACGACCATGTGTTTGTTTTTCAAAAACTCGTTCAAATGATTTTTCGACAGGTGTACGGCTACCATTCGTGTGGAGTTAAACAGAAATTACTGTCTATCATACACAGTGGGGCTAATTTACTAAAACTGGAGCATTCCAAATGTAGTGCAGATCTGCACAGAAAACAATCAGCTTCCAGCTTTTTTTGTGAAAGCTTCATTGAACAAGCTGAAATTAGAATCTGACTGTCTACCATGCACTAGCTTTTCCTGTCGCATCATGGCAGCATACACGTTGGGTTGTGACTCCGCCCCCCACAACCTGATAGGACCACATAGCTATAAATTAGTGAGTAGACACCCGTCCCAGTATTCTCTTATTTTTCCTCACCTGTCAGGACCGAACGAGGCAGGGGATTCTATTCTCCACTATTCCTCGTCAAGAAGAAGTCAGGGGACTTTCGACCATTTCTAGATCTAAAGAACCTCAACAAGTCCATCAGTGTGGAGTCATTCAGGAGGGAAAGCTTGCAGTCTATCCTCCAGGCCATAAATCTGGGAGACTGGATGCTCTCCATAGATCTCCAGGACGCCTACCTGCACATTCCAATCCACGTGGCATTCCAGAAATTCCTGCGATTCTCGGTGGGTCAGGGGCACTTCCAGTATCAAAGCCTTCCTTTCGGGATCTCAACAGCCCCCAGAACGTTCACGAAGGTTTTACTACCAGCAATAGCCTTTTTGAGGGAGAAAGGTCTAAGAGTCCACCATTACCTGGATGACATCCTCCTCCTCTCGAGCAACCAGGAATCACTTGTGCAGCATCGCGAGGTCCTAGTTTCCACCCTAATGAGTCTGGGATGGATAATCAACTGGCAAAAGAGCAACACCCAACCTACCCAAAGGATGGTCTTCCTGGGAGCCAAACTAGACACCCGAGCGAACACAGTGGAACTGCCAGGGGAGAAGTTGTCCCTACTAGTTCAGAAGGTGAAGGATGCCATTCCGGCCCCATATCTACCAGCCAGAGCATACCTCAGCCTCCTGGGTTCCCTATCAGCAACCATTCCAATGGTCAGATGGGCGCAATGGAATTCCAGACCCCTGCAAGCCTCTTTCTTGCACCAGTGGGACGGATGGTCCATGTCCCAATCGATTCGCATCTCAGAGGAAGCCAGGCTATCTCTACGGTGGTGGACTCACCCCGACAATCTCAGCAGATGCAAGCAGATAGTCATCCTCCACCAGCAGGTGGTAACTTCAGACGCCAGTCTGGAGGGATGGGGGGCACATTACCTACATTATGCAGCTCAGGGCCGCTAGCACTTCAAAACCAAGGAGGTAGTATCAAACGTTCTAGAGATGAAGGCAGCCTTCCAAGCCCTCTTGGCATTCAGCTCACTTCTGAGAGGGAAGCAGGTCCTCATTCAAATGGACAACCGAGTGGCTGTAGCCTACATCAACAGGCAGGGGGGTACCAAAAGCATCTCCATGATGCGGGAGGTTGGTCCGGTGATGGGATGGGCCCAACTGAACTTGCAGGATCTGAGGGTGGCCTATATTCCGGGTGTTCAGAACCTTCTGGCAGATTCTCTCAGCAGAACATTCGTTTCCAACAACGAGTGGTGTCTAAACCCACAAGCATTTGCCCTCATATGCCAGACATGGGGTCATCCAGACATAGACCTCGCAGCAACGCCAGAGAACAGGAAATGTCAGAGGTTTCTGTCCAGGAACCCCTTCCCCTCAGCGGAGGGAACGGATTGTCTCCAGCACCCCTGGAACTTTCGCCTAGGCTAATTTTCCCACCAACTCCGCTGATAGCCAAGTTCCTTCTGAGGCTCAAACATTCAACGGCTCTAGTACTGGCTGTGATTCCCTTATGGCCACGGAGGCCTTGGTTCACCACCAAAGGAGCGCCGCCGTCATACCACTCACGGCGAGCCAGCTTAGGAAACGCGTCGCATATCGAGTGACGTCATCATCCTTCGCCTGATCGGCTGCAATCCAAGCCTCTCTCTGGAGCCTGTCTCCGCTGTTCGGCCGGAAAACATCCAGCATCCATAGACTGCCCAGAGCCTTTACCATCCATCAGCCGAGAGTAGATGACCCCACGGATCCCCTTGATTGCTTTGGGACATTCTTTTTGCCTACTATCTTCTTCCAAAATGTGAGTGCATTACCAGCTGTTGCTGTAATTTTTTAATAAATTGTTTTAAACGTCTGCACCCAGAGGCACCTCTTTCTCCTTGTTTTATAGCTGAGCACAACGGATCCACTTCCACTCCCGGTGACAGCGGATCTACTAATCCAAGGCCAGCTACTCCATCTGAATCCGGAGAAATTACACCTAACGGCCTGGAGACTGAAAGGTCTAGGCTCCTAGTCCAGGGCTGCTCTCAAAAGGTAGTCGATACTCTGCTCCAGGCTAGAAAACTCTCCACAAATAACACCTACAGGAGAATCTGGGGAAAGTTCTCTTCCTTTGCCCAGGAACGAGGTTGGGACCCTTCTTCCCCATCAGCAGTTCAAGTGCTTGAGTTCCTCCAGTCAGGTCTGGACAAAGGCCTTAGGTCCAGCACCATAAAGGTCCAAGTTTCTGCCATCTCCGCTTTGACAGGGGTTAAGTGGGCACTTAACCCTCTGGTGGTTCAATTTCAAAGAGCCTGCCTGAAGCTAAGGCCTCCTAGAAAGCCTTCATTACTAACATGGGATCTATCGACTGTCCTAGAGATCTTATCCGGAGAGCCATTCTTCCCTTCTTCTTGAAGACATCTCCCTCTGGGACCTGACTCTAAAAGTATCTTTTTTAATTGCCATCACAACGGCGAAGAGGGTCTCAGAAATGCAAGCCTTGCTAATCAAGGAAAACGTATCTGATGGTTTACCCAGACAGACTAACCCTGAAGCCTTCAGATAGATTCATCCCAAAAGTCTCCTCTTCATTCCACTTCAACCAGGAGATTGACCTCCCGGCTTTAATCATGGATCAGGGCGTTCCTCATCCTCTAGATGTCAAGGGCAACATTCTGCAATACCTCTCTATAACCAAGCCATTCAGGAAATGCGAGAACCTTCTAGTCATCCCACATGGGTTCAGGAAGGCCTAGGCAGCTTCTGCCCGTACCATCGCCTCATGGCTCGTGAAAGCTATCAAGAAGGCCTACTCCTTAAGCACCTTGCAGATTCCGGAAGGCTTAAAAGCACATTCCACCAGGGCAATGGCTACTTCATGGGCAGCTTACTGTAAAGTCTCAGCGGAAACCATTTGTAGAGCGGCCACTTGGTCTTCTAGAAACACCTTCATTTCCCATTATAAAATAGATGCTGCACGTTTAGCAGCAGTTGAATTCGGGAGGGCCGTTATACAGGCCAACTCTTCTGTTTCTTGTCAATAAATTTATTTTGCATTCCCACCCAGTTTGGCGAGTTACTCCCCAACGTGTATGCTGCAGGAAAACAGAAAATTGTATACTCACCTTTCCGTAATTTTCCTTTCCTGTCGCATCTTCATGGCAGCATACAATCACCCACCCTTCTGAGGTGACACGTGTGTGTATATATACAGAGAATACTGGGACGGGTGTCTACTCACTAATTTATAGCTACAGTATGTGGTCCTATCAGGTTGTGGGGGGCGGAGTCACAACCCAACGTGTATGTTGCCATGAAGATGCGACAGGAAAGGAAAATTACGGAAAGGTGAGTATACAATTTTCCGTTTTTCACTCTCCAGTTTTACCCTATGTTCACACCTATGCATTTTTTTTGCCTTTTGCAGTTTGCAGAAACGCACTACAGTCCATTTAACTTGGTTTCCTATGGTACTAGTTCACATTCATGCATTTTGCGGTTGGTGCAATTTTGGAACGGGTCAGTGACTTTTTTCCCACGATTTGCGGCTAATAAACTTCAATGGAACTGCATCAGAAACGTAAGTGGTGTATTTTTGATGTGTTTTGCATTTTACGGTTCTTATTTTACCACTGCATATAGCTGGTTGCTAAGCAGGGGGCCGGGAAGACAGCCTCCGCGTCCTTAGCAACCAATGAGTCATCAGCTGTCAGCAGGGTTCCCACTGAAAGCTGAATGTAAATTTAAAAAAATTGCTGGCAAAATAAATCACGAAAAAAAACGGCTTGGGGTTCCCCCCAGGTCCATACCAGGCCCTTTGTGGGATCCCCTCCTCCTGAACCATACCAGGCCGCATGCCCTCAAAATGGGGGGGATGGGTGCTTTGAGGCAAGGGGGGTTATGTGCCCCCCACCCCAAAGCACCTTGCCCCCATGTTGATGGGGACAAGGGCCTCTTCACGACCACCCTAGTCAGTGATTGTCGGTGTCTGCGGGTGGGGGGCTTATCGGAATCTGGAAGCCCCCTTTAACAAGGGGACCCCCGGATCCCAGCCCCCAACCCTATGTGAATGGGTATCGGGTACATCGTACCCCTACCCATTCAACAAAAAATCTGTGAAAAGTTAAAAAAACAAGAGCCAGTTTTTGACAATTCCTTTATTAGTAAAATAGCTCTGAGCTGCCGTCTCTACAGATGCTGTCTCTCCCGTTGCCCTTGTCTTCTTCCTCGCCGCCACTGTCTTCTTCCTCGCAGCCATCGTCGCCTTCTTCTTCTTTTTTCTCATGTCGCCGTCTTCTTCTTCTTTTACTTCCTTGCTGGCGCCTGTTACCCGCAAAAAAGGGAAAAAAAAAAAAGCTGGTCTTGTCGCAAAGTTGTCTTCCTCCGTTGTTATGTTCCCCGCTGTCTGGCGCCTCTTATATAAGCATGGGGGGTTTCCATCCAATGGCGCCCCTCGTGACGTCACATGTCACCGGGTGACATCATTGGATGGGCATGCCCCATGCCTATATAAGAGGCGCCGGACAGCGGGGAACATAACAATGGAAGAACACAGCTTCGCGACAAGACCAGCTTTTTTTGTTTTTCAGCGGGTGACCGGTGGCAGAGAGGAAGTAGAAGAAGAGGGCGACCCAAGGAGGAAGAAGATGAAGGCCGCGGCAGCTGCGAGGAAGAAGATGACACCAGGAGATAATAGCTCAGGGAGAAAACTGTGGCGGAAGAAGATGAATCCATACTAGACCCGAAGGGCCTGGTATGGACCTGGGGGGGGAGCCCAACGCTGTTTTTTTTGCAACTTTATGTGCCAGTGATTTTTTTTTCTTTTTATTCAGCTTTCAGCAGGAACCCTGCTGAAAGAAGAATAGGGACACAGCGGTCGGCTTCCCGGCCCCCTCCTTAGCAACCAGTTTTATACAGTGTGTTTTACAGTGCGTTTAAAGAGAAAAAAAATGTAAAACGCAAAATGCATGAAAACTGCATGGAAAAACGCATAAAAAATGCTGGTTTAAAACCACAAAATGCACTGAAAAACTTGCCTGAAAAACGCATCAAGCGCAACTGCATAAATGTGAACCTAGACTTAAGAAATTAACCACACAATCTGTTTTTTTTATTTCTCTTGTTCATTATTTGTTATTTAAAGTGAGCATATTCTTATATTTACTGAGTAAAGTGAACATTCACTTGCTAGGTGGACAAACTTTATTCCTCAAAAGAGAAGTACAGACAAAACTTTTTTGGCCATACTTTTCCTTCGAACTGTAAGGGAACATTTACACATTCTATGACCCAGAATCAGCTAATAGTGGTATGTTTTTGTTTTGCTTTGTCTTTTTGAATACCACATAATTCTCATTTTAGTAAATATACCCAGGTTATTAAAGTCATCTCTACAAGATCATTGCTGCAAGATAATATTCAAGTAAAATGTCTGCCTATACTATATTGTTTTTATTAAAAATGAGGCACCAGGGAACAATCTTGTGCTTCTGTTGCTTAGGAACAAACTTGGACATTCCACATATCCCACATATCCTCCTCCATTCAGCAGCTGAAAAGCTAAAAAGGTTATTCTCAGCAAGGACATTGAATGAATATTAGCACAAGAAAATAATTTCAAAGCCAGAAAAAAAGGTATTACAGCTCTGAACCCAAGGCAACCCATAGATGATACAGTTTTTTTTTTTTTCATTCAGGCAGCGGGTTGAACAAAAACATTTACTTGATTTCCCCATCCACTCAATGTGTATGGGGCAATCCTTCCCACTGAGCTATTGTATTCTGACAGTGGGGAAGTTCCCCCACTGTGAGAATACTCTGATCAATGTTGCAGGCTATAGCCTGCAGCGCTGATCAAGTGGAAAAAATTTGTCAGGGCGGTTGTACAGAAGTTAATCGGTAGAACCTCCCTGCCCATACATGGATCAAAATTCACAGACACAGACATCATTGTGAATCTGACTGAAGAAATAAATCAATCTAGGAGCAAGCCAAAGACTACCATGTATTGAAAGATATAGAATGCTTGCATGAATGAGGCATGCATGAGGCAGGATATTCCAAAGGGGCCTTACATATATCAGAAAGCAAAATATGGTACAACAAAGAGTGAGTTCTCTACTCCAACCTGGAGCAACAAATCTTCATACAGGAAATGATGGGCAAATTGTTCTTATCCAAAGATGTTTTATTTAAGGCTGGGTTCACACTATTGCGAATTGCATCCAATTCGCAATAGCAGGAGATTGTGACCGGCTCTCTATGGAGCCGATTCACATATTTCCGATGCGGCTCCAGTGCGAATTTGCAGAGGAACCCTGTGCATCTTTTAGTCCTTTGCAGATCTGAAATCAGCCCAAAATTCGGGCTGAAATCAGACCTGAAATGGTGAACCAAGACGCACAGGACCCCTGCTGGGTGCTGCATAAGCATTAGGTGTGAACCGAGCCTCAATGTTTTAATCATAGTCATCAAATAAAAAATCTTTGAAAAAAATAACAATTCGTCCATCTTTTCTTGCATAAGGTTTTATCCTTTTGGATTGGAGCTGGGCTTTAAGAAAACTGTAAGATTGAAAATGTCATTGTTACACTATTGTTATTATATACAACAAGTTTCCTGCCTAATAAAACAAATTAGGTTGCTACCGCAATTTAGTGTGTGGATGTAAGGAGGCAAAATATCCACTCACGACAGGTTAGAGCAATTCACCAGAGACACCAGCGCTAAAGTGTTGTAGTGTTATAAAGATCCTTAATTTAGCGTTAGAATCATACTAGATGAATGTAATGGTTTCAAATATATAAAGATAACCCTAACATATACCTTCAACAGAAATGTCTTGAATTGCAAAACGCAGAATAATTGTCCAAATCATACCCAAGGTCATCTTCAAATTTCCATCAACAATTTCTATGGGAAAAGAATTAAATAACCAAAATAGTTTATTTTGGATTTTAAATGCAGATTCATTTTTCATATTGTGTTACTATTTACATTAGGGACATATTTTAAGATGAGCTTTTAAAGAAAACCAAAATGCCTGGAAAAAAAACATGGATAGCATACAGTAATTTTACAGGCTACATAACTGTAAAGTAATTCTTCTCTATGTACAGACAGATTTTAAAATAACTAAGTCAAACTGCTGAATATTTTTCCTTATAAAAACAGTGGTATACAGTATGTCTACATCTTATTAAAATCAATTTAATGTCATCTCTGCAAGACTGTCAAAACCAAATAATGGTCCTATCTGACTGTGTCTTAGCCTTGTCTGACTAGCCCCCCTAGGATTCTGGTCCAGTCAATTGGCTTCCAAATATCAAGTATGAATTAGTAGTAGGGGGAGAAGTACACCAAAGCGATTTTATTTAAACTAGTATAAACTAGTAAAAACAAGTAAAATATGAAACCCAAAGATCAGCACATCAGATTGTTTCACTAAAAGTTTCATGATTTCATTAGAGATGTAAAACCACATACACAGATATAGCCTGCCTTTGCCCATGTTTTACCTCCTAAATAGAATAAAGATACTTTTATGGAAGCAATCCAACATGCTGACCTTCTGCCTTAATCTGCTTCATGTACCAGGAGTACACTGAGGGGTCTATTTATAAAGGATTCACTATGCCATTCGCACATTCAAATGTTTGCTGGACATTTGTCTGTCTGCATTTTACAGCATTAGGCTATCAGTTTCAAAGAGGATTCACCCTATGCGTAACATGGTTAAGTCTTGTTTGAGGTTAAATGTGACAAGCAAATTGTGTTTGTCATTGCAGTTTGTCCATATTATGTTAAATGCTGATGATGATGAACCTTGATTGATTTTAAATAACATGCACAAACCTTGTTTGTATTTAGACCCTGTCTATTATGTTGTATGCTGATGGGTGAATCCTCTTTGAAAATGATAAGAAAATAGGATGTACAAGAGAGAGCAGCAGGCTGATGAGCTCATCTCTCTGACACTTTGTTCTTTCCTCATATCAGCAAGCATCTTACACTACTGCACAACTGATTGGCTCCTTGTGATGATTTTTCCTATCTCAGGCTGAGCTCTGCTGTACAAGGACTATAAAAGGCTGATATCCAAATCAAATGCAAGTGCATGCCATGCTTGCATTTAAAAAATAAATAAATCAACAAACAATAATACAGAGATGCGTTAATTTCTGCCTTTTATACCTGCCTGAAGAATTAGGACCTTCACTCACCTTTTACCGACTGCATAATCCTGGCCCTCCCCCCTCCCTTTTAGGGTCAATTCACAGTTCAGGACTCACAGAAAATAATTGTTTTCTATGTGTTATATTCACACTGTAATGCAGCCCGGAGCTGCGCTGCAGTGAGCTGCGATAAAATGCAGACATGTTGCAATTTATGGCAGCATACAGTACTGGATCGCATGTCACTGTACAGCATCAAATTTTATACACATGAAATAGTTGAATCAAAACAAAACAAGGGAACTGTAGGATGCACTGAAACACACATCACACTGCTCCCTACTGCCAGGCTCACTCCAGCCAGAATGGATAGTTGCTGCACACTAAACCGCTACAGTTTAGTGTGCAGCAACTGTCGTGGCAGTGTGAACAGGCCCTTAAACTTTTTAATAACATTTTTTTGGGTGGCAAGCACCTTTTCCTCAACAGGTGCTTACTCACACTTCCTCACCTAGGAAAGGATGATGTTGCCGGTGGTCACTGTAGTATTTTTATTTTACATTTACATCTACAGATCTATGGATTTAGCTATTAGCAGATGCCAACTCACAATTTAGAAATCCTTTATTCCTGCAAAGCAGGATATTTAACATGTGCGCTAATATGGCTGCTTCCATGTACTATACATTTATAACTGATAGACAAGAATAAAAATACAACATACAAATCTCTTTTACATGCATATGTAAAGAGTAACTCCACTTTTGTTGAAACAAAAAAGGATTTTAACAAACTTTGTTACATATTTCTTCCTTTTGTTATTCGGAGAAATAGCTGTTTGTTTGTCTGTATCCAGACTCTAATGGAAATGATTTTATAATTATTATCAATCAGTTGCTGCTCTTTTGGGGTTTCTAATGAGGAAAGTGGTAGGGTCTGCGTCCCTTTGGATGTAATTTTCTTAGGGAATATCTCACCCAAAATAGCATTTTTGTTGCTGGGAATGTCCAAAATCTGACTTGTATCTTAGTGCAGACTTCTAGGAAAATCACTAAGACAATTACACAAGCAGAAAATGGCATGCCAGGTTGCCATATTGCATTTTACATAAAGTAATAGAGCTGCAGATTGAAATAGTAATGACATATAATTTTTAATAACATGCAATTACAACATGACTTGTGTAGCAATTGTATATGCTATATTTTTTTATTTGCTATTTTTTTTCCCACAAATATGGAGTTACCAGTCCAGGGCTACTACCTACCCTCAGCACCAATAGACACCAGTTTCACTCCTTTGCTGGCAATATAGTCCAAAGCTTTATTGACATTTGCAATCTTGTGGAAGCGCATTTTTCCTTTGTCCGGTTTAGGCAGCCTCTCACCTGCAGGAGCAGAATGTGTATATGAAAGAAAATGGAATGGCAGTTTTCAGTGGTTTAGAAATTTCCTTTCAGTGTTTTACAGATATATAATATTTGAATAAGACGTGTATATATAGCATTTTCCTTATGATACATCTGCCACTAATATTACAATGTTCACAGGGAAAGATGCTATTTATATCCTAATTAGCCTTGTAATATACAAGGGAAATAATTATTTGAAACCCTGCAGATGTTGTAAGTTTGACCACTTACAAATAAATGAAGGGTCTATCATATTTATCATAGGTGTATTTTAAAGGGGTTGTAAACCCTTGTGTTTTTTCACCTTAATGCATCCTATGCATTAAGGTGAAAAAACTTCTGTTACTGAGCAGCCCCCCAGCCCCCCAGCCCCCTTGTTTTACTCACCTGAGCCGTTCGTTCCCACAGCAGAGACACGCTCTACCTCTCTGCCCAGGGATCTCGGCTCTTGATTGGATAGATTGATAGCAACGCAGCAATTGGCTCCTGCTGTCAATTAATTCCAATGACGCGGGTGCCAGGGACGGGGCCGAGTCCGGCATTCTGTGTCTATGGATGCAAATGCTGGACTCGGGAGTGCGCCCGCACGGTAACCCCCAGGGAGAGCATTTCTCCTAGGGGGTTTACCAATGCGGGGAAGAGCCAAGAGCACCATTAGGGGACCCCAGAAGATGATGATCAGGGCCACTCTGTGCAAAACGAACTGCACAGTGGAGGTAAGTATGATATGTTTGTTTTGTTTTTTTTTTAAGAAATGTGGATTTACAACCCCTTTAAATGACAGAGGCAGAATATCAATCAAAAATCCAGAAAAAAACACAATACAAATGTTATAAATTGAGTTGCAGGTCAATAAGTATTTGATCCCCAAGCAAAACATGACTTAATACTTGGTGGAGAAACACTTGTTGGCAAGCACAGAGGTAAGACATTTCTTGTAGTTGGTTGCCAGGTTTGCACACATCTCAGGAGGGATTTTGGTCCACTCTTCTTTACAGATCTTCTCTAAATCTTTAAGGTTTCTTGGCTGTCGCTTGGCAACTCGAAGTTTCAGCTCCCTCCATACATTTTCTATAGGATTAAGGTCTGGAGACTGGCTAAGCCATTCTATGACCCTAATGTTCTTTTTCTTGAGCCACTCCTTTGTTGCCCTGGCGGTATATTTTGGGTCATTGTCATGCTGGAAGACCCATGCACAACTCATCTTCAGTGTTCTGGCTGAGGGAAGAAGGTTCTAATCCAAGATTTTACAATACATGGCCCCGTCCATTGGCCCCTCAATGTGACAAAGTCGGTCTGCACTTTTTACAGAGAAACAGCCCCAAAGGATGATGTTTCCACCTCCATGCTTGACTGTAAGGATGGTGTTTCTTAGGGTCACAGTCAGCATTTTTCTTCCTCCAAACATGGCGAGTCGAGTTAATGCCAAAGTGATACATTTTGGTCTCATCTGACCACAGCACTTTCTCCCAATCCTTCTCTGAATCATTTCGATGTTCATTGGCAAACTTTAGAAGGGCCTGTACATGTGCCTTCTTGAGGAGGGGAACCTTGCGGGAGCTGCAGGATTTCAATCTATGGCGACGTATTGTGTTACCAATGTTTTTTTTGGTGACTGTGGTCCCAACTGCTTAGCGATAATTCACAGGCTCCTCCCATGCAGCTTTGGGCTGATCCCTCACTTTGTTCATGATCATCCTTACTCCATAAGGCAACATTTTGCATGGAGCTCCAGACCGAGGGCGATTGATGGTTATTTAGTATTTCTTCCATTTGCAAATAATCGTTCCAAGAGTTCTCTCCTTCTCACCAAATTTTTTGCTGATCATCTTGTAGCCTATTATAGCCTTGCGCAGGTCTACAGTCTTGTCCTTGAAGTCCTTTGACAGCTCTTTGGTCTTACTCATAATGGTGAGGTTTGAATGGAAGAAAGAGAATCTGTGAACAGGTGTCTTTTATACACATAAGGAGTTGCCATTAGGAGCACCTTCTTAAATTGCCAGTCTGTGGGAGCCAGAACTATTGTTGGTTGGTAGGGGATCAAATGCTTATTTTACTCATTGAACTACAGCTCAATTTATAGCATTTGTACCATGTGTTTTTTTCTGGATTTTTGGTTGATATTCTGTCTCTTTAATTTAAAATACACATATAATAAAAGTTATAAAACCTTCTTTTATTTGTAAGTGAGTAAACTTACAAAATCTGCAAGGGATCAAATAATTATTTTTCTCACTGTACACATCTATGGATTGCTGTACCAAAGAACCTCTGCTGTATCTGGGTTTGGAAGAAAGCATCTGTATTTCACACGCCTGAAGAAATATTTCCTTCTGGTGAATGCAGCTGTCGTTACTCACTAACACTTTTGGCACCAGTTTAAAGCATCAGCATGCAACATTGAGCAAAGTGCCTATGTACAGTACCTATGTGTACTGACACCTGTATCCACAATGAAAACAAAATGAAGCTGGATAACTTCAGCATAAAAGAGATCAGCCATCTATGGACACCCTGGTATTCAATAATGCATACAAGCTCCCAGGCATTGAGTCCCTTTTGCTAGGAACTCCATCTCACCAAGCCATTGTTAAAAAATGTATCATGAACAAATCTTTCATAATGTATTCCATGCAGATCCACATTTATGAAGGCATCTGTGCTCATCTACTAGAAGTATGGCGAGTAACCTAGTTCCCATAAAGACTCAGCCGTGGCCACATTTTAATAAAGGTTAAAAAATTATACTGTATGTCAGTAAAATAAACGCACTAGAGTTTGAATTGTGTCATCCTAATAGATGTGATAAATTTAATTTTAGTCTAGTCATTAGTACTTCTTTTTTAAACCAAACTAGTCAACTAGACCTTTGACTAGCATACTCAAAACTCATAGAGGCTAGTGAAAATGTCTGTGTAGTCCCCAAGCAGGGTCGAACTGACTATTCGGGCACTTGGGCACTGCCCGAGGGCCCCATGCCACTAAGGGGCCCCATCAGAGATGCCAGCCTCAATACAATGAGGGTATGTATGTAAAAATTTGTGTTTTTTTAAAAATCCCAAGATTATAGCTGCCCCTCCTCTCCAGTACCTTTTCAGTGTGTGTATGTGTATTCTGTGTGTGTATACTGTGTGTGTATATTGTGTGTCTGTGTGTGTATACCGTATGTGTGTGTATACTGTGTGGCCCCATAATCTATTGCCTGGGGGCCCCATAATCTCCTATTGCCTGGGGGCCCCATAATCTCTATTGCCCGGGGGCCCCATAAACTTCTCCTATTGCCCGGGGACCCCATAATCTCCTATTGCCCGGGGGCCCCATGAGTTGTCAGTCCGCCCCTGTCCCCAAGCATTTGGGATCCAACCAAAATTGGAAGCATGCAGCCTGTAACATTTCTTATATTGATAATAAATGTTAACACATTCTTCCTTAAGCTAGCCATAGATAGTTTACATGGCAGTAGAATGTTAGCAAACAGTGCCGAAAGATATTTCCTGCCCTTGACACATTGAACGTGTACTCTAAACCAAGATATCAACATATTTTATGGCAAGGGGAACTAGAGGCTATCCACTGAAATATTTAAACCCGGCATTAGCAGAAGTGAGCAAGGGACATCATTTTGTGCTGTTGTTACCACATAGATGACCTGACTAAAATTAGAATAGGTACTACTGAAAAAAATATTTAAAGTGAGGATGCATTCGAAAATAATCCAACTAACAGTCTTTAGTTCTCAATTAACAACCTACAAAATGCACAGAGAAAAACAAATCAGACCAATATTTAGTGTGTCCTCATTTACACTATTGCAGTAGGGTTATGCATGCTTCCACAGCGCATCGTCATACTCGTTACATGTGATTGTGTGATGCAGTGCAACTCATTCTGAATGGTACACCAATGCATCTTGTTAACGGACATGTGTTGCATCATAGCTTGGAGCAACACAATTATATGCACTGTAGTTTGCTTCCATAAATGCTATATGTACCTTTTTTGGTGTGTAACCAGCCCATTCAAATAACATGCATGTAAAAATGTAAATGGGTCCTTAACCACTTCAGCCCCGGACCATTTGGCTGGCCAAAGACCAGAGCATTTTTTGCGATTCGGCACTGCGTCGCTTTAACTGATAATTGCGCGGTCGTGCGACGTTGCTCCCAAACAAAATTGACGTCTTTTTTCCCCACAAATAGAGCTTTCTTTTGGTGGTATTTGATGATCACCTCTGCGATTTTTTATTTTTTGCACTATAAACAAAATAAGAGCGACAATTTTGAAAAAAACGCATTATTTTTACATTTTGCTATAATAAATATTCCCCAAAAATATATAAAAAAACATTTTTTTCCTCAGTTTAAGCCTATCCGTATTTTTCTACATATTTTTGGTAAAAAAAAAAATAAGCGTTTATTGATTGGTTTGTGCAAAAGTTATAGCGTTTACAAAATAGGGGATAGTTTTATGGCATTTTTATTAATAATTTTTTTGTACTAGTAATAGCAGCAATCAGCAATTTTTATCATGACTGCGACATTATGGCAGACACATCGGACATTTTTGACACATTTTTGGGACCATTGTTATTTATACAGCAATCAATGCTATAAAAATGCACTGATTCCTGTGTAATTACACTGGCATTGAATGCGGTTAACCACTAGGGGGCGGGGAGGGGTTAAGTCAGTACTAGGGAGTGTTTTCTAACAGTAGGGGGGATGGGCTAGCTGTGACACGTCACTGATCTCTGCTCCCGATGACAGGGAGCAGAGATCAGTGACACTGTCACTAGGCAGAACGGGGAGATGCTGTTTACATCAGCATCTCCCCATTCGTCCTCTCCGTGAGGCGATCCCGGGTATCCCCGTGGCGATCGATTCCGCGGGACCCGCGACCCGACTCACGGAGCTCCCGGCCGAAACGCATGCCGCCGGCGGCACGCACGCAATGGCACGGCGGCAAATTCAAAGGGACGTACCTGTACGCCCATTTGCCTGGCTGTGCCATTCTGCCGACATACATTGCGTGTGCCGGTCGGGAAGTAGTTAAGGATTAAGGATTTTGCAGGCATAAGGTCCAGTGCATGAGTAACAATTACAATAAATAGGTGCTAACGATCAAAAGGATAACATATAGGTTAAAATACAATAATCAGTAAAACAAGTAAGCAGCCATCTTCTTTGTTATTTAAATATATTACATGTTATGTCTGATTATATGTAATATATGTTTTGTTTGATTAAGAGCAGTATTTACTAAGAGATGTTAAGAACACAAGTATGTGGTGTTTTACTTAGCAAATTAAATAATGAGTGAATAAGGTATTATGAAAAGCATAAATTAAAGAATATAGAGGGATAGGGGAAGCTGCGAAGTCTGCAAGTAATGGTGTCACCCAGGAATGTCTTAAATCTTCTCATAATAAGAACACCCAAAGTAAATAGGTTGCAAGAATGATGCATAGCTAAACTTTGTACTATCTCAAGAAAGTGGAGCAAGCATTTAAAAAGCTCTTTTCTTTTGATTTTAAAGCTTAAATATGTCTTTGGTTTATCAATGCTAAAACAGGTAAAAAAACTTTTTTTTTTTTTTTTTGCAGTGAGCAATGGCGAGTTCACCTTCTATCTACAATGACCACTAATGTTAAGGGACACCACTATTTATACGGTATATGTTACTTTTATGTTTTTTTTTTAACTTAAATTCAAGACTTTCACTAAAAATTATGTGCAGAGCAGGAGGGTGTAAACATGGTCTGTCCATGGCATCAAATAAGTTGGGTATGCCATATTATTTTTTGCAATATATAAAACATTCTACAATTTAGGGATCACACCAATGTAACACAAACTGTAGGTATAATTATTTTGAACAGGGGTTCCCTGAGACCTGAAAATTATTTCAAGGTTTCGGGGGTTGAGAAAGGCTGGTATAAAAACTCAAAGCTGAATTTCTCTTAGTTTGTGATATACTTAATATTGTTACATGACTGTCTGACTTTATCATGGAGTATTAAAATTGTGCCTGCTCAGTTAATATTTCTAGATGCCGGCTGCAAGAGAAAGTACCAGTAAGTATGAGTTACTTGCTGATAAATGTCTGAACTTCTGCTGAGATCTCTGAGGGTAATTTTTCCCACCCCTGGCCAATTTTTCTGTGGGCTGTGGATGATCCCTCTATTTAAACCAACAAAAATGTCTGGTAAGGTCAGTAAATCAACGCAGTTTTCCTTATTTGGAAAGGTTCCTGAGAGAATTTTATGATTTTAATTAGTTATCTAATATTGTGACATATTAATGTGTCTAAGCAAAATTTTGTTTTAAATGGACTGTGGAAGTGTTCAAATCTTGTTACCCTCTCTATGTCACAGTGACCATTGTCATTGAAGCAGGAAATGGTATGCAATCCAAAATGTTACAGTTGTCTGTAGAATAGGGATAAAGAAGAAATCTATCATCTGCTGTGGGGAAAGAAGCCTAAATTGGAATTTTTCCTGCACTTTTGGAGGATTGCATCTTAGGGAAAGTAAGGCAAATCTCCCCAATGGGACACAAAAACCTAAATAGACAGGTATTTTAACCACTTCAGTACTGCGCTATAACCAAAAGTTGGCTACAAGCACGATACTATAGTTCTGGGAGGGCGTACATAGACGTCTTCTCAGAACCCCACCCCCTCTGCGCTGCCTGCAGCGTGCATCAGCTGTGCTCTGTGACTGGTGTCCTTCAGACACAGCTGATCACAGATCAAGGTAAAGTGCAAGTCATAGTGGCCATTTACCATGTGATCAGTTGTGTCCAGTCACATGTAAACAGACTTGCCAGTTATTGGCAGTCCTTTCTTCACGTGCTGTGTCTCTGGGAGGAAAGGAGTGCCGATAACCGGCAAGCTTGTCAGCATGCTGTTTATGTTGATAATCAAGGCAATGATCATCAGTGTCCTGATGATCAGTGCAGCCCCATCAGTGAAGCTTATCAGTGCCTATCAGTGCAGCTTATCAGTGCCCATCAGTGCAGTTTACCAGTACCTATCAGTGCAACCTCATCAGTGCCACCTCATGCCCAATTTGGATATTTTCTCTTATGGGTGTACTCACTTTTGTTGTCAGCGGTTTAGACATTAATGACTGTGTCTTGAGTTATTTTGAGGGGACAACAAATTTACACTGTTATACAAGCTGTACACTCATTACTTTACATTGTAGCAAAGTGTAATTTCTTCAGTGTTATCACATGAAAAGATATAATAAGATATTAACAAAAATGTGAGGGGTGTACTCACTTTTGCGAGATACTGTACATGCCTCCTGCATGTATCCTTACCTGTCAAATATCTCCCCTTTTACTGTTTGTAGCCCAGCAAAACTCCGGATTCTGTGGGCGAAGTTGTGCTGTTAGTAGACTCCCCGCCCACCTCTACACTCCCCTTGGCAACATATATTTTCTCCTGTGTATTTCTTACACTGAACTTCTGCTGGTCTCGTGGATTATGCCCCATGATCACTAGCATCCAGTCAAAACCCAGGAAAGGCACCACATGACTTCAACATGCCCAATCATGCTGAGGTGTGGAGTCGCCAATCCTGGGAGAGCTGAAGAAGAAAGGAGAGGGGATGTGAAGTAGACAGAATGCCTCTCTCACGCCCGTTCACGAGATAAGGAAATCACCTGTCCGTCACAGCAAGGGGGAGGAAACGGATACCTATTTCTCTGTGTGTTCATTTTTTTTTTTTCTGAAAAAAGATACAAAGATTGCTCAGTGCTGGATTAACTCTTTGTGGCAAGACTGGGCACAGATGACTTGACATCCTATACTCTAAAAGGTACAAGCCTTAATTTAAAAAAAAAGTTTTCAGATTTACATCCACTTTAACAGAAACATATAGGTGTATGGGTTTCAGTCTGGATCCAGCACTAGGCAGCACTCTAACGTACAGCAACAACCAGGACTGCCATTACTTTTGTCCCTGCTGAACTGCTAAAATGAAGCAAATTATTCTTTAAAGCACTTACCAGAGATGACCTCAAGCAAGAGCATCAATTTAAGGCCATTTCTGAAATCTTCCTCTATATTTTCAATTTGTGTGCCAGCTTTCCTCAGGTGAGAGTTGCACCAGGCTGTGAAGGTCTATAAAAGAAAACAAATTAAAGGAATAGGTATAGTTACAATGATCCACGTGTAGACGTTTTTAAAATAATAAATCAACCCGAATAAGCATAAGCATACCCGAATAATAATAAAGAAGCTTGATACTTGCTATTGAGACTGCAATAGTGTTTTCCTTTGGTGGGAAAAATGAATAGCAGTCAATAAAAGGTCTGTGTTGCTGAAATTCAAAGATAAATTCTAGCTGAGTTGCTAAGCAATTTATTTTTGAGATTTCTGGAGCTGATTCTCATGTTATCCAGTGCAGCAGCCGATAGTCATGGCACACTAGCGTATTGTAGCTGCATAGATACGCAATGTAATCAGCTACAGCAGCAACTCTATATCCAGCAACACATTGCCAGGGTAAAAAAAACTGAGAGATTTGTAGCTGCTACAAATTGCCAGGCTGACATTTCCTTAGGCTACATTCAGACGGCTAAATAGAAGCGGATTGTTTGCTGCATTCAGAGGTGGCTAAATTCTGCCTCTGAACAATGCAGCACTCTGTACTATAGCTACATACAAACTGGGCAATTAGCTGCAGCTAGTTTGTTTGTGGCCAAAACTGCAAACAAATGCAGATCCTCCACACACACTGGCTGCATCCAGGATTGGTTAGAGGCGTGTAACTGCTGAGATGAGCGGTTACATTCGCTTATTCTTGCTGACAGCGAGCACAGACTGCTGCTATTCAGCCACCTAAATGTAGCCTTAGGAAGCTAACCTGAAAACAACTGGGTTATACAAGATTTTTTTAAATGCATTTAGGACAAGTGAGCAAGCTTGTGCATATATAACATACATAAGTACGACAATCCTGCTTGTAATGTAAGAAAATCAGCATACCAATATGAATACTGCCAATGCTGAACTGTTTTTTAAAGATACAAGTTTCTGAGAATGTTTATGTAGCAAAGTCCCGGGGCCCCTGAAGCCCAATGGTGACCTCCAGAGTAAAGGACAGGTGACATCCTTCAGTGTAGAGTGGGTTACAAGGCATGAAGACGAACAGGTGGGTGCAAGACACTTTTTGAATGCAAAGAGATTTATTGTCTCTTAAACAGAACTGTGGGAGAGAGGATTAGGGCCAGGACACCCTTAGGTAGATGCAATTTTAATTGGCAGACTCCGAGACTTCTTTAGGTAGACAGCTATACAGGTGAAGGCCTCCAGCCGGACACCACTTCTGTATAGGTAGGACTGCTGTCTCCTATGGCAACAATCTTGTAGCTGTTACTAACAGTAAAGGTATTCAACTTCAACAGTTCTCTTTACCCCACACCCACTCACTGTGGGTCTTCAATCAACAAGCTCCCAGTCTCTCTCACTAGACTTCAGATCCTCTAGCCACTTGATCCCCAGAGCTCTTTCACTGTAGCACTCAGTATTTTCCTCAAGCGCCACCCCCGCTTCACTGCTGGGTCCCTGGCTTGGCACTCACAGATACTCCTCAAGCTTCACCCCTGCTGGCATGTTAGGTCCCTGGCTTGGAACTCCACAAGCGTCACCTCTGCTGTCCCACTGGGTCCCTGACTTGGCACTTGCTGATGCTTTCCCACTTCTTCACCGTCCCCGGTTGGCGAGAAGTCTGCTCTGGTACTGGCCCCAGCATACTCACAATGGTCTCCAGTAGCAAGGTGGATGGTCCCTTTGTGGCGACAGCTTCCCCTCCACCTCTGACCACGACTGGTTCCCCAGCCAGCGGAACCGCTACATCTGGTTGGACTACAAGCCCGCAGTCCCAACCCTACTTCTGGATAGGCTCTCAGATAGCCTAGCAGCCAGATGTCCCAGGGATAGGCCTTAGGTTTCTGGCCTAGCAGCCTGGGGCAATACAACACACGTCCACCCAGACAGCTGTCCAGGTGGCACAGAACCCCGATCACCTGACTCCACACAAATAAATAGGTTTTCCTAGCAGGCCAAGGGACCCAAGAAAATCCCTGCCTATTGGCTGAGACACCCCATTCATTCCTAATCTGTCCTTGCAATGCCCTTGTCTTATCTAATGTCACTAGACACCCGGCCATCTAGTGACAGAAGAGAGAAGTGCAGCAATTCGAAAATTAGGGAAAAATCAATTGACCTCCTAACAATTGGCCAAGACAACTATCACTTGGCAAATAAATTTAATAGCAACCCTGCCTAAACATCAGGGTGCTACATCTATCATGTATTTTTGGCATCAAAAATACTGAACACAAGTGATTTTTAATCACACATATGTATTTTGCACTGATACTTAAAGCATAAGTAATATTTCAGCACACATTTTTCAATCCAGAAAATGATCACACATGATACACTAGTAGCTACTCACATTTAAGCTCAATGTACCCCATATACTAATCCATTACCTAATCTTTAAATTTAAATTTTAACCTCAAGCCAACCCCCAAACCCTAATTCTTTAATGCTTTTGCAAACCAAAATAATTGAAACTTTGATGCAGAGACCAAATTTAGCATCAGTATGTATCAGTTAAAGCGGTAGTAAACCGCGGCTGTAAAAAAAACCAAAAAAAAACCACCTGTAAGGCCATTGCATAATGTTCTAGTATGCATCACATACTAGCACATTATGAAATACTTACCTTGGAATGAAGCTTGCAGCAGTGTGCTGTCACCGCTGAGAGGGCTGACATCTTCTGCCGGTCTTTCTTCTGGGTTCAAAGGGTTCGGGTTGCATGCGCACGGTAGCCCTCAGTTCCGGCACAAAGCTCTGAAGGTCCGGCAAGGTATGCCAGACCTTAGGAGGGCATGCGCCGGTGATGTAACTGGTTGTATCCAGGGTGAATATCTCCTAAACACTGCACGTTTAGGAGATATTCATTTTACCTACAGGTAAAACTTATTATAGACTTACCTGTAGATAAAAATCACCAAGCAGGCTTTACTACCGATTTACCTTGTTGTCAACACAGTTGACAGTGAGGTCTGAAAACCAGGAAGACACACAGGTGCACATTCTTATTAACATGCTCACAGCATATGGCATTGTGCATAAGGAACCAACATAGCCTGAACATAGCCCCAAAACCTAATCCTAATGGCCTGTACACACAAACCGAAAATTAGAAGCGATCGTACGGTAACCTGATCATATCATCCAATATTATCTGATTGGACAAGCACGAAAGTTTATCTCGTGCGATACCAGATCGTACGATTTTCATTTAATCAGTACAGTTGTCGTTCGATAATACAATAGAAATACACTACAACACATTACATCACTTCCGATTTTTTATTCTGTCGTACGAGAATTTTCGTAACCTTAGTAAACTCTTCATTTTTAATATGTGACTAGAATGCAAATGGACGATCTGTCGTCCGATTTTCATATCGTGTGTACGGGCCATAAACCTCAACCTGACCTTAACTTTACCTAAATTATACCAAAAACTTGTGCTCTAAACCTTACCTCAAACAATTATTATCAGTTATAGGAAGAATCCTATCACCAATAATAACTAAAATGTAAAGTAAGCCTATAGTAGTGCCAAAAGCACTATTGTTCCAAAACGTTATAGGCCTGACCAAGTATATTCTATCATTTGCTAAAATGTCCACTCTCTGAATGCAAATAATTGGTTATTTTTGTATAACTGCTGTTATCTCTCACTGCTACATGTTGCATTGCTTTTCTTTAGTTACCTGGATCACTAGCAGGCCTGCTTGATTTTTAAAGAAGAAATGATGGAGGCATCTATTATGTCAGATATGTATTTGTTAAGTTATTTAGATGATATGTTGCAGTATTAGAGAATCCTAAAAAAAAAGGGCTTTGGCAGTGGTCTTATGCATACAGACTAGATGAATGATAAAACAGAGATGTCTGTAGCAACTAATCAGATGTCAATATTAAATCTGTAACACTCAAGAGAAATGACATTGGGGATTCGTTCAGTCATAACTAAAAATATAACTAATTCCCTAAAGCATGATACAATATACTGGTATGGCACATTAGTTCAATAAAGCTATCAGAGAAGATCATACATAGAATGTAGGAAGGGGGCAGTTGCGTGTCATGATTTTTGGGATTCGGGGAATATAGTAAAAGATGATAAGATGGTAATTCATTTTAAAAACAAATATCTTTTAGGTTCTTCATCACTTCAACTGAGCCCTGTGTCTTGCAATGGTAGAGTTTTACTAATGTCATGTTTTTATAGTCTTGTCAAGTCTAGATCCAGCTTGCTGCTTGCTTTAAAAATCTTTCAATCATATTTTCTTTTCTGAGGTGTCTGGTCAACTAGACAAATCTGTCAGCTTCCTAGAAAGCTATTTATAGGGTAACGTTATCCTGGAGAGTCCCAAAGAGGGTTTATGGGAGGTACACTGTACAACATCTTGGAATGAGAGAGCTTGGCTATTCCATACCAAAGGAACAGGCAGCTGGGAGATCCAATTACTGTCTGCAATGTGGTGGGCTAACATCTTCCTGAAGTTTTTATGGTAGTAATGCTCTTTTTGTGGCACTGCATACCATATCATATGACACCTTTTCTTCAGCCAATAATAAATGTTTCATGTTACTGACAATGTATACATTTGAAGCACTTTAATTCACCTCAATGCCCATTTTACTGTGTAATATTAACATGAGTTGTTTGTAAGACTATTAATCAAAAAGAAACATGAAAGATAGGAATAAAGAGGAATTTGTATTACTACAATAATCTTAAAAACAAAATTTACAAAGCTAAGTTTTTGCCACCTTTGCCATTACCATTCCCTTAGATTATCACCATTGTAACTGAAATGTAAATATATAGAATAGATTAACAATGTTTATCCTGGATTACCCTCTGAACTGAGTTAATGCAATGGGGACAAGGCCTTAGCCATAGCTATTTAAACATGAATAGAAGGACCATACTACAGAAAATTACAAACGTGCATTTTGAATTAAAATATCCAAGGCACTTTGATGACCAGATCACCAAATTAACTTTATTGTCTAACAATACAGGCAATCACATTCAGGGTTGTTATGTGAAACCTGTCAAGAAAAAAATATAGGACCTGACCTATGAGACATACTTGTTCCATGTCAGTGACCCGCCAAGTTGTAGTTGAAGGATAAAAAGGATAAAGTCCTAGATCTTGCACCTTTAAAGACAAGCCAGCAACTGCAGCTCCTTTATTTACAGTATATTCAACAGTTTCTTTTAAGGTTCCACCAACATAATTTCTAAATTTGGTAATTGTCCACATTAATACACTTCAGAAAACTGGCCACAAAGTTTACTATTACTATTATTGTTTACAGTCTGTAATATCTACGCCTTATAAACTATTTAAGAAGATTATTTTGTTCCAATTTTACACAAAAATAAGGCTTACTAATTTGAAAATAAAATATATGTATATAGGATGTAGTAATGTAGAAAGGTAGTACAGACTTTACAAATGGGGATTGCTCAGTAGAGGCAGAAAGGTGTCAGCTCATCAATATATAACAATATCAATCAAAAACCTATTTATTTTTTATTTCAAGTTAAATTACTTTTACTATACATGTCCAACCAGCATAAAAATAATTAGTGGTGTGTCTGGGGAGCAATGTGATAAGTTTGTGGAATATTAAAACTAAATATTTCCTTATATCTGAACCACTAGGAAGATTTTCTAAAGCTCTGGCTTGTACTTGCATAATGCTATTTAAAAGTAATTAGGGAAACATATTTACTTATATCCATCAACAACCCTTTTTTTATATTCTCCCACATTTTCACAGCATTAGTTCTGCCTGTGCCCTGCTCCTGTGCCACCATGTTTAAAAATTACATTATTGATGGCCAGCTTTCTCTTTCTTGTCCCCTGTGCCGGGCTACCAAAAAATGTTGGCCCCTTTTTGATTCAGGATTTGTGCTCCATGCTGCTGATCTCCTGCAGACATTTCCTGTCCACATGCGCTGACTCCAGCAGCATCTGCACATCACTGGATGGGCTTCCAGATGGTGACAACAGTAAACCATGCCTGCACAATGTGTGTTGGCACAGATGCATGTAGTCTCCACCAGGGGTATATGCAATGGGTCACAACACAAGAGCACAACTGGGAAAAATATGTCATCCCATGACAGGATATGCAAAACAAGGACATTTTGGCATGATCATCAGGTGTAATAATAATTAAAAGCAGCACATTTTTAAATGTTAAAGCATTTTAGTTCTGCAGTCAGTTTAGACTTACTGATAGCTATACTTGAAATTACATTTACCAAAAAACTGCAAGTGCAGGTAAGTGGCTGCTGTACATAAAAACAAATTGTGCAACTTTGATCAAAGTTAAATAATGCCCTTGTTATGGGTGTAGGTCATTTATGTACCTTCTGAAGCCTGACAGAAAAACTCCCAGAGATCACATCATCCCGTCCTGCCTTGTTGCTAGGTTGTTGTTAAGGGGCTCCTTGCTCTTACTGTTCACCTCCACCATAACAGAAGCAAGCTATTTCTCCCTTTTAAATTTCCTCATATGCGCTTTCTCTCTATCCAAACTCAGTAGCTCTGAACTCAGCGTTTGAGAGCTCACTCCTGTGATGCTATGGGTGAACAGTAAGAGCTAGGAGTCTTTTAAGAAGCCCTAAGCAACAAGGCAGGACAGGATTCTATCGCTAGGACTTTTTTAGTCAGGCTTCAGGAGGTACATAAATGGCCTACGCCTACACAAAGGAATTATTCAGCATTGGTGAAAGTTGCATAGTTTGGTTTAATCTAATATGTGATTTTAAAGGAAACTTGGACATGGAGGTATCCAGAAATTGCTGGTGACGACCTCTTTTTTAAATACAAGTTGCCTGAATGTCTCTGATGTTACTACTTGGATAAGACGGTAATACAAGAGATCCAGAATGAACTCAAAGATCCTAAATGTTTTTTTCTTCTAGGCTACACTCACAGCACTTTAGCTACCCTTCTATTGCATTACTTCCCTCCCTCTCACCTTCCTTTCACTCTTGCTTTACACTCTCTAAGTTTTTATTTTTTGCTTTTATCTCCCTAATGCCTTTTCTCTTTTGCTTTACTGTATGTTGCTGCTTTCCAAATCTACCATACACTTGCTCCATTTTACCATTCAAGTGGATTGGTAGTACCCCCTGTTACCATTGGATTGGAATTTTGTTGGCTACAGTTCAGGGCCCTAGGATCTTGAGACCTTTTGGAATGCACTTGTCTCTCATTTTTGAGCTAGGCCTTGCTGTAATATTCTCATATTATGAAGATCTAACTTCTATTCAGGGATCACTGCATATTTATTAGAGCCCTGTGCTTTTTGTCCCATGTTTGCATTCCATCTAGGACAAAGTATTGTGCCTTTCTACTGTATGCTTTTTTTTCTAAAAACTATAAAAATATATGCCTGATCCTGCACTCCCGGGTAGCGGGCATGAGTGCGCACCATGTGTGGCTTGCTTCCGTTGTGGTTAGTCACAGGGGGAGCCGATGGGTGGCTACTGTGGACTCGACGTCCGCCAAAACCTGCTGATCATTTGGTACACAGGCAAAATGGCAGTCTGCCTATGTAAACAAGGCAGACATGGATCATGTGTTCCTGCAAAGCTGTCTTTCCCTAGTACAAGCATCTCTCCCACAGTAAGAAGACATCAGCTAGACACACAGTTAACCCTTTGATTGCTCCTAATGTTTAACCCCTTCCCAGCCAGTGTATAGCAGTGACAGTGCATATTTTTAGCACTGATCACTGTATTAATGCCACTGGTTCCCAAAAAAGTGTCAAAAGTGTCAGTTATGCCGCGTACACACGAGCGGACTTTACGGCAGACTTTGCCCGGCGGACTTTTCGATGTACTTTACGACGGACTTTCTGAATGAACGGACTTGCCTACACACAATCCACCAAAGTCCGTCGAATTTGTACGTGATGACGTACGACCGGACTAAAACAAGGAAGTTCATAGCCAGTAGCCAATAGCTGCCCTAGCGTGGCTTTTTGTCCGTCGAACTAGCATACAGACAAGCGGACTTTTTGACCGGACTCGATTTCGACGGATTGATTTAAAACATGTTTCAAATCTAAGTCCATCCAACTTTTGAGAAAACAAAGTCCGCTGGAGCCCACACACGATTGTATTGTCCGACGAAATCCCGTCTGCCGGGCAAAGTCTGCCGTAAAAAATATTGTTTTTTTTTTTTTTTTTTGTTTTTTTTAATTGTCTGTCTTTTTTTGTTTAGAGCGCAAAAAATAAAAAATGCAGCAGTGATCAAATACCACCAAAATAAATCTCTATTTGTGGGGAAAAAGATATACATTTTGTTTGGGTACAGTGTCGCTCAACCACGCAATTGTCAGTTAAAGTAACTCAGTGCCCTATCGCAAAAAAATGGCCTGGTCAGGAGGGCGGGGGGGGGGGGGTTAAATTGCTTTCATCTATTGAAATAAATATGATCATGCCCACTATACAAAACCTGATGTAGCCTCAAACCAAACTCTGCTTACTGTATTCAGGCCAATATGTCACAATCTCTGCCAACCAACTGTGAACTGGGCAGTCAGCTTAGTAGACACTTTTAGACCAGCTGGTTTATGGGCACTTGGCAGGGGTCAGAACTGTCTGCTAAGCGCCCATAAAATGTGGCAGTATAAATGAGGCCTTAAAATGCAGTTCCAGAAAAGTGACATTAACCAATAATTTGTTAATGCTATTCAAGAAACATTGCTAAGCACCAAAGGCATTCTTCCAGTTGGCTTATATCTGAGTTCTGTATAATCCTTTGCAGCCATATTTTAAAAAATCTGCTTGTGTGTGTGTAGGGGGGGGGGCACCCTGCAGTAACTAATCATTCCATCCAAAAGTTATATTTGCTGACCTAGGAATCCAAATGCAAATATCTTACCACTAGAGTCCAAGAGAGAAGCCCTAGTCTGCAAATGCAAGCTTTAGGTTCAAAACAGAACAAATAACAAAGGATAGCTCATTAAAATATAAAATAGCTAAACCAACTTTTGCTGCAATATTCAACTTGAATTAAGAGTTTTAAACCACAGTGCTTTTTTTCTGCAGATAGATGTTCTCAGTCTGTTGGCCACCATTATTCAACCCAGCTCTTCTGAGCCCAGGTCTTCCAGGACACATCCCACCCTGTGACTGGACAGTGAAAGTAGAAGCGGCACAGTAATGAGTTCATCTCTATCTCTCTCTTTTCTCTCTTCCTATCAGCATGCTTCTAAAGCCTCGTACACACGATCGGACTTTAAACAAACTTTTCCGTGGATTTCTGTCCAAAGGGCATTGGCCGTGAACTTGTATTGCATACACACAGCAGGACTTTTTAGGCAACAAACGCGAACGTAGTGACATTTCAACGTACTGACGACACTTAAAAAGAGGATGTTCAATTCTCCGATGCCACCCTTTGGTCAAATTCTGTATTGCTGTCTGATCTTTTGCATTGGTTCTGAGCATGCATGTTTGTACTTTGTACTAAAGTCCGATGGTTTTGTGTATATACGATTGGACTTGCCGACGTAGGACTTTTGTTGCTGCCAAGTTTGTCTGTTCGCACAGCCAACATTTGTCCAATGAAAACCGAAAAAGTTTGTTCAATAGAGTGTACACATGGTCGGATGTTGCCTTAAAACAGCTAATTTGCACGTTTGTTGTCAAAAGGTCCGATCGTGTGTATGGGCCTTTAGACTGATAGGTTCCTATCTCTGCTGTACAAAGACTACAAGAGGCTGAAACTAGGTCAAATTTGGAGAATTATATGGCCTGCATTTAAAATATATATATTTAGTGATGTATTAATAATTACAGAGCTGCACTAATTTGTATCTTTTATATTTGCCTAGAGTTCACATTTAACTCTAAAACTCCACTTAGTAGTAAAGCTACCTTAACCCCTAAGACATGCTAACAGTGATTGTCAGCAACAAAAGTTTGATATGCCAAGTCATTACCATGTCAGCACCAGCGTATTTATTCCAAACAACATTTTTCACACATTTTAGTCTGCTTAGTTCATCTCGGGCAATGCACACTGTATTCGACCAGCTAGTTCTTATTTCAAACACTGAAAAATTATGCCTATTTTCTTTTATCCTTAAATTTGTATTTTTGCCATTTTTCTCTTTGTTTGCATATGTTTGAATTGACATCTCAGTTAAAGTGGTATTAAGCCAAAAATCAAACATTTGATATATTGCAGCTTACCAGTTCTTAGATGTGATGGCCGCATTAGTTTTCTTTTTTAAAATTTATTTCCTTTATTTTCAGCTGTGATCCAGCCAGTAAGTCTGTTGTTTTTCAACAAAACAAGCTCTCTTGCAAATGTATCAGTTGGAGTGTTCAGACAATCTATTTACCACTGACTGGGGCACTTACAATGATTAGATACAATTTATTCCTGTAAAACCTTTATCTCAAAAGAAAAAAAAACGTAGCTGTGACTGCTTGTGTAACTGCAGTGTGAGCTAGATTTTGGCTTCAATTTGTTAGTGTATCCAAAACCTGCTAGTACATATAATATTCCCCTCCCCTAAACTGACAATGCTGCTGTCCAGAGATGCCCTGTGTGCCTTTATCTAGAGTGGGAACACTCTAAATAGGAGGTGACCAGACCACCAGGTGAAAACACCGAGAAAAAAAAGAAAACTAACGCAGTCACCATATCTAATGATTGATAAGCTGCAATATATTACATTTTTGGTTTTGCATTTAATATCGCTTTAAGCTTTACATTGGTTGCTTTAATGATCCATAAATAACTTGGCAACTAAAGTAGAAAGCTTTAATAATGGAAGCAGCATGCTGGCATACTATACAAGTGAATGTTAACTGTGGGCATAGGTTTTAAAAATGACAGTTTGACCTTTTGAATTTGATTGGCTGTTCTGTGAAAAAACAGACAGTTCATATTTAGGACCTTCTAACAGATAAAGCCCTATATTACTACAGACAGACATGCTACAATTGTTTTTCCAATCGTGAAATCAGTTGGATAGAAAAAAATCTTTGCAAGGTGTCCTCAACTAACTATCCTTTCTAAAGCCTAAAATCTATCTTCCTATCCCTTGTATTTCAATCTATATCCTAATTAAGCCATTTAAAATATCCATATGACCTCATGCCCCTATCTTTCTCCCTTCCCTACCCCTCCTCTACAGAGGAGGAATCTGGAGCTAATTTAGACATTACCTTTAAAGGATCCACTGTCCAGAATAGCAGCTGTTACATGATGCTAAATTCCTCTGGCTACTTCCCTTACACACGCAAACCATTATAGCTCAGAACAGCGGCTTTACAAGAGAAACTCTTGGTGGGTATATCTGTATGGACACTAGACTCTCTAAAGTAATATTTAGAAACTAAACATTGATGCAGCCTTTTGGTTCCCACAAAAGTACTTTAAATCCAAAACATAAATACATTAGGCCTTAGGCATTTACCTAATAGCATTGCTGTATGATATATGCTATTACAAATATTGGCTCTTTTCCTGTTGCTGTATATCAAACTATTGCTTGATTTACGTGGTTTACGTATTAAGGGCTAAGTCGCCTATCTTGGGAATCCTGACTTTAGGGCTGTCCTTTTCTTTTTTTTAATATAACTTTATTTTGTAGAACAAAGCCCAAATTCCTCCAACTCACCCTCCTCCTCAAAAGGATATATTTAATCACATGTAACCAAAGATAGCCAGTATATATGCCATGACTGAGTATATGTTTGGTGCATTGTTCGGTGAATCCATTGTAATAAAATCTGTTATTTTGAGATGCTGGTGTAACAAAGGAGTTGTCTGTTCACATATTTTCCTGTATGTAATCAAACAAACTCAGGCCAGACATTTGCAGCAGTCATGGCCCCAGCCTGTTTAGGTCTGGCCAGATCATTTTATTCCTAATGGAAGATGATTGGGTGGGGAAGAGCAAATGGAGCTTTATTCTATAAAAGTGGATAAAATATGTTGTTGTGGCTCTAACTTTAGTCCACCATCCAAATAACAGGCTGCACACCAAAGACATTCAACTCAAGCCAAGGATTATTGCAATGACAGCACACTCCCAGATAGCAAGGATAACTTGTCACAAATTTGTGGCAGTGTTGAATTGGAACTTTTGTTAACCTGCTGCATATTTTCACTAGCAAGTTGAACACTTGCAGAGCGCTTGAATCACAAGTTCTAGTTGACACTTTTCCAATTTGTAGCAAATTTGCATGACATGTCTCTAGCAAGAGAAAAGTTGCAGTGGTGAGTCTATAGGCAGAGTTCTGTTGCACAACATAACTGAACTGAAGCAGACTTGCAGAATGTTTTCAAAGAAAGTTGATCTGGAGTCATGCAATGCGGACTTGCTGCAATTGTGCAACACACTCATTTTCAAATTGCAGCTCAACTGTTATCTGGGCTGCTCATTCCTACCCAAAGCCATTCCCCCAAGATGTTTCACCCATTGCAGGGCTTAATCATGGGAATGATCCCCAGGTGAAACATGTGGGAGGCATGGCTTTGGGTGGGTGTAAGTGGAGTGCTGTCATTGCAAAAAAAACCTTGGCTAAATTCTTTGGTGTGCAGCCCATTATTTGGGACTACAGTGGAGCAAGAGCAGACTCCAGGGCCTTGATGCACAGCTGATTGCAGGAAATCAAGGCATATACAGGATGGCCTGTGAGCAGTGAAAGGGGTTGGGTTCATCTAGAAGTGTTATATTTTAAAATTGTATAGAGATGTTTTAGTACATCTTAACCTGGCCATACACTGTACAATTGAATTGTACAATCTTCTTTAGATTTACCAAAACTATATCATATGATAAATAATGCAACCCTAAACAATAATTTCAGTTTGTATCCATTCAGATAGGCCTTCATACTTCAGAATGTGTGGTAGAGCTAATGGAGACTGAACATTCTGAATGTATAATGCATGGTCACTTTTTTAAATACATCCGATTTAATTGGTTTAATGGTTTTAAAAACTCTCTTATATTACATAAACCCCCAGTGAATGTGTGTGTGTGTGTGTGTGTGTGTGTGTGTGTGTGTGTGTATGTGTGTATATATATATATATATATATATATATATATATATATATATATATATATATATATATACACACAATATATACACGTGTTTTAGCTATAGTAAGGAAGGATTAGAACCCTAGCATCTTTACTCTCATTAGGCAGATTTCCTTGCACTTCCTGTTTCTCTCCAAGACACAACCAGAAAAAGTGTAATCCTCTCCAAGTATGAGGGAAAATCTCACCTCTGACAGTCCCAAAACAATTCTCCCCAGTGGGAGATGTTCCCTCTATTTAACGTTTTAGATTCCCCCCTCAACTTTCCTTCCATTCCCAGATAGCAAGGATAACTTGCCACAAATTTGTGGCAGTGTTAACTTGCTGCACATTTTCACTGGCAGGTTGTACACTTGCAGAACACTTAAAGCACAAGTTCTAGTTGGCACTTTTCCAATTTGTAGCAAATTTGCGTGGCAAGTCTCTAGCAAGAGCAAAGTTGCAGTGGTGAGTCTACAGCAAGAGCTCTGCAAATCTACAGCATGATAATTCAGCCACAGTGACCCCTGTGTGACCCCTCTGGTGGGATGACTTTTGCCCAACGTAACTGAACCAGAACTTGCAGAATGTTTGCAAAGAAAGTTGAGTCATGTAATGTGGACTTGCTGCAATTATGCATTAAACTTGTAAACCCTTGCAACTCTAGTAATATCCTAGCAAGTCATTTTCAATCTTGCAGCACAATTGCTTGCTATCTGGGTTGACAATGGTCCCCAAGAATAACGAGTTTAGCTCTCTCCAAAAACAGAGAGATATAAAAAATAAAAACCTGGCAGAGCTTATAACCATTCCCTATCCTATCTAAAAGAAAAAAAAATGTTTAGGCTGTAGTAATACTTCATAATAAAACTTCAAGCCAATTTTTTTTTGGATAGACTAGAACATTTTATCAGCTTTATATTGATGCCTGTGCCCTATTGAAAAGATTACATTGCTGTTTTGGTGAAACAGCAGGATGGAAGGGATTCTCCCCAGTGGGGAGGACACAAACAACAGTTTGGATTTTGCATTAACCAAAAGTTTTCGAATATAACCAATGACTAGGCTGTTGTACTAAGCAGACAAAAATGATATGCATTGATTTTTTTTGTCAATTTGATTGGTTTCTTATCCTAAATACTAGCACAAATAAATGTGTGATTACAAAGAACTGGACTACAATAAACTAAATTTAGCAATTTTCCTAGTACTAGCTGATACAAATAAATCTTTTGACACAGCTACTTTTGGAAATGGGGAGGGGGACAGCTGGTCTTCCTGCGGTTGTAGCCTTTAGTTTCAGCATTTTATAACATTTCTGTTTTAAAGAGACCGCAATAGCAGAGTCTCCAAGGAAAGGCACACTTGTAAAACAAATATGTATGTACTGCCGCTCACACTGCTGAACACCACTTGACTGCTGAGAAATGGTTTCTCCTGGTGATCTCGGCATCATAACAGGGGACATTGGTGATGTAGAGGTTGGCAGAAGGAACCAGGAGAGCTGCTTTCTAAAGTGTTCTCTACATTTCAGGTAAAAATTCTATAAACCAAAGTGAGGACATCATTTTGGATGGCCATTTGAAACATTGTGGCAAAACTATATAAAAAGCTTTCATATGGAACATTTATGGCACATTACAAGATTAATCAGGCATCTTTTACTGTGGTGAAGTTTGTCAGAAGCATATTAGATCTTCCAGCCTTACTGTATAGTAAACTTTTTGATACTGTACATTTATCCTACATTGTTTCTTTTATCTCCTAGCCTAGCTCCTGCCTTTCTGGTGAAATAATTTGGCAGCATATAATTTTCCATCGCAGTTGATGATGTCATAAGAAGGTACATCTATGACTAGGGAAAGTTTATAGAATAACCAGTTCTTTGGCGTTAACCACTTAAGCCCCGGACCATTTGGCTGGCCAAAGACCAACTGACAATGACGCGGTCCTGTGATATTGCTCCCAAACAAAATTGACGTCCTTTTTTCCCACAAATAGAGCTTTCTTTTGGTAATATTTGATCACCTATGTGGTTTTTATTTTTTGCGCTATAAACAAAAAAAATTGAAAAAAACGCATTATTTTTAACTTTTTGCTATAATAAATATCCCAAAAAAAAATATAAAAAACATTTTTTACCTCAGTTTAGGCCGATATGTATTCTTCTACATATTTTTGGTAAAAAAAATCCCAATAAGCGTTTATTGATTGGTTTGCGCAAAAGTTATAGCGTCTACAAAATAGGGGATAGTTTTATGGCATTTTTATTAATATTTTCTTTTTACTAGTAATGGTGGCGATCAGCGATTTTTATCGTGACTGCGACATTATAGCGGACAAATCGGACACTTTTGGTGCGATTTTGGGACCATTCACATTTATACACCGATCAGTGCAATTAAAAATGCATTGATTACTGTGTAAATGTGACTGGCAGTGAAGGGGTTAACCACTAGGTGGTGCTGTAGGGGTTAAGTGTGTCCTAGGGAGAGATTCTAACTGTGGGGGGAAGGGGGCTGTGTGTGACACGACACTGATCACCGCTCCCGATTACAGGAAGTGGGAATCAGTGTCAGTGTCACTAGGCAGAATGGGGAAATGCTTGTTTACAGCAGCATTTCCCCGTTCTTCCTCTCCGTAAGACGATCACGGGTATCCCCACAGACATCGAGTCCGCGGGACCCACGATCATGCTCACGGAGCTTCCAGCGGGCGCGAGCGCGCCTGCAAGCCGCTTCTTAAAGGGCAACGTACAGGTACGTGATTCTGCCTGTACGTGCCCTTCTGCCGCAGTATATCTGCGTGAGGCGGTCGGGAAGCGGTTAAAGGGAGTGCGGCCCACCCTGTGAGGATTCAGCCATAGGAAGCACACAAGAAAGGAAAAATGACAGAACGGTGAGTATACAATTTTTCTTTTTTTAAATGTTTTCTGTCTATCATGTTCTTAGGATGGGGGAGGGCAATACATATTTAAGTCTGTTGAGTCAATGCCTTTTTAACAATCTTAGCATTTGATTTTATGATTGCTTTGTTAAATGTTAATTGTGCCTAAGTACTACCCTTAGGGCCCATTGACATTAGGAATCGCACACTCCTGTGCAATTCACATGCAGTTCAGTGTGGTGTGATTTGAGCCCATTCATTTTGAATGGGCTCAAATTACACTGCACCACACCAAAAGTAGTTCATGCACTACTTTTTGAAATGCACTATGCAGGCAAATGCACTGCGTTTGCAACCTGCGTCTGGGGTAGGGTGACCAGACAGTCCCAGGACTGAGGACACTCTCCCCGGAACAAATCTGTCCCCGGATTGCAGGGGCGGCATCAGGCAGGGCCACATTTAAGCCAGTACAATACCCTTAATGAGCGGGCACCAGATCCATGGGGGGGGGGGGCCTGCACTTCCCTGTCCTTGCAGTTTGTAAAAAGTCCATCGGGATAGCAGAGATTCCAGCGGTATGGGGGAGGCTGTCTGTAACACTCCCCTGTTGTCTAATCAGCTTAGGCTGTCCCTCAGGGATGTTTACTATCTCCTGAGACTGCCGGAATTGGTGGGCGGGGTCAGGGCGTGGCTACCTCCTCCACTCCTCCTACAGACTCCTCCCCTCAGGCTGATCCTGCGGCTAAAGAAGAAAGAGGAGGAGAAAGCACAGCTGCCTGGGAATCTCCATCACCTGCCATGCTGTAAGTGACTGAGCACACTGTCATTACATACAGACCTAACATGTCACTATTTCACCCTACACTGTCCTAACCTGCCGTATACTGTCACTACATACTGAACTAGCCTGGCGTATACTGTCACTACATACTGAACGAGCCTGCCGTATACTGTCACTACATACTGAACGAGCCTGCCGTATACTGTCACTACATACCAAACGAGCCTGCCGTATACTGCCACTACATACTGAACGAGCCTGCCATATACTGTCATTACATACTGAACGAGCCTGCTGTATACTGTCACTACATACTGAACTAGCTTGCCGTATACTGTCACTACATACTGATTGAGCCTGCCGTATACTGTCACTACATACTGAACTAGCCATCCGTATACTGTCACTACATACTGAACTAGCCTGCCGTATACTGTCACTACATACTGAACGAGCCTGCCGTATACTGTCACTTCATACTGAATGAGCCTGCTGTATACTGTCACTACATACTGAACTAACCTGCCGTATATTGTCACTGCATAGTGAACGAGCCTGCTGTATACTGTCACTACATACTGAATGAGCCTGCTGTATACTGTCACTACATGCTGAACGAGCCTACCTTATACTGTCACTACATACTGAACTAACCTGCCGTATATTGTCACTGCATACTGAACGAGCCTGCCGTATACTGTCACTACATACTGAACGAGCCTGCCGTATACTGTCACTACATACTGAACTAACCTGCCGTATACTGTCACTACATACTGCCCTAACCTGCCGTATACTGTCACTGTACTGCCCTAACCTGCCGTATACTGTCACTGTACTGCCCTAACCTTTTTTTTTTGTCTCATGGAAGAAATATGAGAAATAACATATATATCATACAATCATTCCATAAACACTGCATATATCATTTGAGGAAAATATGCTTATAAAATAGTTTACCATTTGTCAATAAAAAAAAAAACATGTCCTCGGATTTCGTTTTAAAAATCTGGTCACCTTAGTCTGGGGTGTTGTTAACATTGACACTTACTGCAGATCGCAACTGCAGTACATTTGAACATGGTAACTGCAGTGCATTTCGAAAGAGGTGCAGGAACCGCACACAGAATGTGGGTTTCCTGCACTGCGTTCTGGTATGAACGGAACCTAAAACTATAACTTTTATCTGGGGTTCCTCCAGGCCCGGATTTACTCCCTTTGCCGCCCCAAGGCCGGGCCCTTCAATGCCGCCCCCCCCCCCACACACACACACACACACACACACACACCACCAGAAAGAGCCCCCAGACATAATACAGTCAAAGACTGCAGACATGATACAAGAGATGGTCAGAGACTGCAGACATGATACAGGAGACGGTCAGAGACTGCAGACATGATACAGGAGACGGTCAGAGACTGCAGACATGATACAGGAGACGGTCAGAGACTGCAGTTCCTATGGACATTAGTAGATAATGGCCGATCGTCCCTCTCACCTGACCCAGCGATACAGCAATAGTTCCTCTGATCAGGAGTCAGCTCACTCTGAATTGCCCGTGGCGATTCCGCTGGGTAGCACCCAGATCTGTATTCCTGCAATGACTCCATTCCTTTCTCCGCCAGGGATGGCACCAGGCTGTGTGGCTTTCCCTCTGGTGGCACAGGGCAGCCGGGTTCTCTCTCTCTAATGGTTTTCCCTCAGCAGTGTCCTCTCCCTCTGGAGTCCTGGGTGTACTTTCCTCGGTGTAGACCCCCCCAGGACAAACCACCCCCCTCCATTAGTACAGACCCCTCCAGGACAAACCCCCATCCATTAGTACAGACCCCCACCAGGACAAACCCCCCTCCCTTCATTAGTACAGATCCCCCCAGGACAAACCCCCCTCCCTTCATTAGTACAGATCCCCCCAGGACAAACCCCCCTCCCTTCATTAGTACAGACCCCCCCCAGAACAAACCCCCCTCCATTAGTACAGACCCCCAGGACAAACGCCCCTCTATTAGTACAAACCCCCCCGGACAACTCCCCCTCCATTAGTACAACCCCCCTCAGGTCAACCCCCTCCATTAGCACAGACCCCCCCAGGACAAACCACCCCTCCCTTTATTAGTACAGACCCCCCCAGGACAAACCCCCCTCCATTAGTACAGACCCCCAGGACAACCCCCCCCTTCATTAGTACAAACCCCCCCGGACATCCCCCCCCTTCATTAGTACAGACATCCCAGGACAAACCCCCCCTTCACTAGTACAGACCCCCAGAACAAACCCCCCCTTCACTAGTACAGACCCCCAGGACAACCCCCCCTCCATTAGTGCAGACATCCCAGGACAACCCCCCCCTCCATTAGTGCAGACATCCCAGGACAAACCCCCCCTTCACTAGTACAGACCCCCAGTACAACCCCCCCTCCATTAGTGCAGACATCCCAGGACAAACCCCCCCTTCACTAGTACAGACCCCCCAGGACAACCCCCCTCCATTGGTGCAGACATCCCAGGACAAACCCCCCCTTCACTAGTACAGACCCCCCAGGACAACCTCCCCTCCATTGGTGCAGACATCCCAGGACAAACCCCCCCTTCACTAGTACAGACCCCCCAGGACAACCCCCCCTCCATTAGTGCAGACATCCCAGGACAAACCCCCCCTTCACTAGTACAGACCCCCAGGACAACCCCCCCTCCATTGGTGCAGACATCCCAGGACAAACCCCCCCCTTCACTAGTACAGAGCCCCAGGACAACCCCCCCTCCATTAGTGCAGACATCCCAGGACAAACCCCCCCCTTCACTAGTACAGACCCCCCAGGACAACCCCCCCTCCATTAGTGCAGACATCCCAGGACAAACTCCCCCTTCACTAGTACAGACCCCCAGGACAACCCCCCCTCCATTGGTGCAGACATCCCAGGACAAACCCCCCCCTTCACTAGTACAGACCCCCAGGACAACCCCCCCTCCATTAGTGCAGACATCCCAGGACAAACCCCCCCTTCACTAGTACAGACCCCCCAGGACAACCCCCCCTCCATTAGTGCAGACATCCCAGGACAAACCCCCCCTTCACTAGTACAGACCCCCCAGGACAACCCCCCCTCCATTAGTACAGACATCCCAGGACAAACCCCCCCTTCACTAGTACAGACCCCCCAGGACAACCCCCCCTCCATTAGTGCAGACATCCCAGGACAACCCCCCCTCCATTAGTGTACAGATGGAGACAGGCTTGGGCGGGAGTGAGAGACACAGGAGGACACAGGAGAACACGCGCCCCCCCCTCCCCCGCACAGAGACCAGCCGCTCCGATCAGCCGCTCCGATCTCCTTCGGCTGCTCTCCTTCTCTGACAGGAGGAGGGAGGGGGGACAGGCTTGAGCATCGTAAAACCAGCAGCGGCGGTGACCTGCGGAGGTCGCCGCCTCAGTCTGGACACACACAGAGAGGAGGAAGAGGAGGGAGAGGAGCACTCTAGTGCTTCAGCGCCCCCACCTCTCTGGCGCCCGGGTGCGCTGCATCACATGCTGCTATGTTAGTGTGGGGGGTGGCCGAGAATTCGTTGCAGGAGCGGAGCCGCCCCTGTACCACTGCCGCCCCGAGGCCTGGCCTCGGTGGCCTTGTGGGAAATCCGGCCCTGGGTTCCTCATGAAAAATAGCAGCATACTTCCTGGTATGTGAGTGTGCCTAGGTACTCCTGTACCTAGTGCATCAAAGTTGCATACATTCAGTGCGAATTTAAGACCTCTGGCTGGTAATCTCAACAGAGTTTACATGGGTACATAGTTGGTAAGGTCCAATAAAGACACCAGTACATTCAGTTCAACCTGAGCGTGTGTGTGTGTGTGAGAGACAGAGACTACTATTCCATATCCCTGTACATTGTGCTCACTAAGAAACGCATCTTAAAGTTTTTTTAACTTATCTACACTCTTTGCTGACACCACCAACAGCAACAACATCCTAAGGACCATAACAGTAAAAAGCCCCTTTTGCAATTTAAGACTGAACCGCTTCTCATCCAACTTCATTGTGTGGCCTCATGTCTTTTTTAGAGACCTAAGGTTAAAGTATTTCCTCCCAATGCTAGAGTCACAATTCAAGGATTTGTACATTGCTTCATATCCCCTCTTAAAGTAGTTGTAAAGTCAATTAATGACAGACACATTATTTTACAGATAAATGCTATACTGTCCTAAATCAAGGGTCATTTTTTTTCTTAATATACATGACTGTAGAGATATTCCTTGTAAAATTGCAGGTCACGTGATCACTCTTGCTTGCTGAGCGATCCACGGACCTGCTGGTGGGCATGCCAAGAGAGGGGGGTATGATGTTATTGCAAAAAATTATGTTGCCACTGAGCTTCTGCATTTCCATAGCAATAAAATGTAGTCAGACCCAACGGCAACATCACTTTCCCCACCCAAGTCCAGTGAGAATAGGGGAGGAGCGGCTGGGGGAGGCATGATTAGAGGGGGCACGGCTTTCCACAGACAACGGAGATACAGGCACGCTGTGCTCTAGCACAGCGTGCCTGTATTAACAGCGGTATGACACAAGATGTAAACTGACCGCACTAACATGGATTGGCAGCCATGCTAGAGTGGTCAGTTTACTCTCAGGAGGAGATGCACAGGCAGGATCAACCAGGTATTGCACAACACAGGCAGGGCTGAAAAAAACAATAATAAAAAATGTATTACATGTATTACAAGAGGCAGTAACATCATTTTTTTAGGTTTACAAACACTTTAAGTGTTTTTTTTTTCCCCCAGGGAGAATAAGTTTAATGTTTGTAGTTTATGCTCATAGTTGAGGTCCTCCAGCCCCCTTTTTAGGTCTGTTGCCCTTATCTGGACACTCTCGAGTTCAGGTACATCCTTCCAGATTTAACTGTCTGTGCTGCTCACTGGTTTTCTTGCTTGAGGCTGTTACCTAATAATGCCCTGCCTTTACCAGAGTGGTCACTCCCACAAAACAGAGACACAATGCAGAACAAGGCACGGTGTGTAATTAATGGGGGAAGATGCAGGGAGACAAGAGTAAATAGTGGGAGTAGTGTTTTACTCTCTGTGTGCCTTTTGTTGGGCAAGCTTGAAGAGTTCAGTTCCTCTATAAGAGCATTTGTAACGGGTATTTACATGTGTTTTACATGGTCTTATCTAAAAAAAAAATCTCTGCATACTGCTTTAATGCATACTACATGTGAGTTTTTTCATTCATTTTTATATGCCCCAAAACACACATTGAGACAGTAAAAATTATGCAGGCTGCATTTATCACAATACTAAATATGTGCAGAAATCTGAATGGACTATTGACTTTGACAATTGTATGTTTACTACGGATTTTCTGTGGTAATAAATGGACATAAAAGCAATGTTGTACCACTACAAGTGTACTACTAGTCTTCATTTGCTGTTTTCTTGCAGCACTATTGTCATTAAATAGGCAAAAGTTACTCTAATAACTCTAATAAGTATAGCAAAATTACACTTTCACAACAACACACAGCTATTAAGTTTTTGGTCAATAGGAATTTTCTTGAAAGTGCTGGTTGCCTCCCTCTTTAACAGAAGCTGGGGGGGGGGGGGGGTCACAGACCCTGAACGAAAAAAATGAATTCTTACATTTCTCAAGCTTTCATTATCTGCATAACTGTTTTGGGTCTATGAATCAAGAGTATTGAAGCAGCCAGGCAACTATAATTTTGAGAAGGTATTTTAGCAGTGGCAGCCCCCATATGTGTACACATGACAGGTGTACTGAAAAGGCTATATATGGCTAACTTGCTGTTCTTCTAATTTCCACGATGATCCACCTTTTTCTACATTTATGAACAGTCTTGTTTGACCCCTTTCTGCCTGCCCCGGAGTCCCTTTAGGCAGTTCTGAATGTCCACAGGGTGGGAAGTATCAGCGATCATGAGACCACTGTTACAGCGGTCACATGATCAGAAGCCAGGTCCATGGCTACCGATTTTTAGTCTGTACTAAGAGCTGTCTTTCTTTGTGCTGGGAGCATGCAGTGAGCACCCTCCCAGCACATAACTATTGACCGCCCAATAATGCATATGTGCAGTGTGTGGGTGTTAAAGTGTACCCTTTTGACCCTGCATATATGTGTTGGGTGGTCATGAAGGGGTTACATAGGAACTGAACTCTGGAAACTCTGCCTAATAAACAGGCAGTCAGAAATCAAAAGACCAGCCACCAATAATAATAACCCCATTACTGACTAACTATGCCTTGTTCTGTACAGTGTCTCTATGTGGTGGTGGCCATCTTGATAGTGGCAGGGGTTTGTTTCCTCATGTCAGAACCTCCAGCAAAAAGAACAGTGAGCAGCACAGCGGTGATATCAGCAAATCTCACTCCGAATACTAGAAGTCAAAGGCAGCAGTGCCCTTAATCTTACAGTGCAGATAAACATGAGGCTGTAGGTATAGGAGTCCCAAGGTACACTCACATACCAGAAGGTGTACTGATATTTTCCAGGAGGAACTGCAGACAAAAGGTCCTTTTTTAGGGCCCTGCTTAGACACAGCTACCATTTCTGGATATCCTATATAGCAGAGGAAATCAACACTTTTTTGGGGTCAGGTCCACTTTAAGTACTATTTTTACTTATAATACACATAATGTTCTTAATAGCAACAATCCTCTCACAACGACATCCACATCATTCAATTCCCATGATAAAATTGCAGGCTCACACTGCTAAGTACACAATGAATGTTTTCTTGATGCTTATGTACAATTAGAAATGTAATTTTAGTTTTGCCCCGTGTTCTGAAATAATTTACTTTTCTGCAGGTACCTTCAGTCAAAACAAAATTAGTTAATCAGTTCTATTTCTGTAATGTGACAGAAAAAGTAGCAGCAGAAAGAGCAGTGACAAAAGACAGCAGTCGGCGGCAGTGTTTTCCCAAACCAGTCACAGCTGTTACAACGCAAGTTGCAGGACTGCCACTCTGATGGTGAGGCACTAATAATAGGCCATGCCAACTGTCTCTAATCATTCAGTGTATACCTTATCTGTTACCTCAAAGTCCTGGGTAAAAAGCTGGAAAGTAGGACAAACCCGTCAGCTTCCTCTCAGGATCTGTTCCAGCCATCCCATTAAAATCTTACAACCCAACCTAATTTTAAGCCTGGTACACACTATAAGTCTTTTTTTGTTTAACCCAGAGGGCTGAACAAAAAAAACTGACAGATCACTGTACTAACACAAGCAATGTTAGTACAGCAATCTCCGCTTCTATGCTACTGTGTTCTGACATTCTGACAGGTGGACTACCCCACACACACACACACACACACACACACACACACACGTCAGCACTCTAAGCCATTGGCTGCCAGCGCTGATCAGATGCTGGTTTTCCAGCATGCCCGTTCGACAGAAGCCGGTCCTGGCGAACCGACCATTTTTAACCGATTTTCAAACTGTGTGTACCTGGCATTAGACCCTCCTAAGGCAGTGTACGGGCCTGTAACTATGTGTAAAATAAAGTCACCAGTCACAAATAATTTCTTAACTGATTACAGAATTGCAAATTTACCTCACAGAATTGTGCTATGCACTGCCTTAGTCCATTAAAGTAACCTTGTCAGGAGAGAAATATATGGCTGCCTTGTAAATCTCCTTTGTAAAATACTGGTTGCTTGGCTGTGTGTGACTTTAGGATATTTAAGTCACTGATTTGGAACAAGCATGCAAAAAATTAAATGAAATAAGTTTCAAAAATATAATCAATATAGTTGTTCTAGGTCAGTGACCTTTTGAAGCCAAAGCATATTCATGAATCCCAGGCAACTAGCACTTTCAGATAGGGAGGGCAACAATGGCAGTCTGAATGTATCTTTAGTAAGATTTCTTTAAGAGTCACGTCACACAAGATTTTCTTATGCGACCTCTGTTGCTGTTTTCCCATTTAATTCCTTGCTTGATGAAGCTGATGATCAGTTCAGTAAAGATATAAATTGGTATTACTCTCCCGTCATAATACTACCATGAGGAAGAACAATCAGCATAAAAAGTTCCAAATTTTGTGCTTGCTGCCATTGGATGCTCCACCCTATACTTTTGTGACTCCCCCATACTTTTCATTTGGAAATTTACATCAAGATACAAAGCTATTTTCAATCTATTGTGAGAATCTATGCCTTGCTGAGAATTCCACACGATATAAATTGCAAAGTACAGTAATATGAAATGACGCAATCCAAAGATTCTTTCACCAAGGTGTGCCTAAATGGCAAACAATGAGCTCATACTGCCAGTAAGGGTAGGCAGTAATCATACCTCAGCACTTTTATCCCTGTGCATATGTGTACTATACTAATAGGTATACATGGCTATGCTTAGTAAAGATTTTCACGATGTATTTTATTTATGATGATCAACAAACAATTAAAGGAATTAATAAGTCATTTTTTGTTAAAAATAATGAAAATGTGACAATTATTGTGAGAAGCATGTAGGCTGCCAATTCTCACATTTTCTTCTAGAAATGCTAGATAGCTGCTGTGAAGGTGCTTTGGTATCATTATCTTCTGAAACAAGTATATAAAGAATTTGGAATTTCTTTCCAGTTGGGAGCCAAGCCTGGAAGGGAGCCTGGAAGGGAGAGACAGCAATGGTAGCCCACACATTTTCCTCTTGACAGCACTTTAACTGAATAATAGATCATTTAGTATCATTTCCTGCAAAAGCCCTTTATACTTTTTATTTCCTGTTAAAGCTGAACTCTGAGGATGAAAAATCTTTACCCTTGCAGTGGGTCCCCCTTCCTGCTGAAAATGTTAATAGCTCGTTTTGCCTAGGGAATGTATGCCCAAAGTCCGTCCCGTGGGCCAATTGCGGCCTGCGTTATGGTTTCGAAAGGCCAGCCTGGTAATTTGGACATGTATATCTTTTGTGGCCCCCAACGAATCCCCAAGGGCTGGGGGCCACAAAAGATATACATGCTGGCTGCCTTGGAGGGGACAGGGAGGGGACAGGATGGGTGCCGTACATACAGGGTAATTTCCTGTTTACACAGCGGCCTCTGTAATAGGAAGTCCCATCAGCGCTGCCATTGGACGACTGTTCTGTCCATCATAGCAGGACTTTGTGTTAAAGAGGCCGCAGAGAAAATAGTTTCTCCTGCATGTAATCTGTTGGTGCTCGTCCCCCCCTGTCCCCTCTGAGGCTGAAGATGGGCATGGATCAGGCTGCACTGATGGCAATGGTGAGTCTGCATTCATGTCAATTGGGGTGCTGCGTTCATGTCAATGGGGGTGCTGCATTCATGGCAATGTGGGTGCTGCATTCATGTCAATGGGGGTGCTGCATTCATGACAATGGGGGTGCTGCATTCATGACAATGGGGGTGCTGCATTCATGGCAATGGGAGTGCTGTATTCATGGCAATGGGGGTGCTGCATTCATGGCAAGGGGGGTGCTGCATTCATGGCAATAGTGAGGCTGCATTCATGGCAGTAGTAGGGTTGCATTCATGGCAATGGTGAGGCTGCATTCATGGCAATGGTGGGGCTGCATTCATGGCAATGGGGGTGCTGTATTCATGGCAGTGGTGGGGCTGCATTCATGGCAATGGTGAGGCTGCATTCATGACAATGGTGGGGCTGCATTCATGGCACTTGTGAAGCTGCATTTATGGCACTTGTGAGGCTGCAGATGCTTCACAGTTCTTTATTTAAAATTTAAGTTTTTTTCCTGAAACTTCCCTCTTAAAGTGAAGGTGCGTGTTATACGCCGATAAATACGGTATATCCGAATAACACTCCCAAGCTCATCTATTCACCACACACAGCCACAAAGGCAAGAGAATTCTTGTTGGGCAGTGTATTAGTGCTTGGATGAACACCCTAAAGCCTCGTACACGCGATCAGATTTTCCAACGAGAATTGTGTGATGACAGGCTGTTGGCTGAAAATCCGACTGTTTGTATGCTCCATCGGACAATTGTTGTCAGATTTTCTGTGGACAAATGTTGGAAGGCAGGCTTTTAAATTTTCTGCAGACAAATGTCTGTTGTCGGATTTTTCGAGCGTGTGTACACAAGTCCGTCGAACAAAAGTCCAAAGTACAAACACGCATGCTCGGAAGCAAGGACGAGCCAGAAGCAGTTGGTCTTGTAAACCTGCGTTCGTAATGCAGAATTAACATTCGTGACATGGCAAATTATAAAATCTCGATATGCAGCGCACATTCTTTTCTTCTTTAATGGGATAATAATGAAGCTGCTTTGCTGGTGATACTGAGGTAGTTATTACAAACAAATTTTCAAAGGCTTTTTTTTCTAGTGATATCAAGAATAATATTATAATGCTTGTTATTTTTTTATTTTTTTTTTTTTGGTGCAAGTTACCACAACACCATTATCCTGTATTTTTTAAGATCCAAGTTACAACTATGTTGGTGTCCCTTGTTAATTTTACATTGTATTTTTTAAAAATGTAACTGCCTACTCCCAAACTGTGTAAAATACATAGCAAAGTATTATTCTCCACAATTTTTTTTATTTTGCATTAAAAAAGAAAACAAATAAAATTAGATATGCTATCTGCCAATAGAACTTAACCAAAAGGTGCATTCTATGCATCCAAAAATATAGAAAATATGCCAAATAGAATCATTATTCAACCAAAAATTAAATAAAAGCTTCATGCATGTGTCCTGCTTCTTAATATAGGGGGTAAACAATGCCAAGAGTTAGTGGAAGCAGGGGTCCCTCATCTGGAGATAATATAAAATATCACGTTATCTCCTCCGATTCCACAACATGGCTGGTTGACGAATGGCCATTTAAAAGCGAACTGAAAAGTGCGAAATGAAAAGTGTGAAATGAAAAGCGTGAATCAACACTCACCAAACTTCTACTAACTCAAAATTAGCAGAAGGAGCACAAAGGGTGGTGCCTGACAATTGAACTTCCTCTTTTTCAGCTCGTAGTACGTCTAGTATGTCACTACGTTCGTGTTTGTTGGTCGACAATTTTGTACCGTTTGTATGCAAGACAAAATCCAGGCACACGCCTTCGCACAAAAGTCTGAGGTTTTGTCTGCGGAAAATCTGATCCTGTGTATGAGGCTTTAGACAGAATTTTAATGGTTCAAAGAATGTCAGGCAAAATGGTCGGCCCTCATGCATGTTCACTTTATGAAATCCGTCCCTCTTTGAAAAAAGTTTGGACACCCCTGTCCTAGGGCATGATAAATAAGGTAATATACTTTTCTTATTCCCAGTCCAGTGACAGATGGTGCTCTCCCATACAGTTTAGTACTGCTAGTCCTAGTATGTATGGGATGACATCAAAGAGCTGCAAAGGGGAGAGGCTTCAGGGGATCTGTCATTCAGAGGACGAGGAAGTCTGCAGGAGTGTGTAGTAAATTAACTATATATCACCTTATTCATAAATCCCTAGGTAAAAGGAGCAGTTAGCCTTCGCAGTTAACTGCTCCTCCTCCACAGAGTTCAGCTTTAAAGTGATGCAATGGGGGTTATGTACTAAAGGCCAATCCACTTTGCACTACAATTGCACTTGGAAGTGCAGTCGCTGTAGGTCTGAGGGGAAAATCTGAAATGAGGGGATGCTCTGCTGATTTTATCATCCGATCATATGCAAGCTAAAATGCTGTCTTTTATTTTCCTTGCATGTCCCCCTCGGATCTACAGTGACTACTTTTCCAAATGCACTTCCAAGTGCACTTCCAGTGCAAAGTTGATTTGCCTTTAGTAAATAACCCCCATTGTTTTATTTAAATTAGATACATGTCTGCAGCTTGTTTAACTGATTTCAATGAGCAAGGCCTTGGAGGTACATTGGTTTCAAGCAAAGAAGTTATTAGTGTGGGGCATACAGTGCCAAAAGTACATGGTGAGTCTTAAATGTTCCTGGCCTCTTTTACGTGTCCTTAACTGCTAATCTGACAGTAACCGTTACAGCAATTCTTTCCTTTCCTAGTGTTACACAATCCACTGCCAAATATGAATGATTCAGCCTATAAATAACTCACTGGTGCATAATCATTGAATACAAATTGTACTGCTGTCTATCCACCAAGACAAAGTTATTTCCCCCTTGGGTGCTTATATCTTGTTTTCCACACTGCAAAAGGAAAGTGAATCTCACCTGTCAATTACAGCCTACATGTCAAACATTTCTGCCCTTGTCCTGACAGTCATGCGTAATTTACTTTGAAAGGAAGAAGGCATAGATCAGCATCTGAGGGGAGTGGTTAGTGAGAGAGATGATGTATGGACTTCAGTGACAGCACTGTTTTAAAAAGTTATAAAAGAAGTGCTGCTGTCAAGGAAGTAGTCTTAGGACTGGCGATCCTGCCAGTAACCGCCATGGTCGCGCCAGTCGCATCCCAAGGTGCATGCGTGCACGCAGATGCGCGACAACGGTGACACACAGATGCATTACGGCAGATGCCTGCAGACGTGCGCACGCTGGCGTGCCCATGCGCATGTCTGCGGGCATCTGCTGTAATGCGGCTGTGTGTCACCGTTGTTGCGCATCTGCGTGCACGCATGCACCTGGGGATGCGCCCAACGCACCCCAGTGACTCTCAGCTATCCAGCCATCAGCATCCGGCAATCCGTGCACCTTTGGGCACCGTATTCCTTGTCTCACTCCCAGGGTTACGCTGCACTTAGTCGCAAGGGGCGCCCTCTCAGCAATCCGGCCCCGCACCTAGAACTTGACAGTACAATCCAGCCATGACTGAGGCCGGCAGAGGTGCGTCCCCTGTGGAGGCTCTGTGCCAACAGACTTCTACTCTCGCTCACGTAGTCCAAAGACTACAGGAAGGATACCTACATCTGGAGGATAGGCTAAAACTACTAATGGAACCAGCTGCCTCTACAGTAATGACCCTGCCTCCTGAGCTACGAGTACCAATGCCTGAGCGGTTTTCTGGAGATCGACTAAAGTTCAGATCTTTTAAAAATTCCTGTTTGCCTTATTTGGCCCTGCAGCCCCGGACATTCTCCATTGAAGCTACTAAAGTTGGGTTCCTTATTTCTTTGTTATCCGGTGATCCCCAAGCATGGGCTCACAGTCTATGGGAACAAAAAGACCCAGCTATCCGCACAGTGGACACCTTCCTTGCAGACATGTTTCAGCTCTACGAGGATTCTCTGCTCGCAGCCACCGCTGAAGCTGCCTTGCACTCCCTACAGCAGGGTCAGCGGCCGGTAGAGGACTACACCATAGACTTTCGTCGATGGTCTGCGGATACAGGCTGGAATGAGGCCGCTTTAAAGTATCAATTCCATTCAGGACTTTCTGAATCCCTCAAGGATGAATTGGCCAGAAGTGGTATTGCTGCTACTCTAGAGGGTCTCATCCAAAGGGCCATCCAGTTGGACAGACGTCTACAGGAGTGCCAGGCTGAACGATAACGGACTCTTTGTATATCTACTCCAGAGACTGGGGCTATGCCGCTAGGAGAATGAGAGCTGCATTGATCCCTGAGGAGAAACAACGCCGGCGACAAGCCAACTTATGTCTTTATTGTGGAGAGAATGGACACTTCCTGTGTCACTGTCCTATTAGGCCCTGCAGGCCACTCAATTACTCCCCAATATATTTCCAGGTCTCCGGAACTTCCACTTCCCACCTTGTCCTCCCCATTATGTTGCAGTTAGCAGAAGAGAACGTTCAGCTGCAAGCCATAGTCGATTCCGGGGCATGCAGCTGCTTCCTGGACCTGAACCTGGCAAGAAGACTTGGCCTATCTCTGCTCCCCAAGAAACATAGGCTGGAAGTTCTCCTGGCCGATGGTACCCTACCTAGTTCTGGTCCAAGAGACTGCTCCTCTTTTTGTCACTAGTTCATACGATTTGATGTTCTGAGCTCACCTATGTTTCCAGTCATCCTGGGTACTCCTTGGCTCCAAACACACAACCCTCAGATCAACTGGGCTAAAAGAGAACTTGTGTTCACCTCTCCTTACTGCTTGCAGCATTGCCTGGCTCCTAGCCACAAGAACACTACCAGTTGTTTGTCAGGTCAACCTGTATCGGTCAGTTATCCAAATGTGCCATCAGTCTATCACGAATTTTCGGATGTCTTCAATAAGAAGAAGGCTGATGTTCTACCTCCACATAGGCCATATGACTGTCCAATTGAACTACTCCCTGGAGCCGAAATTCCTTTTGGACGTATTTTTCCCCTCTCTGAGATGGAACTAGGAACCCTGCGTCAATATATTGACAAAAACTTAGAAAAAGGCTTCATCCGGCCCTCTTCCTCTCCTGCTGGTGCCGGTATCTTTTTCGTCGAAAGGACAAGACCCTAAGGCCTTGTGTGGATTACAGGGAACTTAACAAAATTACCATAAAAAAATCGCTATCCTCTCCCCCTTGTTCCTGAACTCTTCCAGAGATTTCGTACTGCTCGGGTGTTCACTAAACTTGACCTACGGGGGGCCTACAATCTCGTTCGCATCCGGGAGGGTGACGAATGGAAGACAGCGTTCAGAACACGCTTCGGACATTTCGAGTACTTGGTGATGCCCTTTGGGCTATGCAACGCCCCAGCCACGTTCCAACATTTTGTAAACGATATCTTTCGTGAATACCTAGATCTCTTTGTAATCATCTACCTGGATGATATCCTTATCTTTTCAACAACCCTGCAGCTTCACCGGCCGCATGTAAAAACGGTACTACACACACTGAGGAAGCACAGACTCTGCTTGAAAGTGGAGAAATGTGAAATTTAGAAAAGGCATCCATACAATTTCTGGGGTTGATCATCTCCACGGGTGGTGTAGCCATGGATCCACAAAAAGTACAGGCAAACCTGGATTGGCCAACTCCATCAGACAAGAAGGGGGTGAAAAGATTTGTGGGCTTCGCAAATTTTGTTTATTAAGAACTTTTCTTCCATTATCTCACCTATAACCCAAGTAACCTGTCTACATGCTTGGTTTCTGTGGTCTCCAGAAGCTCAATCTGCCTTCGACAAGCTGAAGTCTTTATTTACCTCAGCCCCAATCTTACAACACCCTGACCCTGCTCTGCCTTATGTCCTGGAGGTTGACGCCTCCGAAGTAGCCACGGGGGCAGTTCTGTCTCAACGCCAGGGGCCTAAGTCGTTACTGCATCCCGTGGCCTTCTCTTCATGAAAAATGAGCCAGTCCAAGAGAAATTATGATGTGGGTGATCGAGAACTTTTGGCCATTAAGACTGCTCTGGAGGAGTGGAGATATCTCCTCGAAGGTGCCTTTCACCCCATAATGATATTTACGGACCACCGAAACCTAGAGTACCTCCGCAATGCTAAGCGGTTAAGACCTCGACAGGCCCGGTGGGCTCTGTTCTTTGCCAGATTTAACTTTCATATAACCTTCCGCCCTGGATCTAAGAATGGGAAGGCAGATGCTCTGTCCCAAATGTTCTCTGACACTCCCGAAGAGGTGGCTCCCAGCACCATCCTGTCACCACAGAACTTTCTTATGATCCAACCTGACCTAAGCTCCGCACTCAGACAGGCTTCCTTCCTCTGCTCAGAACCAGAAGCCTCTTCCCTAAGAAACCTGGATGGGTTTCTTCGCTACTAGGATAAAATCTTTGTCCCGCAGCAAACCAGAATCCAGGTCCTAAAGACTTTGCATGACCATCAACTTGCTGGCCCTTTCGGGGTGCGGAAACCCATGGAGCTGGTCCAACGATCTTTTTGGTGGCCATCTCTAAAGTCTGACTGTAAGAAGTACGTTGATTCCTGTACCATCTTCCAGCGGAATAAGGGGTCCAACGTCAAATCTTGGGGTCTGTTACTTCCACTGCCTGTGCCGGAACAGTCATGGAGAGAAATTTCAATGGACTTTATCGTAGAGTTACCTCCCTCAGAAGAATTCATGACTATTCTGGTAGTTGTGGATCATCTGTTCAAAATGGCCCACTTTCTGCCCATGAAGAGTACACCGTCTGCCACGGATACGGCAAGGACTTTTATTAAGGAAATAGTCAGACTACACGGGTTACCTAACAGTATTGTTTCCGATAGAGGGGTACAATTTACCTCCAGATTCTGGAAAGAGCTCTGCAAAATGCTGTCAATTAAAATACATCTATCCTCTGCTTATCATCCCCAGAGCAACGGTTAAACCCGAAAGAACAAACCAAACCCTAGAACAATATCTACGCTGCTTCTGCTCTTTTTCCCAGGACGATTGGATTTCCTTACTCCCGTGTGCGGAGTTCGCATATAACAATTCAATTCATGCAACCACCAATCAATCCCCCTTTTGGGCCAACTACGGGTTCCACCCCTCATTTCTGCCCAATGTCATTCCAGAGGCCTCAGTTCCAGCAGTTCAGGACAGAATTAACGCTATCCAGGCTAACTATCAGACCCTCCGAATGACCATGCAAAAAGCCCAGGAGGACTACAAGAAGCAGTATGACAAAAGGAGGAAGAATCCTGTGTTTAAGGTGGGAGATTCAGCAAATCTGAAACTTCCTTGTCCCTCTCGGAAGTTGGGCCTAGGTTTATCGGGCCATTTGCAATCAAACGAGACATCAACCCAGTGCCATTTGAACTAGTATTACCAGGTTCCTATAAAATACATCCAGTATTTCATGTGTCTTTGCTTAAAACTGTTGTCTCTAGTCCCTTTCCAGGAAAGAAAAAGAACAAGTTCCTCCTCCTCCAGTCGCAGTGGGAGATGAAACTGAATACGAAGTGGAAGCCATTCTGGACTGTCGATGGAGAGGTAGGACAATTCAATTTCTTATTAAATGGAAAGGTTATGCTATAGAAGAAAATTCTTGGGAACCAGCGAATAATATCCATGCTCCCAGACTGTTGCAGTTGTTCCGAACCCGCCATCCTGAGAAATGGGCCCGATTGGGCATCCGGAGGCTGCCCCTTGGGGGGGGCACTGTCAAGGAAGTAGTCTTAGGATTGGCTATCCTGCCAGTAACCGTCATGGTCGCGCCAGGTGCATCCCCAGGCGCATGCGTGGACGCAGATGCGCGACAATGGTGACACACAGACGCATTTCCGCAGATGCCCGCAGACGTGCGCGCACACAGTGACAGCGTTTGGCGCCCTCTGGCCTATTTAAACCTGCTGCAGTTGCATGCAAGTTGCTGGATTGTCATCAACTCCCTGTGTTCCCAGTACCTGCTACCTGTATCTGATTACCTGATTCCTGTTACTACTCGGCTTGCCTGACTCACCCTGATCTCCGCCTGCATCGCCATCTGGCTTGGACTTGACTACGCTCCTGTCTGTACCCCTGTACCTTCGCTTGTCTGATTGATCTTGACCTCCGGCCTGGCTACTGACCCTGTTACTGATTAACCCTGTTGTGCCTCTCTTGGACTGCTCCTATGGTACACGACCCCTGGCCTGCCTTGACCCTGTTCCTGGTTTCTCCATTGGAATACTTCCACGCACGGTTGCCCAACGCACCCCAGCTATCCAGCCATCAGCATCCGGCAATCCGTGCACCTTTGGGCACCGTATTCCCTATCTTACTCCCAGGGTTACGCTGCACTTAGTCGCAAGGGGCGCACTCTCAGCAATCCGGCCTCACACCTAGAACTTGACAGCTGCACTACATTATCATGTCTTATCGCAAAACCAAATAATATCCTAAATGAGTAATGTGATGTTCAAAAATAATTAACATATATCAATTCTCCGATACCCCCTATATCTAAACCCTATACATCTAACATCCCTGTGATATTACAAATATTTATATAAATGTGTAACTTTCAATTCTATATTGTAATACAGTAAATCTAAAACGATATATATAATCAACAAAATAAATTTGTGTCCCACCAAACATCAAACAATAATGTGTAAACACTAGGGGGTTCCACCACTGTGATGTAGCTTCTATGAAAATATAGTTTATCACTTTAAAATATACATCTTGGCGTGAAACCCAATGTGCTCAAAAATAGAATAGAAGTGATTGTTCGTTAGTGCTACCTTCACTGTTCACTCTCTGCTCTCACCTTAGTCTTTTGACCTATATAGCAGGTCACCATGTGTCTTCCATTTTAAGGGGTCTTTAATGGACAATCCTGGTTGGCTCAACTCTCCTTCATTTCCTTATTGCAAGTATAGCAATGTATTTATTATTTTAATTAGTTTAATAAAATATTTATACTATATTAAAGAAGTATATATATACAGTATATAAACTGTAGATAGATAGATAGATAGATAGATAGATAGATAGATAGATAGATAGATAGATAGATAGATAGATAGATAGATAGATAGAAGAATACAAAAAAAGAAAGACAAATGAACAAAAAATTGGACAGCATCAAATTCTCAATTGTAGAAATAGATCAAATCAGATAGGTAAAAAAGGTTTGAAAGAGGTAGATTCATTCAGGCCAGGGGGAGAGGTAGCCCATAATGAGTGAATCCAACTCATCTACTTCTGCAATACTCAAGGAATATGACGTCACAAGGAATATGACAAAGGGCCAAAAAGTTGAAAGTTAATGGACAGTATTGGTAATCAATTGCTGCATTGCGACTGATTGGTGAATATAAGTCCACTATATCTGTGGCATAAGTGTGGTTGTATATCCTAGGCCAGATTTAATATGTTCCCCGTTATGGGATGTTGATTTTGCTATCACTGCACATTTGTATCACTTTTTCAGCTGCCAGGCCTTGACCCATATAACTGCTTTTATGTTTTACATTAATCACTAATTAAATATCCCTTTCCTGAGCTACAATTAACTTTGCTCTTTACACTATCTTCACATCTTTTTTTCTTTTTCTGCTTTTTATCACTCTTGTTCATTATTCTCATCTTACTTTTTGTACTTTGCAAGGTTTTTTTTTTCTTTGGGCCCTTTTGTGCGCCCTGGCCCCCGACATGCTCCTCTTTCAGCTCTCGGACCTTAGCCTGTGGATTTACTCCAATTCTGCTTGTCACATCTACTGTGTTTTGTTGATGGTGTTTTTTGTGTATTTACTCCTGTGCTTCAATGAATGTGTAGGTATGTCCACCATGTAGGTGATCTATTCATTACCTATGGTACTTTTATGTATAAGCTTACTTTATTATATATTTTTGTCATGTCATGGTCTTCCCACAGATACACAAAACATTATTTTGGCCGTTTCCTGATGAACTGGGTGCTGCTCCATGAAACGTGTAGAGATCACAGCTAGTGAGTGCACCAATTCAAGTGTATCTGCAACATTGTATATATGCAACGTTCAGTAATACATGTTTGTTTTTATCATGACACATGCAGGGTCTACTTTGTCTGATTGTATATGTACAACTTTCAGTAATACATGTTTGTTTTTATCATGACAAATGCAGGGTCTACTTTGTCTGATTTTAATCGTCATAGGGAATAATGATGATTAAAAACTGATTCAGCAACCAATCAACTTCAATCATTACTGTTGTAGTGCAGATCAAAAAAGACTTAAGCCTCGTACACACGATCGGATTTTCCGCAGACAAAACCTCAGACTTTTATCTGAAGGTGTGTGCATGGATTTTGTCTTGCATACAAACGGCAAGGAATTGTCGGCCAACAAGCACAAATGTACTGACGTACTACGTTGTTTTTCAGCTCTTTAGCACCACCCTTTGGACTCCTTCTGCTAATTTCGTGTTAGTAGAAGTTTGGTGAGTGTTGATTCGCACTTTTCATTTCGCACTTTTCATTTAGCGCTTTTCAGTTCGTGCTTTTCAGTTCGTGCTTTTCAGTTCGTGCTTTTCAGTTCGTTTCTGAACACCCGTTCGTCAACCAGACATGTTGCGGAATCGGAGGAGGTAACGTGTCATTTATTATTGGCCTTGGAGTTTTTGCTTTGACCTAAGTCCAGTCCAGGAACAGGAGGAGGAGTTCTTGGACCAAAAATTGGTTGCTTTATTAATCGTGACTAATTATGCCATATGCCTTTGCTGCGGGAGCTCCAGGAGAATAATCCAGATGATTTTCGGAATTATCTCCGGATGACGGACCCCTGCTTTCACCAACTCTTGGCATTGTTGACCCCCTATATTAAGAAGCAGGACACATGCATGAGGCTTTTATTTTATTTTTTGGTTAAATAATAATGATTTGATTTGTTAAATTTTCTATATTTTTGGATGCATAGAATGCACTTTTTGGTTAAGTTCTATTAGCAGATAGCATGTCTAATTTTATTTGTTTCCTTTTTTAATGCACAATAAAAAAAATTGTGGAGAATAATACTTTGCTATGTGTTTTACTTCAAATGACAATTTGGGAGTAGGCAGTTACATTTAAAAAAATACAATGTAAAATTGACAAGGGACACCAACATAGTTGTATCTTTGATCTTAAAAACTACGGGATAATGGTGTTGTGGTAACTTGCCCAAATAAAAAAAAATCATAATAATATTATTTTTGATAGCACAAGAAAAAAAAGCCTTTGAAAATTTGTTTGCAATAACTCCATCAGTATCACCAGCAAAGCAGCTTCATTATTATCCCATAAAAGAAGAAGAGAATGTGCGCTGCATTTCGAGATTTCATAATTGGCCATGTCACGAATTTTAATTCTCTATTATAAACGCTAGTTTACAAGACTGACTGTTTCTGACTCATCCTTGCTTCCGAGCATGCATGTTTGTACTTTGGACTTTTGTCCGACAACAGACATTTTTCTGCGGAAAATTTAAAAGCTTGCCATCCAACATTTGTCTGCGGAGAATCCAACTGTCCGATGGAGCGTACAAACAGTCGTATTTTCCGCCAACAGCCTGTCATCACACATTTCCCGTCGGAAAATCCGATCGTGTGTACAAGGCTTAAGAAGGATTGTTGTTGATCCCTAAACACAAATGATTTGTAGCCTCTATTTCTCATTAATAAACTCCTTTGTCAGAAAACATGTTTAAACGTGCCTTTTACATGGCTATGTATACCCGTCAGATAATGTAAAACATAATGATAATGTGCAAACTGGAGTACACCATAGAATTTGATTTTAATTAATTGTATTTGGTTATATTAGAGATTAAAGAATAAGGGCTTATACATAGCTCACTAGAGAGCTTTGATGTGCTCCACGCTAAACTGGATGCAGGCTGCAGTAATAGCACATATGTTACCTTGGTATCTGTGCCAATTACACAAAAGCAATTCTAATTGGCTGCTCTGGGATCATACACTTTAGCATTTCTCACTGTCTAGCCTGTTATCTGTATGGGCTCTGCCATGATTATTTTTAAAAGGTTAGTCCATTTTAAATTAATATTTCAATTACAGGTCAAACCTACTGGGTAAGTCATCTTCTTTACTTGTTCCCACTACTATTGTTGCATTCTACAAATTATAGTATATATATAAAAAAAATCCAACAAGGAGAGTTGGACCCTTTTGATAAAAGCTATGGCAGGTTTGCAGAGCCAGGAACTCAAGAGCAGAGATCTCACCACCACAGTCCCTAAAGGCATAGGAGACAATTTACCAGTGTATAAAAAAATCCACGGCTCATCCATCCCCATTCATACTCATCCATGCCACATCAGTTCTCATCCATGCCACATCCATGCCACTAGAGCGCCTCACAAAAGTGTAATAGGTAGTCAAATTAGATTTGACATTTATGCCCCTAGAACACCTGATGGTGCTCCTTGCATGTTGGGCCTCTGTATGTGGCCAGACTGTGTAAAAGTCTCCCACACATGGTATCTCCGTACTCGGGAGGAGTAGGAGAATTTATTTTGGGGTGTCATTTTTGGTATATACATGCCATTTGTTAGAAATCTTGTATAAATGGACAACTTTGTGTAAAAAAAAGTGTGTTTTCATTTTCTTTACACATTTTCCAAAAACTTGTAGAAAAAAATGACATGTTCAAAAGACTCATTATGTCTCACAGATTATATGTTGGGGTGTTTTATTTTCAAAATGGGGTCATTTTTGGGGGCGTTTCCATTGTCCTGGTGCTCCAGGACCATCAAAAGTGTAAGAGGTAGTCAAGAAATTATATGTATAATTTATGCTCCAAGAACGCCTGACAGTGCTCCTTGCATGTTGGACCTCTGTATGTGGCCACGCTGTGTAAAAGTCTCACACATGTGGTATTGCCGTACTCAGGAGGAGTAGCAGAATGTGTTTTGGGGTGTAATTTGTGGTATGCATATGCTTTATGTGAGAAATAACCTGCTAATATAACAATTTTGTGAAAAAAAAAGAAAAAATGTGATTTTGCAAAGAATTGAGAGAAAAAATTACAACTTCAAAAAACTCACCATGCCTCTTACTAAATACCTTGGAATGTCTACTTTCCAAAAAGGGGTCATTTGTGGGATATTTGTACTTTCCTGGCTTGTTGGGGTCTCAAGAAATGAGATAGGCCGTCAGTACATCAGGTGTGATCAATTTTCAGAGATTGGCGCCATAGCTTGTGGACTCTATAACTTTCACAAAGACCAAATAATAAACACCGATTTGTTTTTTTTTTACCAAAGATATGTAGCAGTATAAATTTTGGCCAAAATTTATGAAGAAAAATTACTAATTTTCTAAATTTTATAACAGAAACCAAGAAAAATTTTTTTTTTTTTTACAGAATTTTCGGTATTTTTTCTTTTATAGCGCAAAAAAAAAACCAGCGGTGATTAAATACTACCAAAAGAAAGCTCTATTTGTGTGAAAAAAAGGACAACATTTCATATAGGTACAGTGTTGCATGACTGAGTAATTGTCATTCAAAATGTGAGAGCACCGAAAACTGAAAATTGGTCTGGTTAGGAAGGGGGTTTAAGTGCCCAGTGGGTAAGAGGTTAACCAAAAAATAATAATCATAAAAAAATCATACAATCCCATATACACAATCCTATACCCACAGTTGATCCAGAGGAAGGCAAAAAAACCCAGCAAGGCAGAGATCTCACCACCACAGTCCCTAAAGACACAGGAGACAATTTACCAGTGTATAAAAACCCCAAACTTTTTCAGGTTTGGATAGCGTACAGAAAGTTTAAAACCCCTGTCCGGTTATTTTTGTTGTCTGTGTCACAATGAGGGAATTCCTGTTTACTTCTTGTAATGGAGGCAGAACAGGAAGCGAGAGGAAATCTTTACAAAGTAAGGGGAATTTCCCTCCTAGATCAGTGTTCCTGGTGCAAGTAACAGCACGCAAAAATTGTTCCTCTATTCCTGTTCTATGGACAACTGTAAAAACTTTGGTTATGCCATCATTTTCTATTTCAGTGACAATAGTCAACAGGACAAACAGAATTGATAAAACACCCCAGCGAGGTCACAGACAACAATAAAAAAAAAAAAAGAATTGTAAGAGGTTCTAACTCTTCCACATTCTAACCAAAAGAAAAAGTTTTGGATATACACACACATTTTTATTTTGAATGAACTGACTCTTCAAACAGTACTTAAAACTGTAGTAACCCGCTGGGTGATTATTATTTTTTCTGACCTGAAAGGTAATGTCATAATGTGGTAGTATGTTCCTTCAGAGCGCATGCGTCAGTGACATCATCTGCTGCATATACAGTAAACATCTCCTAAACGGTGCACTTTTAGGAGATATTTACAGTACCTATAGGTAAGCCTTATTATAGGCTTACCTATAGGTACAAGTCAGAGATGGGAGTTTATTCCCACTTTAAAGATGTTATATATAGAAATGATACATGTTTGGCCACTTTTGTTCTTCTTTAAACAATTTTATAACCAATGAACCTTTAGTTCTACACACTGTAACCTATAAGGGAGTGGCTAAACCCTGAAAATATCTCAAATAAAAATAAATTTAGTATGTGATTTGAATTAGCAAACCACAACGGTGCATACTTACCTCAATCCAGCAGCAATGGACTGAACATCTGTGCACTGGATGCACCTCATTCATGTTCAGAAGATGTTTGGGTCAAGATGTAAACAAACACTGCAGTTTGCAGCTTCCAAACTGAGGTATGTATGCATTTAGTTGGGGGGGGGGGGATTGTTTAGGTCAGGGGACATGGCAAAAAGTAATTGTACTTTGTTTTAAAGTGCACTTATCCTTCCAAATAATCAGTGTCTAAATTGAAGTTGCATCAGTTTAAAAGTATGTCATAGTGAGTTATCAGATATAATGACAAGATGGGCTAAACTTGGACAAACTGTGTCAGCAAAAAGCGTTCCCACATTAAACTACCTAGCACAGATAGACATTTAACAAGATACTGGTAAAATTCACAAATATACCAAGTGTAAACTGCCTTTATGAAAGTTCATTGCACAAATATACCTGACCTTTACACATTTTCCAAAAACTTGTAGAAAAAAATGACATGTTCAAAAGACTCATTATGTCTCACAGATTATACGTTGGGATGTTTTCCTGGATCAACTTTACCTATAAATGTTAGTACCCAGTTATATTATGTACATTTAGGAAAGAATCAAGGCCTTTTTTTAAAGCAATCTACTGAGTTGGCCAGAACCACCTCTGGAGGGAGTCCACATTTTCACAGCTCTTACTGTGAAGAAACCTTTCCATATTAGGAGATTAAATCTCTTTTCCTCTAGACGTAATGAGTGCCCCTTTGTCCTCCGTGATGACCTTAAGGTGAATAATTCAACACCAAGTTCACATTTAATGGACCCCTTATGTATTTGTATATGTTGATCATATCTCCCTTTAATCTGCTCTTCTCAAGAGATAATAAATTCAGTTCCTCTAATCTTTCCTCATAGCTGAGCTCATCCATGCCTCTTATCAGTTTGGCACCTGACAGACTTATGTTTGGAGAAAGGCTAAAAAGTCCTTCAATTCACAATGCTTGCTACCAACAGTTGAACACAGTTGGGGATTTAAAGTGCACTGGGAAAAGGGCCAATGATTGTGAAACAACAACATCTGTTGGTGTAAATGTTCTCTCTCTTATTTCAGTATTTCAGAATGATAATGCTCTAACACAATAACACTTTTAAAATGGGTTCCTGATCACATAGGTGAAGCCAAATGTCTTCCATGGCCTTCTCAGTTAAAAAAATCGAAATGAATAAATTATTAAATCTGTGCATTTCAGGAGTGCAGAATGAAAAGTAGGTTTCCACTTCTTTCTTCCCTTTTAGGAATTGGAGGTTCTTCTACTTCAAATTGTTGAAATGTCCCAATAACCACAGTAAGACTTGCAGCATTTCAAATGGAGGTAAAGCTAACAACAATGTGTGGTCCTACTCATTATGAAGTTCATAATATTAATATATTGCTGGCTGTGTCTTTTATGTTGTTAACCTCTGTGTATATATCAATATGTTGTGCCAGCTAGGAACATTGTGCAGAATTCCAACCTAAAAAATAGACTAATGCTTATAGAAAATTAATAATAAAATACTCAAAGGTGCTTTTTAAGGCTATGACATATTTGGCACAAATAGAATAGCGGCACTCAACAAAATAAAATAATTTTAAAAATGTTAGTTCTCAAAAGTCAACTTTAAAGAGAAATATGGCTTTAAAAAAAAAAAAAAAACAATCATACTGACCTAGGTGGCCCCAGCACCGTTCCCAACTGCAGCTGCCCCCCTCTAAGACCAAGGACTGAGTTATCAAACACCACTGACTGCTCAGTTCTCAGTCTTTAGCCTGCAGAGAGCCAGTGACTATCAGTCACTGGCTCTCTGCTCTGCCCCTCCAGTGTTCACTGGCTCAGGCTTTCAGTGGCTTGATGTGAGGCTGAGCCCGCTGCCGGTCAAGGAATCTGGGTGGATCCTGATTTTAAAGTGGGGATCTTTCCTGAACCTGGACCTGCTGAGTGACGTCAGCCAACAGCAGGCTTTAGCTCTCTGTCAACTGAAAATGGGTCACAGGAGTGCAGAACGACCTGCACATTTGTGATCTATAGGAGAAGCATGGCCAACATAGCTTTGGCTATACTTCTCCTATGCCGATATTGATTAAACATATATAATTACTACAAGAGACATTCTGCAATAGTAATGTTGTTAAACTGCCAATAATATGAAATGGTCCATTCCAAGACAACCAAGGCAACTGGATATGTTCTGTACACAGTTCACCCACAAATCTAATGCCTTCCTTGTGCAATTGTCCTCAGTCTGTAGCTCTCTCCTAACTCTCTCTGCTTGCACCATGTTGGCACCATATGTCTATTATAGTATGCCATGTGCAGGTAAGTATTTGTCATTTTGCACAGTAGAGTAGGTACTGGCCAAAGAGGAATCACTTTGATGCAATTGACCAGCTTGAATGCGTATTGCAATATATGCTAACCAGTAATCCATGTTTTCATACAAGTGTTTGTATCCTAATGCATAGAATAATTAGAAAAATGCTATGTATAAAATAAACCAGGAGGGGGTTATTTTTTCCTCAACTAAACTGATAATTCATTTTAAGTTATAGTTTTAATCATGCTGAAAATATTGTATCTGTACAAACTATGATCATCATAGATCTTATGCTGCTTAAAAGCACCAACACTGAATGAGACCCATTGGAAAGTAACTCAGTAATGCAGCTGTCAGCACAGTTCAGCTGCTAAACTACTGTATCTTAATCCTGTTCACTCACATATATGTTTCTCATACCCCTTGTACAGGTACAACCAAAACCCTGGTTTGCTGTGGTTTATTTCTTAAGTGCAAAGGGTTATGGGAAATCAATATGCAGGTAGATATCATGTTGTTTTAGTAGCAGTATATATGAAAGATTTTGAAGGACTTCTCTTTCAGATGAGACAGTCAGATTATATTAAACTTTACCCCCTCTCCTGCCCTGAACTCTTCTGGGATATCCCCATTACATATCCGTGAAGGCTATAGGAGGATAGGGACTACGCTTGAATTGCCCGATTCATGAAATTTGAGCTGGGCACATATATCTGCAGTGTTTACTTATTTCTCTCCAAAGCACTAAGTCCCGTGTCTTTCTGCTGTTTCCTTGCTCTGTTATCAGCATGATAACTTCTGACAAGTTCTCCAAGATGGGAGATAAAAGCAGCTGAAATTTGTGTCAGGTAGGTTGCTATAAATAGATTAGCAGAGAGCTTGTCTTCTCACAGAACAGCTCTGCACAGTTCTTCCTTCCTCTACCCATGTAGAGGGGGGGGGTGCCTTTCCTCCAATCGGCTGTCTTCCAGTGTATGCCAAGAATCCACTCCTACTGCTGAATGAGGAAGTAGAAATTCTAACCCGATGTTAGCATTCTAAAGAATATAGGAAGTTGAAGACAGCAGATATGCATGTAAAACTTATGTAGGGAGATTTGTTTCATCCCTGTGTATCATCTGAGGCTGTTCACTTCACTGGGTATATGTGAGGGTTTACATCCACTTTAATTGTGGCTAACCCAGCACATAAATGGAGGAGTTCCTCTTTAAAAAGTTTTAACAAACCGACTTTATTCTTTTGAAATGCATAGACACGCATTAAAAGATATGTTATTGTTTTGTTACACAATTTTTTGCCTTCCTCTGGATAAATTGTGGCGGTACAGGATTGTATATATGGAGGTTTTCTATTTTTGTGTCTGTGTGTTTTTTTTTCTATGTTGGTTGAACTGGATGGACTTTTTTTTAACCAGATTACCTGACTATAATGATGTGAATAGTCACATCCATTGAAGTTTGAACCATTGCTGTTTGGGCTGCCTCACGAACAAGACAAAAAGGGGCAGGCAAACTTCAGCACAATCAGAAATTAACAAAGCATTGCCTGGCATTGAGCCTTATCTGTAGAGTTTTTGAAGCTGCCGTTGCAGGTATGTGGAGTCACTTCTACATGTCTGTACTTTACTTTTTAAAAGAGAAGTGGGGGATTAAAGACGTCAGCTGACAGTTGAATCTGGGCCACAGGAGTGCAGAAATAATTTTCTTTTTTTTAATTCTTTAGAGACAAAGTTAGGTTTTTTTAAGTGGTTGTAAACCCTTACATATATCCAGTGAAGTGACTGGCTGATACAAGGGGATGAAACAAATCCTCCTACATAAGTTTTACCTGTTTATCTGCAGCACTCTCTCCTCTACAGCTGTTAAAAGTCCAGAATTTATAAAGCTTATTTGAGCTGTCAGAAAAAATGGGCTTGAGAGCTGAAATGACACACTGCAGAGCTCAATGAGGAGAGCTCTGGAAGCTGATTGGAGGGAATAGACACACCTCCCTCACACAGGAACAAAGCTGAGGCTGTTAATCAGAGGGACAAAGCAGCAGACAGAAATGAGACTTAGCGCTTTTAATTGAGATAAGTACACACTATAGAAGGACATACTTTGTTCATTTGCATGTCTTGAGTTTTACAATCACTTTAAGGTAGCAGTAAAACACAAATACTTTTTCATTCATATTATAGCTTTTAATTGTATGCACAAACCTCCACATTCACCAACCTTGATTAGAATGAAGCATGCAATGAGATCTGTATAAAAGAAGGATGAATGGAAAATAGCATTCAAAACATGAGATAACACTAGGAGTAATTGGCTATGCACTTATGCCCAAACAATATGCCAGATGTTTTCCAATACTGTGTGAAAGATGAATTTTATTACATGCTTTGTATCCTTTCAAACAGGATCTCAGCAAATATGGAAAGATTTTTTTCCACAAACTTTGTGACATTAGCATGGGTGTAATGTTAGAGAAATGATTTTTTTTCAAAGGGCTTAAGTGCTTTTCTGGGATGCAGTGCAAGGTCTACAGACGAATCTTGAGAGGGTCAAGGCAACTGCAACCAGGCTCAAACTCCAGCCATAAACAAAGTTTCTTTGTTTCAACCATAACAATCAGCAATTTGTTAAAGACCACTCATTAGTTATCGCTGAGGAAGCTATATTTAAAAGGGGATCAAAGTCTTTACCAAGTAACTATAGACCTGTTAGTTTAACTTTTATAGTTGGGAAGATACTGGAGATTATAACAAAAGATCACATAGATATGTACTTGCAGGAAAAAAAATGTAAGCAACAAACAGCATGGATTCATTACAGACAAGTAAAACCTTATGCCGCGTACACACGAACGGAATGTCCGATCGTATATACCGATCGTGTGTAGGCCTCATCGGACTGTTTTTTCGAAAAATCTGACAGGCCTAGAAATAGAACATGTTCTAAATCTTTCCGACGGACCCAATTCCTATCGGGAAAATCGATCGTCTGTATGCTGGTCCAATGGACCAAAAAAGACACATGCTCTGAAGCAAGTACGAGACGGAAGCTATTGGCTACTGGCTATTGAACTTCCTTTTTCTAGTCCCGTCGGAAGTGTTGTACGTCACCGCGTTCTGGACGGTTGGACTTTGGTCGGACTTTGGGTTGACCGTGTGTAGGCAAGACCGCTAGAATGGAATTCCGTCTGAGTTCCGTCGGAGAAACCATCAGAGTTTATTACGAAGGCTAAATCGGTCGTGTGTAAGCGGCATCAGACAAAGGAGTGGCTGTGGACATAGTATACTTGGGATTTTCAAAAACATTTGACACAGTTCCCCACACACGGCTAATGTGTAAAGTTAAGTTTACAAGCCTAGAAAAAATCAGTTTGTAAATGGATAGAAATCTGTATTCTGTATTCAGAGAATAGTGGTTAATGATTCATACTCTAAATGGTCTAAGGTGATCAGTAGTGTACCCCAAGGTTCAGTGTTGGGACCCTTACTTTTTAATATATTTATAAATGATACAGGGTCGGGGATTACAAGTACCATTTCAGTCTTTGCAGATGACACCAAACTATGTAGTGGAATAAAATCCTTACAGGATGTCTCCAACTTACAAGTCAACCTCAATGCAATTGGACAACTATATGGTAAATGAGGTGTAATGTTGATAAATGTAAAGTTATGCACTTGGGGGGCTAAGAATATGCATGCCTCATACATATTAGGGTGAGTGCATCTGGGGGAATCAATGGTGAAGGATCTGGGTGTTCTGGTAGATCATAAGCTTAATAATAACATAGAATGCCAAGCTCAGGTTTCCAAAGCGAGCAAAATGCTTTCTTGTATTAAGAGAGGTATAGACTCCAGATATATATCATATATATATATATATCATTTGGCCCTTGTACAAATCATTAGTAAGACCTCATCAGAAACATGCAGTTCAGTTTTGGGCACTAGTTCACAAAAAGGATATTGGGGAACTGGAGAAAGTGCAGAGAAGAGCAACGAAACTAATAAGAGCCATGGAGGAGCTCAACTATGTGGAAAGATTACAGGAACTTAATTCCTCTTGAGAAGGGGAGGTTAAAGGGGGATATGATAAACATGTATAAATACATAAGTGGTCCAAAAAGTGAACACGGTGTTGAATTATTCACTTTAAGGTCATCACAAAGGACAAGGGGGCACTCTTTACGTCTGGAGGAAAGGAGATTTAATCTCCAAATTGGATAAGGCTTCATTACAGTGTGAAAATGTGGAATAGACTCCCTCAGGAGCTGGTTCTGGCCAGCTCAGTAGATTTCCTCAAAAAGGCCTGGATTCTTTCCTAAATGTATATAACTGGATACTAATATTTATAGGTAAAGTTGATCCAGGGAATAATGGAATACCTCTTGGGGGATCAGGAAGCAAATTGGGTTTGCTTTGCTGTTTTTTTTTTTTTTTTGCCTTTCTCTGGATCAACTGTGGATATAGGATTGTGGATATAGGATTGTATTTTTTTTTCCTTTTATTGATTGAACTAGATAGGCTTGTGCCTTTTTTCAACCAGACAAACTATGCAAAAATATACAACTATGTAGCTGTAGCCATTGGAGTCAATTCAAGCATATGTGAGGCTGAGATTGGCATTTTCTAATGACCTAGTCAAGCATCATTCAGGTAGCCCCCTTGAATTCTGGAGGTATGCACATTAGCTATGAAGGTGTGTGTGTGTGTGTGTGTGTGTGTGTGTGTGTATTGGTGGGCTCTCATAGTAAGGTACCCCCCCCCCCCGGCACAACTGGTGACTCCACTGGAAAAATTGATTTGCTTGAAATCATACTTGCCTTCCAGGGGTGGAGTTACCTTTGGCGACTGCTACCCCTTGTTAGTTATCTAAAAAGACCATATAAAGACAATTTTAATCAGCTCAAAAATTGCCTGATGAGCCCTGTTCTGCTGTGAGTATATTTTAATGTTGATCACCCAGTAGAGGGATGCCTGATCTCCTTCCTAGATTGTGATCTTAGTCTCATGTTTAAGAAACTACAGGTGCCAACTCAAAATCCTATTGTTCATCTCTTGTAGTATTTTGGGCTAATGCAAAACAGAATACCTAGGATTTTGCCATGATCATACAATATGCATCCAGAATAATGTCCTCAAGCAAACCTTCCAATGGACATTGTACGTGATTGAACACCATACCATGGCTGAAAGGTGATAGGCTGAAGAGAAATAAAATAATACATCCCGTAACTGGCACAGAAATGAAATGTTAGCTACATCCTCTGTTCAAATTGATGCATCAAGAGAGGTTGAGAAGCCAATCATCTGCTGAGAGGATTTTTGCCAATACAGAGAGAAAACCCTTCAGAAGTACAGAATGCACCATTTTCAGGAAGTGATCCAGTATGTCCTGGATCTTAGGGAGAAAAAGCTGTTTCTGTAACTGCTTAAAAAATGTTAGCTGTAGTTTGGCTTTATTTGTAAAGTGAAATCCATTTACATCTGGTAACAAACAAAACTACCCAGCAAAAGTGGTAGTTGGAGGGTTGAGACGAACCATTAACACCGACAGGAGTGTTTTCAATTGCTAGTTCTTATTCATTTATGTAAAACCTTTTTCCCATAGGAGAAAACAGCTGTTTAGTGCATCTAACACTGTCCTTTCCCTGCTGCTGTCCAAAGAAGTTTTAGTTGCTCCTCCATCTAGAGTGGAGGCATCTTTAGGCTCCATGCACACCTGCTCCTTGAAGTTGAAGCTTCAAAAACACTACTAGACTAAAATAGTGTGCATGGACACATAGACTAACATTATTTGCTTCTAGAAGCAGAAAAAAATGCTCAAAAGCAGCTGTTAGGAGCGTTTTTTTTAAGCTCATGTGCATGGAGCCTAAGACAGGAAGTGTGTTACTGGTCATATCACCATTATTAAGTTAATTAACTCCAAAATCTCTGAGGGCAAAGTTATATTGTATATTTGGTGGACTGGGCAAGCTACAAGCCAAAAAACATGACTGAGTTTCAGGAAGAGATCTATGTCCATCAGTTAGATAAAGTTGCTCAACCAGTGCTTTACTAACAATTTGGGGGGCAACTTCATGAGGAAGACCATAAAGATAGGGTTCTGTTAAGCAGCAATCACCCATCTGTATTTTTCTTATCCTGCTGTTAGCTTATCATATGTTTGTATTTTATACTCCTGGATGTCTCAGATACCTTGTCCCCCAGACCACACACTATAGTTTCCCTGGCCCCTATATCGCTAATATGTGACTTAGAGACTGATGGGAGGAACCACAGCAAGTGGGAGGAGTTCCAGTAGTGTCTGAAGATATGCAGCACAGCAAAGTTTTAAGATACTGGAAAGGTAAGTGTTCTGCCTCCAGCAGGATATCTATTAGTTGTTTGCCTGCAATATCAGATTTGACCACAAGATGAGGCTGGTGGTAAATTTAAAGTTTTGCAGAAATTAGAAAACTGTTCACCTTTAATAAAAACTTACCATCATTCTTCAGTCCAAAGAAAGGAAGCAGATGCATCATGGGAGTTCAGACTCCATCTTGGAGACTGAAAGAAGAAACCAGCACTTGTTGGACTAAAACTTGTATCCGCTTGCATCCCCTAAACACAGAATCACTGGTGGGAATTATTTATCGCCATCAGCAGCCAAGCTTGTTCACTGTATTTCTGTATATTTCATATATTGATTATATGTATTTGTATTTGTTTTTTCTTATTAGTTTCACCCACCCTGTTTTGTTAATAAAGTTTCAGTCTGGCTTATTACAGAATAGGAGGGTTTAGTTGCATGTCGAGCTACACACAGAGTAACGTGTAGCTGGTACAGAATAGTAAGTATTCATCTCCTTCTTTTGCAGGCTACTGTAGATTCATTTTGTGCAGCTAACATCAGTGTCATTTTAAGTAAATTTTTGTTTATCCGCTGTTCACCATTTTTATTTATGTATGAAAGATTCAGTATTATTTTTTACACCAATAGCATTTCTAAAAGGCCAACTACAAAGCAAAATTATGCTGTTCAACGGTGATCATTTTCAGGGAGGGTTTCCTGTGCTTATTTATAAAGAAAGTATGCAGAATAAAAAGGCAACATAATCTGTTAAATTAATATGCTCCACCTACTAAAGCCAGACTGCAGAAATATTGGGGTGCCTTGGAGCGTCTCCGAACCTAAATTATTATTAATTTGCAAATGTGTGCTAAATAACCCCTATTTTTAACGCAAACTGTTAGGCAGGTTAATTCGGTTGATAAGCAGACTGGTTGGCGAGTTGAGCTGGGAATTTTCTTTGGTTTTGTTTTGCATGCATTGCCCTCCATGTGCTCCTTGTTGTGAAGGCCAGTTATAGGTAGGGGCAGGGGCCATTTGTTTGTTACTGAGATAGCTATATCTACCTGGCACATATTTGGGATACAAAATCGGTGTCATGATTACATCTGTGAAAAGTTATGACCTTTCACACCCCTTCCAACGGATCCTAACAGGATAGAATGACAAGCTATATTTCACATGCTTGTGTCAATTAAAGGATTTATTCCATATAGGAATACCTCAGGCTAATGACAGTTGTGTTAGTGGTCAGCTCCTAACAATACACCTAACAATAGTAGTATACTGATTAAAGCTCAGAAGCTCTGCTTTGTACATGAAGTCAGTAGTGTTGAGTGCCAGCAATTCTCATTTATTTAGTGATTCTCTCTGATCGATTTTCTAGACAGTGTAATTAAGCCCTTTTTCACTTAGTTATCCCTCTTCGCCATTCAGGAACTCAGATACAAATGGAGAGTTTTATAGATCCTGATATGTTTATTTCAGTGGGTGATTTAGCATACTATCCATGCATAACTGATATGTTTGTTTATAAATACAACCTGTTTATTATGTACAAACACTCACAGTAGTAAAATGAGAAACGATGTCATGGTTAGGGTTCATGCGCTGGAACCTTCTTTCACCTGCATAAATTAAAGTAGATGTTAACCCTCACCACCTAGTGTGGTCAGTTTGAGATAGGAAAGCAGGGGGATTGGCAGGATCACTAGGTATTTCACACAAAGAAAGAAATACAAAGAGAACAGGATGCTTTTTAGCACAAGCACATAGTACAACATATACATATCAGGAATATGAAATGTTGGGGTAACATACATTTTAAAGATTAAAGTGGAACTTTAATCAACCGACCGATCGCGGAGCACCAGTCGCCACTGGTGCCAATAATTCTTAATGGCACTCCCATGCATTGGAAACTGCAACACGTTTTCCTGTGCACTGAAACACATAGTACTATGCAGTTTCTGAGCAGCTAGGATTGTAGAAAAGGTTCAAGGACAGCAGCCCATTAAAATAGGCCTCCCTTGTTTTTTCTTATTTCCTTGCTCTAGACATAGATTGCTGCACAAACCTTGTTGACAATTTATGAGGATAGCAGCTGCACCTGGTGAACCTCATCCTTTTAGTAAAACAGTGAATATATGAAAATGGCCTAATAGAGTACATTTCTTTTCTTTGAATCATTTAGAAGCATCTATCTGTAGATTGTCAATACTGAATATTTCTAAAGGTGAGTTTGTGGTAATTTTTATGGCGATGTAAAGACCTGTAAAGACACCTTTAAAAAAAAAAACTGTTTACACAGGTAAGGGGCACCTGTAGATAAACTGTGCAGCATTGACCAAAGTTGAATAAAGCAATTTCTATAGGTGTAGGCCATTTAATTACGTCCCAGAGCCTGACTGAAAAACCCTCAGAGATTGCATCATCCCATCCTGCCTTGTTACTAGTATGTTGCTAAGAGATTCCTAGCTCCTACTGTTCACCCCTATCATCACAGAATCAACCTCTCAAACGCTGAGCTCGGATCTACTGAGTCAGAAGAGTGAAAGCACATGTTTGAATCAGAGAAAGAGCTTGTGTTTTACTCGGGAAAAGCTATGTAATTCTGTTTATTGAATCTTAACCCCTTCACACCGACAGTACACAAATATGCGGCCTCTCGGCGGGTGGGACTTGGTGCAGAATGGTTGCATATTTGCTTAATGATTGCAAGCAGCATTCCAATCATGTGACTGGCTGTCACAGCAGTCACATGATCATAAACCCCGCCTCCCGGCATCTGAAACCCCTTGAAGGGCTGGGAGGCGCAGACGCAAAGGGGTTAGGATTTTACATATCCCTGCCTCAACTAAGAATATAGTTCCACTATTTCCTGGGTCGCTTGCCTAGACACTGGGTACGTATGATAATGCTAAATCATTGTTCAGTGAGGAGGGTAGTAGCAAAGAGGAAACACGGGAAGATGAAAAGATATCCAAGAAAATAGTATTGTCACCTGCCTAGATGAACAGTGGAGCACAGGCTTTGGATCACAAAGACTGGCTGGACATGATAACAAAACATTTGGCAGATATCATACATGGCATCCTGTGTATGTAACCCTATTCAATAATGCTGAGTAGCACCCAATCATCATCTTAAGGATCCTGTTGCTTGGGCTGGATGAAAATCAGTCATTATCTAAATGGTTGCTGTCAGGCAAATAGACTGGAGAAGGGGGGCAGGGAGCAGTTTCAGGAGAACACACAGTGCTTATTGTTCGCGGCTATCGCCACTGGCAATAATTGAAAAATCCGGCAGGCCGGTTGTACGATGAACTTAGGTACAATGAGCCTGCCCATACATGGTTCGAATCTCGGCCAGTCCCTGCTGAACCAGCCAAGATTCGAACCGTCTATGGTCGACATTAGTCATTAGCCCCAAAGAGCAATATGGCTCTGATTTCTATAGCAATCTATCAGAAATCAGCTTTAAGTTGTTTAGTGAATTTAGATTAACAAAAGCAATAAAAGCCAACCATTTTAGAGTGAAGAATCAATTGGTTGGATGATGTCACCCAATTTTTATTGTTCACTTGAGATAAGGTGGGGATTACTACATGCAAATATGTGCTCATTCTATAGGAATGTGCCATAGGAATCGCCCATCTGTACATGTCATTCTGTATTGAATTCCATTATCTTATGTTTTTGCTTTTGATCATTTATATAGTTTTCCTCTGGATTACATTCAGGTATATCAAGAAGAATAAAGTTTTATGGGTTGGTTTACTAAAGGCAAATTGTTTGGTTTGCAAGAATTTTCATTTTGCAGGGAGATTTGCATTTTTTTCCTTCCATTTTTTGCAAAGTGAATTCTCACTGCATTTACTGAGCCCAGGGGGAAAATTCTCTTGTAAAATGAACAGCCTTTTTCCTATTGGTAATTTAACCCTAAAGAGTGGAAAAAAATGTATGAATCCATACACTTTACAAATATAAGTATCAATTTAAAGGTTAAATGCTTATTACATAAAAAGCCAGATGAAAGTTATTATTATTATTACTACAGATTTCTATAATTTATACAAGATCATTTACATTTACAAGAGTATTAGTCAGATATATGTGCTGTCTCAACTCCAGCCAAAATGTTTTGTTTTGGACTGGGCAGGGAAAGGTTAGAGCCTGTGTGAGGTCTTTTTATAGTCATGCATGCCCCCATTTGAGAGATGTATCCTCATTTCCTATCAGGACAGGAAAAGATGGGAAAGTAAAAAGGATATAGTAATAGGGAGATATTTAGGATCATATTTATAAAATGGTGAATGTGACTTTCACCAGACATTCACTGGTGGTAAATCAATCACTGTCAATTAAAACATATGCATCAGGAAGATTCATCTGGAGCAAATGTTTGGTGAATGTCAGATTCACTGCTTTATAAACATATCCGAAACTATCTAAACCCAAAATCTTTTTTTTTGGATAGGAATGGGTTAGAAACTTTGTTAGGTTTTAATGCTGTCTGTGTCCTGCTGGTAAGTTTCAACTCTCTCTAGTAACAGTTGCCACTAGAACTAAAATTGTGGGAAAATTCATGGTTGTTAGCAGACAGCAGAACAGTAATAAAGGGGAAGTCTCCAACTGGGGAAACTTGCTGTGGTGACAACTGTCTAAACAACAAAGCTGACATGGGTTTTAACCCTTACCTATACTATCCACAACTACAAAAAAACAGGATTTTTGACTTACCGTAAAATCTTTTTTTTTGGAGCTCATTAAAGAATATAGGGTCAGAAGGAATTCTGAGACAACTTGGGCATACTGCTGCCTACAAGAGAATTCCTCCCACTCTCTTCATACTACAGTTTTGTGCAAAAGCAGTAGTAGGAGTATTCATAAGACAAAGGATGGGACCTGTGTCCCTAATGAACTCCAAGAAAAGGATTTTACAGTAAGTCAAAACATCTGTTTTGTTTATCATTCACTAAGGGTCAGAAGAAATTCTGAGAACAGGCCCATAAACTAAAAGGTAAACTGGGGGCTAGCTGCAGCTCAAAAAGCCAAATGAAGGACCCTACATCCAAAACTAGTATCAGATGGTTACAACCTTATAAATCTGGGGAAGAGAGACCTGATGCTGAAAAGCCCATCAGGCACTTACCAACCTAGTGGAGTGTACCTTGCTACAAAATAGTGAAACCTTGTCTTTAAGCCTATAGGCTTGAATGGTGAGCTACCTAAGCCATCTAGAAATAGTGGCACAAGAGGCAGCCTGCTACTTACTGGGACCCTTAGGAATGATATTGATTGAGTCATTCAGCTTGAGGAAAATGTGGCTGATAGACAAACAGCTTGTATCACATCCAAACAATGGAAGGAAGATTCCTTGGAATTAACTGGAGCAGGATGGAGAGATTGAAGTATAATGCCCTGGTTAAGACGAAAGGAGGAAACTACCATAGGAAGAAAAGCAGCCATAGGCCTCAGAACAACTTTTTCTTTATGTAAAACAAAAAATGGATCTCTACAATAGACTTAGAAACACACCTAGCAGGGGTGATTGAATAAAAAAGGCAACCTTGTGGGTAAGTGTTGACTTATTTCTAATAGCCAAAACCCTACTTAAAACCTCCTGCAGTGAGCTTGTTTGCATCTCCTTTCTCCCCTTACACTCTAAGCGATCCTAGACATCCGGCAACGATCGCTTACAACATGACTTATGCCATCAACTCACTTGCAAGACATTCACTCAGTCACCCTAATTTAGTGACACCTTGTTCTTCCCTTTATCTAACGCCTTGCCAGTTTTTCTTTTACTGACTGTTGTAATACTAGTGACTCGTTTGTTATAAAGTTTATATAGATTTAGAAATGGCTGTTGTAGTCCCGGAGACAGCCCACTGCGCCTCCCATTTGATCCTTGAGTACGCAACATAGTTGATTGGATACTCTTTGGACCTAAGGTATCCATTGGCTGGTGATTTTTCACCACCCCCTGGATACTCGCTCTACATAGGAGACACCCTTTTTTTTTTTATTTTTTATCACCACAATTCCTGCCTGTTACTACCCATAATCCTCTTTCCTCCCTCAGCCCCACCCCCCCTACCCCCCTGCTTCTCCAGATAATAATCCTAAACAATTATCCACAGGACCCCCAGACCCTATATACACTACATAACGACGTCTTTAAATATTCTGACACTTAATGTACAGGCACTCAAGTCCCCTCCAAGACGAACCAAGGCTTTCCACTCCTTTTCCACACTCTCGGCATATGTGGTTTGTCTACAGGAAACGCATTTCTCATAATCCTCTCCTAAATCTTTTAGTTGCCAATACCCCCAGGTTTATACTGCCTCAGCATCAACCAGAGAGGGGTTTTAATCACTTTTCACCACACCACACCATTCACTCTTCATAAAGAGATCAAAAATCCCGACGGATGTTATTTACTACTCACTGGCCTCTTACTAGACAATGAAATTACTATTGTTTCATACTATGCCCCCAATTAAAATCCACTATCATTCCTTTCCCACTTGTTCTCTGTAGTGGAACCTCATAAACATGGTACTCTCATGATCTGTGGCGACTCTAATCAAGTAATATATCCAATCTTGGATAAATCCCCGACCCCATAAATGTCCAGCGTCTCTCGTACCAACAACTCCTCAACCAACACTCCCTCGTTGATTCATGGTGTGAACAAAACCATACAAGGAAACAATACATGCATTACTCTCATCCCCACAAACAGTTCTCTCGGATAGACCGCCTCCTTGTAAGCACTGGTACCTCACCCCTTATACTTGATTCTTTAATCATACCATGTTCATGATCAGACCATAATGCTGTCATGATGACTTTCTCCTCACTGGTCCCAAGACCTAATCTCCGTACCTGGTATCAATGACAGCCTATGCACCAATCCAAGATATAGACAAGATATAGAAAACGTTATACAGGACTATCTTAGAAAAACACACCCACAGATACAGATCCCCTGACACTATGGGAAGCCCTCAAACCATCTATCAGAGGGGTTTGCATAAGCCAAGCATCATACCAACGTAAACTAAAGAGACAACTTCATAAGCAACTAGAGAAAACTTTCTACACCGCTTCGGAGAATTTTAAAAATATGCCCTTTCCATCAAACAAACAAATCTATGATAAAGTACGATTAGAACTCAATCTATTTTTGACGGACTCGGCTGAAAAAATTCTCCGAAAATCCTCACACACTTTCCATATGAAAGCAAATAAGCCGAACATATTCTTAGCCTTAACCCTACGTAAAGTAGACTATACCCCCAAACCAATTTGACTTCAACTTACCAAAGATACCTATTCCAGTAATCCAAAAAAAATTCTCCATGAGTTCCGCAGAGGACTCGCTGACCTATATCGGGATACTCATAAATTTGACCAAACACACTTTGATACCCTTCTATCCTCTATTCAACTCCCCTCCCTCTCCCTTGCTAAAAAAAAGAAACCCTCGAGAGACCCATCTCAGATTCAGTCTGCACAGCTATAAAATCATTAAAACCACACAAACACCCGGGCCCTGATGGCTTTTCAGCAACCTACTATAAACACTTTGTTACCCTACTGTCCCCTCTAATGGTTGAAGCCTTCAACTCCCTCCTCTCAAACCATTCCTTTCATACTGAATCCCTCTTAGCATCTATCGCCATGATTCCTAAACCTAATACTGATGACTCATCCTGGTCCAACTACAGACCAATTTCTATACTCAGTTCAGACATCAAGATATTAGCTAAAATTCTCTCTAACCGACTAAACCCAATTATAGGATCCCTGATCCATAAAGATCAGACTGGGTTTATCCCTTCCAGACAAGCGGGTGACAACATCCGTCGTGATACCCTCTTAGCCCATACAGCACAAACCCGCCGCATCCCTGCCTGCTTCCTCTCCATTGACATATGAAAGGCATTTAATTCCCTTTCTTGGCCTTACCTCAACTCAATCTTAGGCCGGTGGGGTTTTGGAACACATTTCTTACATTGGATTTCTTCCTTGTATCAAAACCCAAAACATATATTTCCTACTTTTGGATACCGTTCTGACCCCTTCATCATTGAACGAGGAACCAGGCAGGGATGCCCTCTTTCCCCTCTTCTTTTTGCTTTGGCAATTGAACCCCTAGCCCAACTCATACGTTCCAACACGAATATTAAAGGCCTACAACTAGGTGGTCACCAACATAAATTATACATGTTTGCAGACGACATCCTCATATTCCTCTCTTCACCCTTAATATCTGCTCCAAACCTCATTGACACCCTAACCAAATTTGGATTAATATCCGTTCTCAAAACAAATCCTCATAAATCTAAAGCCTTAAACATTTCAATACTGCCTGATTTACAGACACAATTACAGGAATCCCTCCCATTTACTTGGTCGACAACACAAATTACATATTTGGGAAACACATTTACAAAGAATCCAACAAATTTATATACAGCAAATTACCCACCTATGCTATCTTGACTCACCACCCTAATGAAGAACTGGTCTTCCCTACAATCAGCATGGATGGGTAGAATCACAATAATCAAGATATCTATATTACCTAAGTTCCTAGAAACGTTTTAGAGTACTCCCGATACAGGTCCCAGCATATTTTCTTTGAACCTTACAGTGAAAAGCTTCCCAATTCATTTGAGGAAAACTTAACCCCGTCTTCCACAATCTACTCTGTATGTACCCCACATCTGCGGGGGGTTAAGCATTCCCAACTTCTCCAAATATTATTATGCTGCCCAACTAGCACAACTACTTAAATACCAGGCCACAAATGAAATTCCACTTTGGGTGGCGATCAAATCAGTTGACGGTGACCCTCTCTCCACAGCAAATCTTCTATGGCTTTCACCAGCACAACGCTGAACAATTACGAACCCCATCACAAAACGGTCTTCAATCTTGACAAAATCCCCTCCTCTCCTTCCTTAACAACCCTTCCTTGCAACCAGCTTGGACATCTCCATCCTCCTTAACCACATGGTCACATGCAGAACTAATATGTGCACCTAATTTTTACATATCCGCTACTATCACACCTTTTCCTACTCTTCGTGAAACACATGATCTACCACATAAAGAAACTTTTCGATACCTACAAATAAAACATTTTTTATCCCAAAATGCTCCCCCAGATTCACCTACCCCAAGTTTCACAACCTTTGATCTAGCTTGCAAATCTGAGCCTCACAGGAGTGGACTCATCTCGGATCTGTATGCCCAACTACTATCACACACAACCTCTTCCCCCCCATCTTACACTACCAGATAGGAAACTGATATGAACCTCCAACCAGATACACTAAATTTGACTCAAATCTGGCAGGCTACTAAATCAGCCACACCAAACATAGCGGCTTTAGAGACCAACTACAAGGTACTTCCCAGATGGTACCTGGTCCCTGTTAGGATATCAAAATTCCTTCCCCAATACCCCCCTAACTGCTTCCGAGGCTGTACCGACCTGGGTACGCATCTACATATCTGGTGGGATTGTCCATAGCCTGTGCCTTTTGGTCAGAAATATTCAACATTCTCTATACTATGTTCCAAGCCATTTTACCGCCTGACCCAACGGTAGCGATCCTGAATAATAAACCACAAGCTATAACACACCACCAATTTAAAACTCCTACTCCTAGTAACCACAGCAGCAAAGCAAACCATTGCAAAAGCCTGGAAATCAACCACATTATGCACAGTATCAGTTAAGCATCGAGTAACACAGGCAATGATTCATGCCAAAACAGAGGCTATATTACTAGACAAATTATCCAAGTTTGAATCAGTATGGCTCCCATGGATCAAACACCACCTACCACCTGGTCTTGATTACTCACTTCTATTATCCTGATGATACATTCCATCCCACATACCACCACTCATGCACCATATTAGCTTTGGTGAACTACAGTACCCCTCTGGAGAAACCCTCCTTCCTCTGACTTTTATACCAACCCTCCTTTCCCCACCCCTCCCCCTTTTTATTTTAGTTCTCTAAATTCACACCTTTTTTTTATGGCCTATCAGTTCCCCTATATATTAGAACCTAAAACAACAGGTCATTCACACATAACTCAACTATATACCTATGATGTAGACACTTTGGATGGTTCAATTTATTGTCTCTCTTCCCAGGTAAACCAAGCCACATGGTTGGATCTTGGCCCTGGACTAAAAATATACTTCCCCTTACTATCCCACTGATAACCATTCTTTCAATTTACGGGATACCTTGTCTCCTCTAAACCTGAGTTTTGAATTCGCATTACATAGTTTAGGTCTTTTATTTTCTTTTTAGTTTTGTCTTATATATTTATCTTACTCTGAGATATATCTCTTGAATTACATTTGAGTTATATAATTAATGAAAGTATAGCTATTGAGAAGCTTTGTTTTCCATACTTGTACCTCTTGTATTCTTACAAAAATTTTGTCTGATTACTTGTACTGTATTATTCTCAATAAAATATTTGAAGAGAAATATTTCTAATAGGCTCAAAAGTTTTTGCTGATAGAGCCAGGTTAAGATCCCACGGAGTACAGGTAAAACATTACGAGCAATACACTGTTCAAAGGCTGCCTCAAAGAAGGCCACCATTAAGCTCATAACTCTTCTGCAAAAGCAGAGGAATCAAAGTTTCCTGGGCTGCAGAGTTCAAAATTGAGAAAGACAGTCATGAGTTTGTCATGCAGAAAAAAAACCTTGAGCCGTATCTAGAAAGAGTCTTAGATACTCTAAGCTCTGAGTTGGTTAGAGCACTGATTTCTGCAGATTCAGGATCCAACCAAAATTTTTTAGTGGCTGAACAGTCTTTTGGACAGATTTTCAATGACATGAATGCCCTATGAGTGCAACAGAGCAAGCACAGGGGCTAGCAGCATAGTAAAAAATCAAGATGCAGTGGACAAACCACAGGGAAGGGCAAGAAACTGGTAGCGTTGTGTGTCCACAGATGAGGACATGCATGTAGGCATCCTTGACGACCACAGAGACCAAAAATGGATGGAAGGAAACAATGACTAGCCTTATGGAGTCTATGCATAATTTATGGTCTTGTATGAAGACATTAAGTGCCTTTGGAACCAGAATGGGGAATATACCCCCTTTGACTATGAAAGAACAGGTTGGCACAGAAACCTTAAAACTTTTCCTTTTCTAGAAAAGGAACGCAGTTGTGCCAGAGCAGCATGGAGGTCTATTAGTCTTTGCAGAGAGATTGACAAGTCGAACAATATGAAGTGTGGCAGAGACTGAAATTCTATCTTGTAGCTCCTGGACACCACCTTCTTCACCCATGCATTGGGGATGCTTTCATTTCAGATGGTCGCAAAGGCTAATAGATGTTCCTTCACTTCTTAGACTTGGGGGTATCCCCTCGTTGTGAGAAGGATTTGCTTGAAAGTTTGGAAGGTCTAGGAGTCCAAGGTTTGTGATGAATATGTACGGGCTGAAGACGCATTCTGAATATGAGACATACAATATCCAAAAACTCATCAACAGAGTAATGTAGGGAAACAGGCATGAGTTCTAATTGTTTTAAAACTGAAGGATCAGTTAGGATCGATCCAGGTGCATTAGTCATATTCTTGGTTCTTACCCCAGGGTCTGGGAAATGGTCATGAATGCAATGGCAGATAGCAAGAAAAACAAGGACTTGGAAAGGTTTTGCAGGCTTTTGTTCATCGGGTCCTTATACACAGGAATGTTAACAATGGTCAGTGTTTTATTCAGTGTAATGGTGCATGTCCGACAGATGCAACACATAATAGCCGAGTGAGTATGTGCCTGATAGCTGTGAGTCAGAGCAGGCTGAATGATTGTAACATAAGCCTAAGGCTAGCCATACACAGTGCAAATTTCATCGCAGGAGTTGCAGGAAAAAAAATTGCCGTATTCCCCCATCAACACAGACAGTGTTGACAGGGGAATCAGAAATTGTAGGGGAAGGCACCCCGCTGGGAAAAGGTAGTGATTATAGCTAGCAGCTATAGCAGCTGATTGATCAATCAACTTGGTACATTCAGCCTGCCTATTAACGGTTCGCAACTTAGCTGGTTATTGCTGTGTGGCCGGCCTTAGGGGTGCAGTGAAAAAATCCACTGCTCATGTACCAGACAACCACAAGTTAGAACAGTCTGGGCATGGGCAACACCTTGAAAGTTATGCAATAAAACTAACACAGGGCAATGCGACACACTGAAGAGTCACAACCATGTTGCCCAGACCATCTTCAATACATTGAAAAGTGTCACAACACTAATCTCCAGAGCATTAACCAACAAGGGGAAGATGCAGGTGAATAACACATGCCAGGCTCTAAAAAGTGGAACAAGACCCAATAACTTACTGTAGGTATTGGAGAAAGCCAACACAGGACCCAGGGAAACATGTTACATTGCAGAAGTATTTGGTACAGGATAATACCAGCAGGCTTATCACAGCCCTGGACCTGTAAAGCACCCTGTGGATAACTTACACTAGGACAACAGGTGCCTGGAGAGCACAATCAGCAGAGCCTAGAGCCCAAAGGTTATATTTCAGGAAGACTCTCTATCTTCATCATGGTGGGGTTCAGGTACAGCCAAAGGCAGCACCAAGGATCAGCCAATTGAAGAAAAAATATCTTGATAAAAAAATTAGAAATGTCAAATAACGTTTTTTGTTTTTTTTCCTGAGAAGTAAATACATCCATTCTTCTAGGATACTAGGGAGAAACTGAAGAATGATGGGAGTGGGAGGGGTTATACCTGGCTGAATAACAGTTTTTTTTTATTTGTCCATTTCTCCTGTACACAGCAGTATAACTAGTTGTCTCAGAATTCCTTCTGACTCTGTGATCCTTAATGAACAATAAAGAAAAGGTTTTGGCTTTAGATATACTTTAAGGCTCTATTCACACATATGCTGGTGCCACAATGTGCTTGTGATTTGCATGTCACATTTAGAGCAGCTCATTCCAAAGTGCACATTAGCAAGTTCGGGTTCGCTGGGGTGCCATTAATAGTTAGTGCTACCGCATGCCTGCAAAAAAAAGGGATGCATATTTTTTGTGCATAGCAGGAGTGCACATGATTTTGCACATCTTCCAGCAATGCACAAATGTGAACCTAGCCTAAGTTGATGTGACATGTTCGACACCCAAGTAGAATGAGTGGCGTTTGACTGGATATGGAAGTGCTTAGGATAGGCCCTTTGTCATAAGTGTTCTGGAGAATGTTTAGGTGGTTTCACCTTATAAACAGAGCTACTCAACTCTCAGTAAATTACCAGTTGAAAGTAATAGCATTAGTTTTCTTCTAGAGCACCCTTGGAGCCTCACACCTTGGAAAGTCTCTAAGGCAAATATAGACCTCAGCCAGGAAGTCACTACTTTCACATACACTCTTCTGCTTCCAGCTTCCAAACTAAAGAAAGAAAACCCCAGGTTTCACAAGGGACTGTAAAAGATAACTATAGATATATGCAGTGTCCTGGAGCAGCCTACTATTGCATAGCACAGACAATATAGTAAGAATTAAATCAGTACAGATATACTTCAAACTAGTCATATATTTATACACAGAGCATAGTACAACAATTTTTTACTGCAAATCAACCATGCTATAATTTTTGCAGTATATTTATAGAAATTTTTGGATAACAGCATAAATGTAATAACAAAATCTATGGATAATCAGATAGCCGAATACTTACCCTGATATCTAGCTTTTCTAAGACTGACATATCAAAACATTGTTACTGATTGTTGTGAAATTGATTGATAATTGATATATATGTATATATATTTTTTTTTCGGAGGGGGGGAGTTGGGTGGAGTACCTGCATATTTTTATTTTGAACCATTTGCATGTTTTTTGTGCAATACATAACAGACATCGTGTTGCATTCCCCATATTATAACATTATGATTTTTTAAAATAAGAAGCATACAGTATGTATGCAAACCTAGAAAGACAAGTGTAGAAATCTCACTGCAGGAGTCTCTGAGTGATAAACAAATCCTTTAAATTATTTATTTCAAATTAATCTGCAGTGAATTAAAATATCAGTTTTGGCTAAATTGATACAATACGTGTATCTGATTATTTTCTACAAAAATCAACATTCTATTAACATACTGGAAATCCAAGTTCTTTAACATTTTTTAAAATTAGGATTCTATGTAGAATTAATCATTAGCAAACTCTGGAATGCAGCTAACTATATCTATCTATCTGAAGCTTTTGCAGGAAATTAACTTAAATGTAGTTGCTTTAGCTATAATTAAAAAAAAAATCATCATTAAGCACATATTTAATAATTAGTTCTTTTCCGTAATCAACTGAAATTGGTATTTTTGAATTTTACAGCACAGCACACATGTGATATCTACTATAAGCTACAGTGCTACTTTAATAGGTAATTTGCCCTAAAAACCCAGAAAGTACAATCAAATGACTGACTTCTGTGTAAATTGTTTTATTGAACAGGCCTGTGAAAAACTGGAAGACATAAAAGAGAGACTTTTATTTCAAATGTATTTGAAATAAAAGTCTCTCTTTTGTGCTATCCCAAACATTTATGACACATGCAGATAAAGTGTCCTGGCTGATGTCACCAGGGATTTGATAACGATCCTTGCCTCTATATCTGTATGTTGAAGTCATAACCCAACCATAAAGTCTCTGCTATGCCACCTGATCACCCTTCTCATACATTTCACATTGTGATGACACTTCTGCTGAAAATGTCTCCAGCCTATAAGGCATTATCCCTCCCAGAGTTATTACAAGGGGCCAGCTGCTCACTAAGCCACAGATGCAGAGCCCCCTTCTCCCAACTTTCTGTCCCCTCCCTTGTAAGGATCACCTTGCAGCTCTCCAACTAACAAATGGGCTGGGCTGATACTGAAAAACAATCTGCCACTCTTGCTGAGCCCACTCCTTCCAAAAAAAGCATCAGTGGAACATCCTGAGCCAGGCTAAGCATAGGGGGGAGCTGCAATGTGTGGGGTGGGGGGGATGTGTTGCAGGCACCTGTTCAGCCTCCAGTTGATACAACTGTTGAACATACAGAACAGTCAGTCTGAAATATTCTTTACTGCTATGTTAGAATATAAAAGCTTTTGCTCCTGTTTGCACTTCTAATTCAATGCTTACAATGGACTTTTTTTGCTTAGAAATGCTCAGTTTTGGCTTGGGCAGCCTAAGTAATTTTTGGAATATTTAACTTATATAGTATATATATTAAAACAGATTTATAGAATGATAGAACATCTTATTTTACCTTTCTCTGCTGTTTTTCCCATGCAGGGTCTAAGAGTAGGTCCCTATCCCAGTCATCTTCCTGTGCCATGTAAATTTCTTCATTGTACGAGTTGGTATACTGCAGATGCGAATCAATGGCAGTCATCTTTGCTTTTTCCCTGTAACTTGGCTCACGTCTATGTTACTCTGCAAGTTTTCTGGGTTTGCTCTTAATGGCTCCTGCAGCCCCTGGCCAGCAGGTAATAACTTCTTAAACCTTAATTGCAGTGGTATGTAGTTGGGAGATCTAGCCAGGAATCCCCTCTTCAAGCTTCTTGCTTCCTCCTTACAGCCTGCTGTCCCTGGTCAAAAATGATACACGTGACCTAGTCTCCATAAGTACCATCAGCTGGGCACCATGTGGTCAGTTAACCACCCATAAATGGTGAGTGGGTGGTCTAACAAAACTCCTCCTAGTCAGACTGCCCTATGAGTTCAGACTTCATAAGAGTTTGAACAAAAGTCTTTTTATAGCCTTCTAACACTTTTATGTACCCTCTCACATTTGTAATCCTAATTTTTGAAAGTCTGTGTAACCTAGTTCACTTCACAGCTGCAAGATCTTATGATCTTTCATAGCTACTATATGTGACATCCACGATGATATCACATATACAGAAATAGATTCCTCTCCCCTGTCCTCCCTGCCCATGGCATACACTTAAACTGCAAGCACTTTCAGTGTCCAAGAATAGTCTAGCAGTAAAACAAATACACCCTCTAAATAGCACGTATCTGACTTTGATAATACATTGAAGATTTGCTGCTTTTTAAATTGTTTAAACTTTCAGTGTAATTGTAATTTTTGAATGTTAATGTATAAATAGCAGATTAAGAAATCCAAAAATTTATAAAAATCACAAAAAGTCCAAAATAAGACATTTAAACAACATAATGGACAATATAGACAGTATTTGTGCTAGCACACTCTTTGTCATAGCACAAAACGCATTAGTAGGAAATATTATAATAATGTACAAAACACTGAGAGAAAAAAGTTGCAATTGTGTTGAAATAAACACAAAGACCAAAGTCTGAGAGAATTGCATATACTTTATGCAAATACCAACAATTTTAGATAACCATAGAGTCCAAGGGTCTCAAATTCCCCATCCTGCATATTTGCAAATACAGATTGATAAATATTTTAAGGTGTATCTGAAGCCAAAACCTTTCATTGTCAGGTTATTTCTGTCTATGCCCCTGCTAGAGGAATGCACTCTGTATCTGTCTGTCTTAAAGACCATTGTCACCAGGAGGTGATAGGAAATCTTCACAATGAAACCCCAGTCCAAGTGAAAAGTTCTCATTCTCTCATTTCTTGTTGTCTCTAAGGCATATACATTTTCCAAACAAGACATTCATCTGAGTTTTCTTTCCCTGCTCCAGTTGTGGCAGTATATAGCCATTTCCTTACATTACTTTATCCAAAACTAACATGAACAATGTTTGGCTATAGGTACACTTTAAATCACTGAAAAATAAATTACTACCACTCTGGTGTGTCTCTTCTCCAGTCTCCTGACTGGGGTACAACCTTGAAAACAAGGTAAAAGGCAACCAAGGCTTGAAAAAAAGATTAAGGAAAAAATAATATTATTCATCTAAAATAAAGAGGGAATGAATAGGGGGGGGCACAATGGGGGGGGGGGCACAATATGGGCCCACTTTTCTGAGGCTGTGGCCCCCCACCCAGGGTTAATTAAATCAGCTTAGTGTTACACAGTATAGCTATAGGGGGTTTTTGTATTTAAGGAGGCTGTCCCTTTAGGAAGTGTAAATAGGGAATTCGGGATGACCCAATCAGAACCCTGGGAAGGTTCTGGAACACCTGGGAAAAGTTATATAAAGGTTCCAAGAGAGGGGTTCTCCCTCTTTCCTGTGGCACTGAAAGAAGACAGGAGCTCAGCAAGAAGATAGGTACTCTTATAGCTGCTGCTATGATGTCCATAGTCAGTCAGCTCCTTGAGAAGGCAGGCAAGGAGGGAGGAGAAGCATTGCTGCATCACTGCTTGGCTCTAGCAGAGTGTGAAGAGGAAGTGCAGTCTGAGAGAACCAAGAGAGGTGGTATGGCTGCGGACGGGGAGTCAGCACAGCTGTTAAGTTCGGGCCAGAGAGAACAGGAGCCCGCCCAGCTTGGAAGACAGAGGAGGAGCACGCTCTGGAGCGGAATAGTCAGGCTGCGGAAGAAGCCAAAGACGTTCAGGTGCCGTCAGAAAGAGCCGAAGAAGATGGTGGCGGCCGAGCGACTCGGAGTCGCCAAGTCAGCAAGAAACGGCTGACTTCTCGGTCGCCTGCAGGCAGGGGTGGACAGCAGGGCCAGCCTCAACAGCCCACTAATTCAGCAAGGGGGCGGCAGCCCGCCTTGCAGCATTCACTACCACAGCACAGCTCTCAATATGCAGAGGTGCCACAGTAAGTACAGGCACTGCAAGTCCCAGACCCCAGGTTGCTGCTGGAGGAGGAGGTTCAGCAGGACATGGTACAGCCTCCAGCAGCTGGTGAGTTATCACATTTAAGTATTTTGCCTGGCTTAGTAGGCTCTCTGTCCTCGCTTGTTAAAACTCTCTCTCATGTGTCAGTTCCTGCTGTCTCTCCAGCTCTGGTTTCTTCTTCCATTAGCCCTCCTGCTGCCGTCATTACTAATCCTCCTGTCAGTTTACCTTTGCAACACAGTGATGGTTTTAATATGGGCATTCACACAGACACGGTTTTAGTCCCTGAGCCATTACACCCAGCTGTGCCTGCAAGGGTTAATGTCCCTGAAACATGCATTAAGGATGCTATGCCCTGCAAGATGTCTCCCCTGGGTTACCACTTAAGTTTAGCGGTTAAAGAAAAAAATTTGGAAAGGTGAATTCGTAGATATCCTTTCTCATCTGCCTTTTCATAAAGATTTCATGGCTAGAACTGACAAAAAAAGGGGAAGAATGGAGCTAGGGAGACAGGCGCAGGCCAATCCCCAGGTCCTTTAATAATTTGTTACAGGCTTATTGCATTTATTCGGGCGTTATGGCGGAAAAGCACTTCAAATTATGTGGGGGCCTTTTCCAGCATTTGGACCACATCCTGGAAGCCTACAAGAATTTTGGGGGACTGGGGTGGATCTATTATGATGAGTCATTCAGACAAAAATTGTCCATTCACCCGTCGCTTGGATGGGGAATGAAGGACGTGGATCTGTGGCTCAATTTGATACTACCATAAAAGGCAATTTTCACCCAAGCAGGCCACGGTTAACCATTCAAATATGGCTTTTAAAAAAGCTGTTGCTTTGCATTCAATGACAGCCAATGCCGTTGGAATGCTTCTTGCAAATACAAGCACGAATGCTCATTCTGGGCAGGAGCGCATCTGGCGGCGAAATGCTTTAAAAGGAATGCGAATGCTGGTCTGAGTCAAGCTCAAAGGGATATTTTTACCAAAAGCCTGCACTCCAGTGAGGCTGGAAAAAATGCACCCATGTTTGGACAGATATCCAAACAAGGAGAAGGCATGTTTTCTAATTGTGGGATTTGCTAATGCAAATTGTACACACGCTGCGCTTATCAAAATAAAAATGTAAGAAATTTCCACTAAAATATTAATTGCTCGCAAAGAACCCAATGAAGAAACGCGGAAAAGGTTTCAAAATACGAGCACGACAGCGAGCATCCCATCAGGAGACATTTATCAAAAAAATAACGATCTTCAAAATAAAAGCCTAAGGAATTGAAAGCCGCTGGGGAAATTGGCAATAAAGGAAAAGCCGCTTTAATATTGGCTTTTGCCAAAAGAGCCCCAGGGCCGAACTACCTGATTTTGTTAATTGCATCCTCAAATGTTGCATACGAAACGGAGCATGCAGCACCATCAATTTCATCATTCAACGAATTGCCTTTCGGGAAAGACAAATGGTGAATGATGCGGAAAGCGTTGGGCTCTCACTTAGGGACCACACCTAAAGGGGAAATATGAAAATTATTGAAGGGCGGTTGCTCGAAAGGCCCTTCAATTCTCCCTTCCGCAAGTTCTTTGCACAACTTATCCCGAACCACCTGAGGAAACCGATTCACAGATTTTAAATTACCAACCACTTTACACCCCTCTCCCAAAAAGGAAAGCAATGGAAAGCCATTAGCAAATTCCAGAATGCAAAATTTGTAGTCCTGTGAGCCTCCAGGTAATTGACCAAATCTGGTCTCCAAAATAGTATATCTTTGCAAATGATCAGCTGCTAACGTTACGCATGTCTCATAACCATGCAAAATAGTTAAACCAAATTGTACACACGCTGCGCTTATCAAAATAAAATGTAAGAAATTTCCACTAAAATATTAATAAAGTGATATTGTGCTTAACATACAAAATATACAAAATCTATTAATACTATACATTAATGTGCAATAAACTTCAATGAATGAATAAATAGGTAAAAGTGCTCCAATCAGCCTGTGCATTGCAAATATTCCGCAAAGCTTGTGTAATTTTCAAACATTAATAGATAATTGAAAACAAACATCCATGTGATTTAGTGTTGCATCCATGCATTTCAGGGCTGCATCTATGCAATATGGTGTTAGTGCAATGTTCAAACAATAAAAGGTTAAAAAATACAAAAAAACGCATCCATGCGATTTGGTGTTGCATCCATGTGATTCTATGCAATTCAGTGCTGTGTTGCTGTGCAATGATCAAATTAACAGTCCACAGATCTTCCACAATCCATTCACGTGTTATTGTGAAACTAAAAAGTGCTGTGTGTTCATACAAGTGCTCCCCCCAGGTGATAGCCCCTCACCTTAGGGCGTGTGACCTTACAATTAAACTTGGTCAGAATGCGCCTTAGAACCACTATGAGTTTGATGTTATATGCAGGGTCCTGGATATATTTGCACTGGTGTCTCTGTTCCTCACAGCAGTCCCGTTTGTACCTCAATATATCAACACAAAAGGACTTCATGGTGCAATATGTACTAAATCTATTAAAATCATAAACAAATCCCGCAATGAGTACTCACAGTAACAAGGCGCTTAAGGGCGCCACACTAAAACAGCAGAAACGAACGGGCAACAGCGGCCGGTCCTTTCCATCTCCTTCTTATATTGTTCCAGGGATAATACCACTATACCACCTCCCTTATCCGCTGGGTGGATGACGATATCTTTTCTTTTTTTCTAAGCTTCTAAGGCCTTTTTTTATATCCTTCTGTTCGTGAATCTTCTTAACCCGGAGTTGTTCCAAGTCGGTAGTGACCAATTTCTTAAAAAGATCAATGTATTTATTGTTTGCTATATGCGTGTTAAAAACAGAGTTGTTCCTTAATGATGTGAAGCAATTATCCATTGCCATTTTCTCCACCGGATTTTGGGCATAGTACTTCTTTATATTTAACTTTCGGACAAACTTCTGGATACCAATGTAAGTTTCAAATTTATTCAAACCTTTTTTTGGGGCAAATTTAATGCCCTGATCCAGGGTTAATGTTTCTTCTCTGGTGAGACTTGTGCCGCTTAAATTATAGATACACTCCCCTATTCTTGATCTTCGCGCCCTCTTTTCTTGCTTCCTTCATCCGGCCCGTCCTCCCCTTTTCCTATATTTCTTCCATCTTTGGGGGGATGGTGATTTGTCTGGCCCTTCTCAAAAAAAGAAGAGTCAACTGGGGTTGCATTTGCATCTTTATAAAGGGGTTGATAGCTGTTATGAACTGGTATTTGATATTGATCTACAGTGGTTCTGTCATACCTTACTCTCTGGGGTTTAGGTGAATGATACTGTCCTTCACCATAGTTGGGATCTCTATAAGCTTGAGAATGTCCTTGGGAATAAAAATCTCCTTGTGGTGGATCCCTATGGTATGTTGGGCCCCTATATTGTGAGCCCCCTCTCTGAGGTGTTCTAGGTTGATAATTTAATTGTTGTGGTGGACCCCTATAGGATGCCCCCCCCCCTTTGAGGTGTTCTATACTGTTGATTGGATTGTTGGTGCTGGTATTGGGGATAATGATAATTGTGTGGGTTCTGACCATATTGTTGTGGTCCCCTAAAATAAGGGTCATTACCCGGTTGATTATATCTCCAATTGGGATCATACCCTTGCTGTACCCTATTCCAATTGCCTCGATTGGGTGGATATCCGTATTGCCTGGGTTTTCCACCCTGTGGGTTGCGTCCCCTATTGTTATATTGAGCATACCGCCTATTGTCACCATGATCCTGATACGGTGTCTTACTGTAGTAAGATTGTTCGGGTGCGTCCAACTGATTCCTATCAATAGGGTAATTCCTGGGGTGTTCTTTATTCTGATATACACTTTGTGGTGGTGGTAAATCTTGTATTCTATGGGTATGAGGTGTCTTGGGTCTCCCTTCCTCATTGGTATTTGTACCATTGGTAGTCCCAGACCCCTGGGTGCCACCATTGTTCATAGCCTCTATTGTGGTCTGCCATCTAAAAACGTGTTTTTTCTGATAATCTTCAAGGTCGCGTAAATATTTCTTCTTTTTGTTGTTTTTATTTTCTCGTTCAATATTTTTATTGAAATTTTGCAAAGCAAGAGATGCATTGACATATCAGACATAAAAAGACTCCTCGTTGACCAAAGAGGCCAGAAGAGGTGAAAGCAGAAAACTTACAAATTATCTCTTACACTGGGAATATAGCATTAAAGCACTGATAAGCCTGTAAAAGTGACAATGTATTTCAAAATAGGAACAATTCCTTCTTAAAACTGGGAAACTATAGCTCTCTAGATGGAAGCCAGGAGTAAAAAAAGAGAAAAAAAGAGAAAAAACAACACTCAGAGATAATAAAATAATAACTAGGGAAAACAGTATATCTCAGGGTATAATTGTTTCCCATATGCAGACTTTCTACTATATAAGACGTGTTAAGCAACGTAGAGTAGACACACTTGGGCGCCAAGGGGTCGCCAGGCGGGGGGGTACAGAAAGGTCCGACCCCCCGCGCCTGCCGCCCAGCGGGACATTCCAGCGTTCTACCGCAGCTGATGGTCAGCTTGAGAGAAGTTTTGACAGGGACATCCTCCAAAGCGAGCCCCCGAGAACCACACTCCACCCCAATGGGAACACACTGTGGAGTGAGGTAGCTCGAAGACCACTCCCGGCAGGAAAACCCCGTCTAACACCCATCGGCTCCCACCAGAGGACACTCCCGCAGGGAAGTTCGCCAGGCCTTGCGCTCCCCGTGAAGGAGCCGAAAGTACCAATGACTAGTTCAGATGACCAAAAGTGAGGGACTGTTCTCAGTGCTGGGTTATTCAACATACTTTTGGTGGCATCCTGCGTGGGGCCCACGAGAAGGTAAATACCCTGTAAATCCAGTATCTGGTGTTAAAGATCCTAGGAAAGAAGAAGGAACAGAATAGAGAAGGAGAAGTGAGTAAGGAGGAGAGGAAAGGAGTGGGGCGGGGTATGAGATAATGAAGTATGGACTCGCTGGACCGCCCCCCTACTTCAGTAAGTGGGCTGGGTAAAGTGGAACCCCGACATGTGTGGCCCAAGGTTCCCAGATCCCTTCAAAACGCTGAACTGTGTCTTGCAGTTTCGCCACTGTTTGTTCCTGTGACATGATCCACGATATTTTCCATCTGGCGGCCAAGATGGACACCGTGGGAGTTTTCCAGGCTTTTGCCAAAGTGATCTTGGCTCCCAAACACATAAAGAAGATGAGCTGTTGTGTGGACTTAGGTGTGTTGTGTACTCTGCGGTTTAGGAGGATGTATGTGGGATCCTGCGGAACGTCAATCCCGGTCACCTTCCGTAGAAGGTGGAGAAATTTGTTCCAGTAGCTCCGTATGCGGGGGCATGCCCACCAAATATGAAGCATTGTGCCCATATGGCCACATCCTCTATAACAAAGAGGGGAGGCATCCGGAAAGATCTTGGAGAACCTGGTGGGGACGTAGTACCATTTAGTGAAGACTTTAATGTTAGCTTCTATCAAAGCAATATTTAAGATACCTTTGGACGATCTGCTGAAGGCCTGAAACCACATGTCGGGATCCCACTGGATGTCCAGATCCGCTTCCCAGGAACGGGCATATGCTAGGGTGTCTGTCCTATCTGCCAGGGAAGCATAAATAATAGGGATCCCGACTTTTTGAGGTCCTATTGAAGAGCACCATTGCTCGTAAATCGTGGCCTTAGGGTCGCTCAGCTTGTCAGATCAGAGTGTGCGGAGGAAGTGCCTTATTTGCGAAAGTCTAAATGTTTCCGAAGAAGGAAACATTGTGTGTTTAGGCAATGGATTAAGGAGATAGGACCATTAGGTGTGAGAAAATGGCCTATCCTGAAGAGGCCTTTGTTCAGCCACCAGTGAAATGCATGTATATTCATTCCTGGGGGGAAGTCGGGATTATGAAATAGGTGTGTGAGGGGCCTTAACGGGGAGATCAAGTGTGTATTTTTATGTAATTGATCACAGAGTGCCAAGGAGTCAGACAAGGTAGGGGCTAAAATGGCCGGTCTATGTTTCAAGGGTCGCCATGCTAAAAAATCTAGAGTGTAATGTGGTGCGGCCTGCCTCTCAAGGGAGATCCAGACCGGCGTACAGTTTTTGGCATAGATGGCAGAAAACTGAGCAAGCTGTAATAAAGCCATAAGTTCAGTAGGCTTAGACCACCCTGAGTCTTAAGTCGGAACAGGATATCCCTTGCAAAGCGGTGACCTCGGTCTCCCCAGACAAATCTGACCACCCTGGATTGAAATTGCGATAGGATAGATTTTTTGATTGGGATAGGGAGGGAACGGAAAAGGTACAATAGGCGGGGCAGAAGATTCATTTTGACTGCGTTGAGTCTACCTAGCCAGGACAGGCCCTCCTTAGACCATTTCTGAAGGTCCAACTGTAGTGAGCAGAACATGGGGGGGTAGTTGGCCATGAGTAAATCGCCAACGCTTTTAGTCAGCCTTATGATCAGGTAGGGGATTGAGTCTGCTGCCCACGTGAAGGGAAAATGTTGTTTGAGTTGATTGAGAAGTGGTGCATGGACCGAGACGTTGAGGGCTATTGATTTAGTAACATTCACCTGAAGCTCCGAGACGGTACCAAAGTCACGGAGAAGGCGGAAGACATTTGGGGCAGATATAAGGGGAGCAGTCAAGAACAATAACATGTCGTCGGCAAAGAGGGCACACTTGTGTTCCTCAAGTCCACATTTAACCCCTTTGATGTTCTCATTTGTTCTTATGGCTATGGCCAGCGTTTCAATCGCTATAGCGAAAATTAATGGTGAGAGAGGGCAACCCTGTCTGGTCCCTCTGAGGATGTCAAAGGACTGGGAGTAGTGACCCATTAATCATACCTGTGCTGAGGGTGATGAGTATAGTGCGCGTATTATAGTAAGAAATCCGTCCCCGAACCCCCAGTGTTCCAGAATATCGAAAAGATAGGGCCATGACACCGAGTCAAAGGCCTTCTGCAGATCCAGTGACAACAGGAAACCCTCTTGAGTGGGGCCTCCATCCCACTGAGTCTGCAGAAGGGAAACCAAATCAATTGCTCTTCGGACCTAGTCCGGACCCTGTCTCCCCGGTATGAAGCCCACCTGGTCTCTGTGAATGTAACTTGCTATGAAGTTAGACATCCTATTAGCGAGAATTTTTGTCATAATTTTAAGATCGTTATTGATTAACGAGATGGGGCGGTAGCTACCTACCTCGCTGGGATCTTTACCCTGTTTGGGAATGACCGATATAAAAGCTGCGTTCAAATCGCTTGAGAGGGGGGCTCCATCCCTGAGGGAGTTGAAGAACCGGGCCATGTAGGGAGCTAACTTTGGGCCAAACTTCTTGTAATAAAAAACCGAGAACCCGTCTGGGCCAGGAGCTGAGGACGGTTTCAAAGATTTAATGACAGCCAAAATTTCTTCTGATGAAAAGGGAGCGTCGAAAAGCTCTCGATGCGGTTGCTGCAGGCGAGGTAGGTCAATATCCCGGAGGAACAGCTCTCTGGCCTTGGATTGAGTGTGAGGGGGCCTCTCACAAAGGTGTGAGTAGAAATCATGAAATGATTACATAATGCTTGCTGGATTCTGTGTTAGGTTGCCTGTTGTGGTACGAATTTTGGGGAATGCCAAGGTGCGAACCCGTGGGCTCAGTTTGGCCGCAAGCTTGGAGCCTGTCTTATCTGATTGGTAGTAGAAACGTGCTCCCGACCACCTCAAGTGTTTCTCAGCCGAAGTGGTGACAGAAAGATTAAGTTTCACTCGGGCTGAGTCAAGTTTGACCAGGTTGTCAGGCGTGGCATTCTGTTTATGTCTCTTACTCACCAGGCGAAAGTCCTCGGTGAGTCGTGAGACTTCTGCCCTGCTCTCCTTCTTGAGTTGAGAGGAGAGTTGTAAGAGCCTACCCCGCATCACCGCCTTGTGTGCTGCCCACAAAACGCCTGGAGAAGTAGGCTCTGTGTTGTTTTCATGGAAATAATCCTTTAAAGCGATTTCTAGGATTTTGCAATGTATTGGGTTACTCAGGAGGGTTTCGTTGAGGCGCCATCTAAAGGGTCCCTTCTCAACCATCCCTCCCTTTAGCGTCAGTGTCATTATAGAGTGGTCGGACAGTGGCGTGTCATAGATTTGGAGACTACCACCCTCGGGATTACGTGTGTTGGGACAAAGATGTGGTCTATCCTAGAGAACTTATGGTGGGGGGCGGAATAGTACGTATAATCTCTCGAATGGGGATTCATTTCCCTCCAGATATCAATCAGGCCGAAGGATTGGATGGTCTGAGCTACACGAAGACTGCGTTTAGGGGGCCGTTTGGAACTCAGTTTCCGAGGGTCAGATTTGTCTGAGGAGTAGTCGAATGGGATGTTAGAGTCACCCCCCACTACCACTGTGCCCACGAAGTGAGGTTTTAATATATTCAGAGTAACATCAAAGAATAGGTCTTGGTGCGTGTTTGGTGTATAATAAGAGACAAACGTGTAAGCCTCTCCGTTAATCGTACCGGATACTAATATGTAACGACCCTCGGGATCCATGACGGTGTTCGAGTGGGAAAAGTGAGTTCTGTTGGAGAAGCAGACTGCCACTCCTCTCGTTTTGTTGTCGGCGTTAGCTAAATGAAACTGCGGGAAGTTTTTGTGAAGAAACTTGGGGTGGTAGGTAGCCGGGAAATGAGTCTCTTGGAGCAAAACTACGTCTGCCTTCAATGTATGGAGCTGTTGCAGTATTTTGAGTCTTTTCATGGGGGAATTGAGACCCTGCACGTTGTGGGAAAATATCTTGAGTGTCCCGGCCTTCAGTGTGGTGTCAGACATGTGGTAGTAAAAAGTGTGGTACTATGTGCAGGGGAGTCTTACCTGACCTCATTGCTGTCCCTGTCAGATAGGTAGTGACCCCAGCAGAGTTGTAGTCTTGATCTGCAATCCAGAAAAAGGGAGATCCAGCGAGACCTTGCATCTGAAGGGGAGATGGGAAGGAGGTGAGGAGGAGAGGGGAAAGGAGAGTGAAAAAGAGAAAGAAGATAGCGACAGACAAAGGAATGAAAAAAGGAGACAGTAGATAGTGCATCAAATAGTAACAACCACAACCCCCTCGGACCAGACAGGGACCCATCCCTGCCTGGACCGGTACCCAAATGAAATGTACAGCGACCCGAGGGTCAAAAGCGTCTGGGTCCGACAGAAGAAGGAACGTTCAACTATCGGGGCCAGAGGGAGGCGCACTACGACCACTCCGGTCAACGCCACCTTGTAGCACACCTATGGTGGTATATAAATAGAGCAGTCTAAGCCCTGCTTGCGTTTAGTGGAAATGATCACACAGCCTAAAGGGGAGAAAAAAAAAAAAGAGGGAGGGATAAAAAATTAAATGTCTAAGGATCCGTGGGGCATGTAACCCCATAGAGTATATCGGTAAAGTGAGTTGCCATTGGCATGAGACGGGTTACCGACTCAGACCAAAAGGAAGTCCATAGACAGGTTGAGAGAAGGCTGCAGTCTTGGTCATGGAGGGAAGGATTCTTTCGATCGTTTGGGAAGTTGTTTCTGCCACGCTGGAGACACGGGGCTGGTAGGTGATGGTCTTTTGGATGACAAAGCTCCTCGGGACAACGACATCGGTGGAATTTCCTGGGTTATCAAACCGAGGTGTAGGAGAAGTCGTTCCCCTTCTTGGAAGGAGGAGAAGCAATACGGTTTGTTGCGGTACGAGAAATTCAGTCGCAGTGGGGACGCCCATCTATAAGTGATCTCTTTGCCCGCCAGGACTTGCAGGAGCGGTTTCAGTGCCCGTCGCTTTTGCACTGTGTAAGGGGATAGGTCTGTGAAGACTTGAATCTGGTGTCCCATGATCGTCAGTTTTTCCACCGATCTGGAATGTTTCATCACTTCTTCCTTTACCGCATAGAAATGCGGTTTCACTATGATGTCCCTCGGGAGACCTTCAGAGCGGGGGGGGTTGTAAAGCCCTGTGAACCCTGTCCAGCTCCAAACGACGTGCCAGAATGTCAGGAATTAAACTTTTAATAAAGTCCTGGACTGTCGTGCGGGTGTCCTTTACGGTTTCAGGGAGACCTCTAATGCGGAAGTTGTAGCGTCTAGACCTGTTCTCGAGGTCGTCTATTTTAGAGGTGGCAGTCTCAAGTTGGTCCTGGAGCTCCTGGATCCTAGCAGTATTTTGATTGATTCGCAGAATAGCTTGGTCAGATTTTTGTTCAATCACCTCTATCCTGGCACCAATCTGCTGCATGTCAGCGTGTATGGAGGCTGTAATCTGATCTGCCGTTTGGGATAGGCCTTTTAAGAGGATCTGGGAGAATGCAGCGATCATGGAGGGAAAGTCAGTGGGGGGGGGAAGGAGTCTCTGGCCTGTGTGTCCCATGGATCTGGGCTGTGAAGGATGTCCTGCTGAGGAGTGAGAGCTCCCCCTCCCAGTGTCCTCCCTAGCAGAGATTCTGTGGAAGCTGGTGAAGGGGCCCCAGGGAGGTCATTCACTGTGGCATCCGATGACTGGGAGGAGGGGGGAGCATCCTGGTCCTGGTCTGAAATGGAATCCGTCAGACCAGGCACGCCTCGTGAGGGGGCGTCCGCCATTTTGGGAGGACCGTGCTGTGGAAGTGTTCAGAGCGGCTGTGAGGTTCCTCCGTGCCGCACTGGAGGACATCTGGCTGTTGTCTGGTGTGTCCCCGGTTGGCAGAGAGTCGTGACAGGCCGGGACGAGGGCTTAGACTGCCGCTGTGACGGGCGCTAGAACGGAGCGGCGCAGAGCTCCCGGTCTAAGCGGCCATCTTGGACGCTGTCACGCATGCGCCTTGTTGTTTTTATTTTCTATGTCCTTTCTCTGCATGCATTTCTGTAATTCCTCCATTTGTTTATTATAATCATTACTATCCTTAAAAGGAGCAATCTTCTCCCGAATCTCCTTTATTTGCTCTTCTATTATTCTCTTTTTATGTTGCTTCCTTTTGATTAAAAATTCAATGACTTCCCTGCCTTTATCATTAAAAAAGGTGTACCACTCCTCAATACCCGTTCGTTTCTGCTATTTTAGTGTGGCGCTCTTAAGCGCCTTGTTACTGTGAGTACCCATTGCGGGATTTGTTTATGATTTTAATAAATTTAGTACATACTGCACCATGAAGTCCTTTTTGTGTTGATATACAAACAGGACTGCTGTGAGGAACAGAGACACCAGTGCAAATCTATCCAGGACCCTGCATATAACATCGAACCCATAGTGGTTCTAAGGCGCATTCTGACCAAGCTTAATTGCAAGGTCACACGCCCTAAGGTGAGGGGCTATCACCTGGGGAGCACTTGTATGAGCACACAGCACTTTACATGTGTTATTGTGTTCACAATAACACATGAATGGATTGTGGAAGATCTGTGGACTGTTAATTTGATAATTGCACAGCAACACAGCACTGAATTGCATAGAATCACATGGATGCAACACCAAATCGCATGGATGCTTTTTTTGTATTTTTTTACTTGTTATTGTTTGAACATTGCACTAACACCATATTGCATAGATGCAGCACTGAAATGCATGGATGCAACGCTAAATCGGACTGTTAATTTGATCATTGCACAGCAAAACAGCACTGAATTTCATAGAATCACATGGATGCAGCACCGAATCGCATGGATGCAGTTTTTTGTATTTTTTTAACCTTTTATTGTTTGAACATTTCACTAACACCATATTGCATAGATGCAGCACTGAAATGCATGGATGTAACACTAAATCACATTGATGTTTGTTTTCAATTATCTATTAATGTTTTAAAATTGCACAAGCTTTGTGGAATATTTGCAATACACAGGCTGATTGGAGCACTTTTACCTATTTATTCATTCATGGAAGTTTATTGCACATTAATGTATAGTATTAATAGATTTTGTATATTTTGCATGTTAAGCACAATATCACTTTATTAATATTTTAGTGGAAATTTCTTACATTTTTATTTTGATAAGCGCAGCGTGTGTACAATTTGGTTTAACTATTTTGCATGGTTATGAGACATGCGTAACGTTAGCAGCTGATCATTTGCAAAGATATACTATTTTGGAGACCAGATTTGTTCAATTACCTGGAGGCTCACAGGACTACAAATTTAGCATTCTGGGATTTGCTAATGGCTTTCCATTGCCTTCCTTTTTGGGAGAGGGGTGTAAAGTGGTTGGTAATTTAAAATCTGCGAATCGGTTTCCTCAGGTGGTTCGGGATAAGTTGCGCAAAGAACTTGCGGAAGGGCCTTTCGAGCAACCGCCCTTCAATAATTTTCATATTTCCCCTTTAGGTGTGGTCCCTAAGTGAGAGCCCAACGCTTTCCGCATCATTCACCATTTGTCTTTCCCAAAAGGCGATTAGTTGAATGATGAAATTGATGGTGCTGCATGCTCCGTTTCGTATGCAACATTTGAGGATGCAATTAACAAAATCAGGTAGTTCGGCCCTGGGGCTCTTTTGGCAAAAGCCAATATTAAAGCGGCTTTTCCCTTATTGCCAATTTCCCCAGCGGCTTTCAATTCCTTAGGCTTTTATTTTGAAGATCATTATTTTTTTGATAAATGTCTCCTGATGGGATGCTCGCTGTCGTGCTGGTATTTTGAAACCTTTTCCGCGTTTCTTCATTGGGTTCTTTGCGAGCAATCCGCTTCGGATAGTGTAATACACTATCTGGATGATTTTTTATTTATTGGGCCTTCGGATTCCACTCGCTGTTTGGACCTGTTGCAGACATTCCAGTTGATGTCTCAGTGTTTTGGCGTTCCGCTGGCAGAGAAACGTGTTTGTCCAGCACATCCTTAGAATATTCGGACATCGAAATAGATACCTGTAGGATGGAATTTCGTTTGCCTGGGACAAAACTAAAAAAAATTGAAGTTTTTGATAGCGGGAGCATTGATGAAGAAGAAGATACGGGTAAGAGAGATGCAATCTCTCCTAGGCATCCTGGCATTCGCGTGCAGGATTATGCCGGTTGGCAGGATCTTTTCCCGACGCCTTTACCTTTCCATTTCAGCCTGAAATTGCCCCTGGCTCACATTAGGTTGACCATTCCTCTCAAAGAGGATTTAATGGTTTGGTCCAATTTTCTGGATTGTTATAATGGACAATCCTTTTTCCAGGCCGATTTTATTCTTGCCCCAGATTTCCATTTGTTTACGGATGCTGTCGGCTCCAAAGGCTTCGGTGCTATCTGGAAATCGCATTGGTGCTGCGTAGCATGGCCAGAGTCGTGGGTGAGGGTGTGTGACACCAATAATGTGGTCCTGTTGGAGTTGTTCCCAATTCTAGTGGCATTGGAGTGATTTTGCAAATAGACGCATTCTGGTGGAAACGGATAATAAGGGCGTGTTATATGCAGTAAACTGCCTCTCGTCAAGTTCCTGGTTGGTGATCAAAGTGCTTAGGCAGGTAGTCTTTTGATGCTTAAAATTCAATATTTGGCTCAAAGCTAGGTATGCTCCAGCTGTCTTGAATAATATTGCCGATTCTCTGTCTCGGTTTCAGATGGACCATTTCCAGTTTTTACTTCCGGAGGCAGACGAGGAGGGCATCCCTTGCTCGGAACATCTGTGGGAAGTGATATGACGGAGGTGTCAGTGGCAATTAGGGGTTCGCTAGCCACCAAGACCTGGTCCTGTTACTCGACTGCTGGAAGTAAGTGGTTGGCATTCGCCACCTCTGAAGGTTTCAGTGCTATTAAACCATCTAAGGAATCGGTTTTGGCTTTGTTCCTTTTAATGTGGCAGCATCTTTCTTGCAGTCAGGTGATAAAATCACTGGCTGGCATTTCCTTTTTCTGCAGGCTGATGGGTGAGTGGCCTTGTACGTCCTATTTCTCTGTGAAACAGGCACCGAAGGGTTACAAGAGGATGACTTTTGTCTCGGATAGCAGAAGACCAATCTCTCTTGACTTACAGGGTGGCCTTTGCAGGGTTACACGGGTTGTTTGCTTCTCAGCCTATGAAGCTTTACTTTTCCAAACTGCCTTTGTATTAGCCTTTTTTGGTGCATTCCACATCTCAGAATTGGTGCCGGTAAATGAGCAGGGTAGTTCTGGAATTTGGTATGACCAAGTGTTGGTTGACCACTCAGGAGTGCATATTTGGCTACAATGTTCCAAAACAGATCACTGTGGTAAGGGTAGGTGGGTCAACATCCAGTCGAATGGTGATGCCTCTCTGTGCCCGGTAGCTTTGGTTCTTACAAAACATTATGGGGGCTAGGCCTACCGGGGTGGGGCACTTCCTTGTCCATTCTGATTTGTCCCCCCTTACTAAGTACCAGTTCGATGCAGTCTTCCACAAATGCTTAGCGCATATGGGATTAAGCAAATTTAAGTTCTCCACTCACTCTTTTAGGAAAGGCACAGCTTCAGAGGCAGCCTGTAGGGGATTACCGGAATCAGATATTAAGGAATTGGGGAGGTGGAAGTCAAAATGTTTACTGCTATATGTTCGACCTAATTTGTTTGTTTGCATCTTCTAGGTATGCAACATACGGTGTGGATTCTGGGACATTCATTTGTGTATTGGGCTTGAAAAAGAGCGGCTCAACGCAGTTATTCATTGAATTTGTCCTAACAGCCGGAATCCTTTCAGTTATATTGGAAGGGCATAAGAGGCCTTCAGTGGTATCAGCTTTCTTTTCATTTATTCAGGTTATGCCATAGTAGGCCAGCTTCTACTATTATAGTTATTAACTTAGGGGGTAATGATGTAGGAAACTTGTGAACATTAAACTTGCTGTTCATGATAAAGCGGGACCTCCACTGTTTTAGTATTACTTTCCCAGGTACAACGATAGCCTTTTCCAAAGTTGTCCCCCGTCTTTCCTGGCTCTTCTCTGTCCAGAGGAGAGTTATAGAAAAGACGAGGAAGAGAATTAATAAGAATATTAAAAAATTCATGCCTGGGATTGATGGTTTGTCATATCGGCACGTGGCCTGATGGAGTTCACTTCTCAGATGTGGGTCTCAATATTTTCAATCTGGGGCTGCAGTACAGTATCGAGTTGGCCGGGGCAGTGAAGGTGGGCTGGTCTTGATGTCCTCAAGCCCAGCTTGTGGGGACTGTTATTTATATTTAAATATGTGGATTATGGCTCGAGTTCTGATAACTGAGCAGAAAGAAAATGGTTTGGTTGAATTTATGATGTTATTATGATAATAATAAAAGAGTTATGGATAATACTTTGTTTAAACCAATAAAGGTGCTGAAAGCAATTTTTTTGCCAAAACTGATGTTTTGTGTGTTAATTATGGTTTATTTGTTAAGGTATTTTGTGGTGGGTGTGGACTACAGTCTCATGAATAAAGGGGGCACAATATGGGCCCACTTTCCTGAGGCTGTGGCCTCCCCACCCAGGGTTAATTAAATCAGCTTAGTGTTACACGGTATAGCTATAGGGGGTTTTTGTATTTAAGGTGACTTCCCCTTTAAGAAGTGTAAATAGGGAATTGGGGATGATCCAATCAGAACCCTGGGAAGGTTCTGGTACACCTGGGAAAGGTTATATAAAGGTTCCAAGAGAGGTGTTCTCCCTCTTTCTTGTGGCACTGAAAGAAGACAGGAGCTTCCTCCCTCCCACCCCAGTCGCAAGCACGTTTATGGGGTTGGGTCATCTTGGATTTCTAGGGGGGACTGTTATTTAAATATGTGGATTACTGCTCAAGTTCTGCTAACTGAGCCGAAAGAAAATGGTTTGGTTGAATTTATGATGTTATTATGATAATAATAAAAGAGTTATGGATAGTACTTTGTTTAAACCAATAAAGGTGCCGCGGCCAATTTTTTTTGCCAAAACTGACATTTTGTGTGTTAATTATGGTTTATTTGGTAAGGTATTTTGTGGTGGTAGTGGCCTACAGTCTCATAACACTGTTCCTCTATGGAAATTCTGGTTGCTGCAGTCCACAGAGACATCATCACTATTCACACTATTTTTTAATACTGAGTTATTCCATTCTATTCCGGCATTGACCTAGTCCATATACTCAATATAGCGCGAGGGACAACACCACATTGTCAAATAGAGGGGGTTCTTTCTTTAGGCATTGAAATAAAGTAGAAAAAAATATATATGCTAAATATATATACTTGCGCTAATGAAGTGACAGAAAAAAAAAAATCAGTGAAATGAAAAGATTGCAGCTGCTATACACAAAGTGCGAATAACTTGAAAAACATGAAAAATATATACAGTAAATATAGCGCTCACAAACACAATATATGGATGTGAATAAGATATAAATTATAAAACAAAACAAAGTCCAAAACAAGTGACTAAAGGTGCTCCATTCCAAAGTGAAGGGAAGAAAGGTACCTCAGAAGATTCAAGTGCACAACACCCCCTCATGTATCCCCACTTACCAGATCAACACGACCCCCAGCTTTTCAGTCTGGTGGGTCACTTAAGGCTTGGTATGGATGTCTTTGAGATGGTGGATAGGAAGTCAGGTCATCAGATCCAGGGTTCCTTGGTGAAGAGTTTCAGCCAGACAAACACGTACCCAGAAGTAAAAAAATGGAACTAATAGTGAAGTACCATTAAAAAAGGTTTATTTGAACAAAGGATGGGTACTTACAAAAAATAAGATCAAACGAGCATCAAGCCTGGAGCTGATCGTATAAAAATGCCGTTCCTAGCGTGCGTCCCAAACGTGCGGAAGTACGACCGGAAGTGACGTCAGTGGTACCGGAAATAGCATCAATGTTTCGCCCTCCCACAGGGCATCATCAAGGACCTGATTTCCAGTTAGCTGAGCCAGCTTAAATAAAGGGCGGAGGAGTAAACGCCCCTAAATACACCCAATCAACATTAGCAAAGCGGCCATATTGTTGGTGGGATATAAGTGTCGCTCCTAAAAATAAAAGACTTCCATAGGAGAGACAAAACACCATTTCTCTGGTTTGATCACATCAAACAATTTCCAAGGAAATTAAAGTAAAATACAGTTGTGTGAAAAAGTATTTGCCCCTTTCTCATTTTTTTTTTTTTTGCATATTTGTCACACTTAAATGACGCAGATCATCAAACAAATTTTATTATTACACAAAGATAACCCGAGTAAATACAAAATGCAGTTTTAAATGATAGTTTTGTTTATTAAGGCAAAAAAGCTGTCCAAACCTGCCTGGCTTTATGTGAAAAAGTAATTGCCCCCTAAACCTAATAAATGGTTCTGCCACCCTTGGCAGCAACAACTGCAATCAAGTGTTTGCGATAACTGGCAATGAGTCTTTCACATTGCTGTGGAGCAATTTTGGCCCACTCTTCTTTGCAGAATTGTTTTAATTCAGCCACATTGAAGGGTTTTCCAGCATGAACGGCCTGTGTAAGGTCATGATACTGCATCTCAATTGGATTTAAGTCCGGGCTTTGACTAGGCCACTCCAAAACCTCAATTTTGCTTTGTTTGAACCATTTGGAGGTGGACTTGCTGTTGTATTTCGGATCATTGTCCTGCTGCATAACCCAAGTGCACTTGAGCTTGGGTTCACAAACTGATGGCTGGATATTCTCCTTTAGGATTTTCTGGTAGAGCTCAGAATTCATGGTTCCATCAATTATGGTAAGATGTCCAGGTCCTGAAGCAGCCCCAGACCATCACGCTACCACCATAAGTGTAAGGCTGACTGCAGGTCAGCCTGTTATTGTAGGAGGAGTCAGGCTGCATAAAGCCTGCCCTCCTTCTTCTCCTTCCTATGGTCGTAGGATCTCGTGTTGACAGGTCACTTCCGGGTTAGGGCAGGTCACGGCAGATCACTTCCTGTTTGTGGCTTGCAGGGCGGCAGCATGGTCGGCTGCAGGGTTTTCTGTTTGGATCTCTCTCCCGGTGGTCGTGGCAGGTCTCGGCAGCGTTACCAGGCAGCAGGGTCTTGTGTGCTACGGGCGCAGGGATAGGGGTAGTATTCTTCTATCCGTTTTCACTTTACTCCGGTCAGCTTGGGGTTCAGATAGCACCATGTGTTGGGATTGCAGGTTGGGGGGAGTGTGTTTGGGGGTTTTCAGGAGATGATGGCAGAGTCTCATATGTCACGATGTCCCGCCTCTGTCATTAGCACTGCATAGCACGTTTGTATTCCTGGAATACAGGTTAGCAATACAATGAAACGTCTTTTTTCTAGCAGGGATCCATGTTTGTCCAAGTTGTAATAGTGTAGGTCATTGCATTTAGTGTTTGGTATTTGGGTCTGCTGTCACCACTGTTAGGTTACAGCATAGGTATGTATGGGCAAGGTCTCCTCTCTCCCTAGCCTCATGGTGATTCCCCCCCCCCCCTCCCTCCTCAGCTTCGTGTGATGGGTTCCCCCCCTCCTGAGCGCCACATAGTGGGTCGTGTCCCTCCACGTGGTCTATAGTGTGGGTCTTCAGGGGTTAATTCAGGCTGTGGGGTTGTCATGACACTTGCTCATTGCCGGTCATCTCATGATATTCTGTGGGGGTCCTTTGGGGGCATGTAAATTTCCATTTCTCATGTAATTTTCGGTTTTCCATGTATGTTACGATTTTATGCGATTTACGGTTTCTCATGGAATGCTGGTTCTCATGTATTTTACGGTTTGCATGCGATCTACGATTTCTCATTCATTTTACGATTTTTATTTTCATGCAATTTACGTTTCTCATGCATTTTACGGTTGTCATGTGATTTATGATTTCTCATTTATTTTACGGTTTTTCATGCAATTCACGGTTTCGCATGCATTTTACGGTTTTTCATGCAATTTGCGATTTCTTATTCATTTTACGGTTTTTCATGCAATTTTACGGTTGCTCATGCATATTAGTTTCGTATGCAATTTACAGTTCATGCTTGTTACGGTTTCTCGTGTTTTTTTTTACAGTTTCTCATGTGATTACGGTTTTTTATGCAATTTACGGTTGCCAGTGCATTTTACGGGTTCTCATGCAATTTTTTCAGTTTCTCATGCTATTATGTTTTTCATGCGATTTTCAGTGTTCTCATGCAATTTTACAGTGTTCCCAGGCAATTTTACAGTGTTCTCATGCATGTACGGTTGTCATATGATTTCTCATTTATTTTACGGTTTCGCATGCATTTTACGGTTTTCATGCGATTTGCGATTTCTTATTCATTTTACGGTTTTTCATGCAATTTTACGGTTGCTCATGCATATTAGTTTCGTATGCAATTTACGGTTTTTCATGCTTGTTACGGTTTCTCGTGCTTTTTTACAGTTTCTCATGTGATTACAGTTTTTCATGCATTTTACGGTTGCCCGTGCAATTTTTTTTTTGTTTTTTTTTTTTTACAGTTTCTCATACTATTACGTTTTTCATGCGATTTACAGTGTTCTCATGCAACTTTACAGTGTTCTCATGCATTTTACGGTTGTCATGCGATTTATGATTTCTCATTATTTTACGGGTTTTCATGCAACTCACGGTTTCGCATGCATTTTACGGTTTTCATGCGATTTGTGATTTCTTGTTCATTCTACGGTTTTTCATGCAATTTATGGTTGCTCATGCATATTAGTTTCGTATGCAATTTACGGTTTTTTATGCTTTTTTACAGTTTCTCATGTGATTATGGTTTTTATGCATTTTACAGTTGGCAGTGCAATTTACAGTTTTCTCATGCAATTACGTCTCATGCAAATTTTTTCAGTGTTCTCATGCAAATTTTTCAGTGTTCTCATGCAAGTTTTTCAGTGTTCTCATGCAAATTGTCACTTCTTATGCCTATTCATGTTTTTTCCTATTTTTCTTTGTTTCATATATTCCTCATGTTTTTCCATGCTTCTCGTTTTCCCGTGCTTTTCTCGTTGGTGTTTTTTTTTTTTTTCCCTGTGGATTTCTCGTGCTTCTCTCGTTTCCCCGTGCTTCTCTCGTTTCCCCGTGCTTCTCTCGTTTTCTCCTATGCTTCTCTCGTTTTCTCCTATGCTTCTCTCGTTTTCCCATGCTTCTCTCGTTTTCCCATGTCTCTTACGTTCATGTCATATGTTTTATGTCACAGCCTTTCGTTCGCTGCATTACCGTTAGCTAGTGCTCACATTCAGGGTCTGTCACGTTTACAGATCCGTACAGGCTGAGGTTTCGTTTTTAATTGATTGTTGTCCCACAATCTTCTCGCCTGTTTTCCATACGTCATACGTGCACGTTCACCATTACACCTTTACTACTACCCACCACGGTCTGTGGGTACTTTAGCCTGAGTGTTCGTTTTTAATTTTCCTGTCTTGGCGTGGCAGGTTGCTCGGGCTCGCTCACTGCATACAGTAGGAGGGTGTCGTCATTAGGTTCATTTTTTACGCTCTTGGTCTTGTCATTTCTGCACTCACATCTTCATACTTGTCAGGTATTAGGGGTGTTATGTTTTAGGGCTGGTTATTTGTAATGTTATCTGATTGCTTTCATACAGCTGAATTGTTTCATGTTCTACCACTGCAGATTACCCGTCACGTCTATGGGTTTAACAGATTGAGGTGATCGTTTTTAATTGGCTTGTTCAGTGGCAAGTCTTCTCATCTGTTCTTACGTTGCTTATGTATTTCGTACAAACTTACGTTTCTCATGCAAATTACGTTTCTTATGCAAATTACGTTTCTTATGCAATTTATGTGTTCTCATGTTATTTACGTTCCTCATGTTTTTTACATTTTCATGCTATTTACGTTCCTCATGCAATTTTATGTTTTTCATATAATTTTATGCTTTTCATGCAATTTGTTGTTTCTATGTTAAACTCACTTTTATGTTTCTCTCGTTTTTTTCCAGGTTTCTCATGTTTTCCCAAGGTTACTCTCGTTCTCATGTTCATCTCACGTTCATTAATTCACGTTCTCATGCTACTGGTATTTCGCAAGTAGTTTGCGGTTTCTGGCAGCCTCGGTTTTTTAGGCTGCTCACTTTTCGTAAGCTCGCATTATACATGGGTTTCGTTCCTCCACGTAGCTTTCGTTCCTGGTGCAGGTTTTCTCAGTATGCTCATGTTTCTCTCGTAGTTCACACCCAGTGGTGTGTCACTTACACAAAAATAGGTTACCCAGGGGACTGTGGTTCCTCCTTATCCATGCACACGACCTTTTGTTGCCTAGCTACCCTTGGCTAGGGTTGGCAAAGCATGGAACTATTGGTTAGTCAGCCATGGCAGCTCCAGCAGCCTTTACGGGCTCAGGGGTTTTGTGGGTTCTGAATTTTCTCAGTCCCTAGGCCAGTATCAGCAGGCTTCCTACTTGGTTCGGTTTTTGGCCTCTTTTAACTCATATCGGCACAGCAGTGTCGGGGCGTATCTGATTGGGACTCAGCGTTTCATGTTGTTAGTAGACCCGGACAGGTTTTCTTTATTTGCCGTGCATTCTATTAAAGCCATCCTCAGGGTTCCTGAAAGTAGCCCTCCTGCTGTGATCAGCAGACTTCTCATCATGGGTCATATTTTCCGTATCGTATCCATCACATTCCCATGGTCTCCTTTGTGTTGGGTACTAGCTTGGTGCTCAAGGCAGGCCTATACCCGGGGTTGGGTCATAAGAGACAGGAGCAGTTCTGCATATTTGTGCCTGGGACTTCAGTCGTATTGGGTAAGTGCAGGTCGTCTTGTTCTCTGGGTTGGCCCAGAGCCACTTTAGAGATACCACAAGCAATTGGTATTTGGTAGATTATACGTAATTTCAGTGGGCTATAATTTGGCTTCATATTCATCCTACTGGTCATTTTTGCCCCCTTTTAGGCATACTGACCATTTGACCAGGGCACAACTCAGGTCTATGTTCTTTGTTGCTTTTTGTTCCTTTGTACACTATCCACAGATTGACTCCGAGTACAAGTGTAAGGCTGACTGCAGGTCAGCCTGTTATTGTAGGAGGAGTCAGGCTGCATAAAGCCTGCCCTCCTTCTTCTCCTTCCTATGGTCGTAGGATCTCGTGTCCCACCCACCCATTCCCCTTTTTTCTTTTCTTTTTTTTCATTTTATTTCAATTCATACTTGGGTATGCCCCCTTTTAGGCATACTGACCATTTGACCAGGGCACAACTCAGGTCTATGTTCTTTGTTGCTTTTTGTTCCTTTGTACACTATCCACAGATTGACTCCGAGTACAATGTCTGACTGTTGGTATGATGTTCTTGTTATGAAATGCTGTAGTAGTTTTATGCCAGATGTAACATGACGCACACCTTCCAAAAAGTTAAATTTTTGTCTCATCAGTCCACAGAATATTTGCCTAAAAGTCTTGTGGATAATCAAGATGTTTTTTGGTAAATGTGAGATGAGCCTTTGTGTTATATTTGATCAGCAGTGGCTTTGGCCTTGGAACTCTCCCATGGATGCCAGTCTTTTTCTTATTGTTGAATCATGAACACTGATCTTACCTGAGGCAAGTGAAGCCTCCAGTTCTTTAGATGTTGTTCTGGGTTCTTTTATGACCTGGGTGAGTCATCGTCATGCTCTTGGAGTAATTTTTGTAGGCCGGCCACTCCTGGGAAGGTTCACCACTGTTCCAAGTTATCTCCATTTGTGGATAATGGCTCTCCCCGTGGTTCACTGGAGTTCCAAAGCCCTAGAAATGGCTTTGAAACCCTTCCTAGACCGATACATGTGCATTATTTTGTTTCTTATCTGTTCTTGATTTTTTTTTTTTTTGATTTTGGCATGATGTGTGGCTTTTTGTGATCTGTTAGCGTGCTTCACTTTGTCAGACAGCTTCTATTTATGTGATTTCTTGATTCAACAGGTCTGGCAGTTAACTCAGCTTTCCAAAAAATTGTGGTTAATCAAAGTTCATTCATGATTCAGCATGGGAGGGGGCAATTACTTTTTCACATAGGGCCAGGCAGGTTTGAACAGCTTTTTTTTTCCCTTAATAAATGAAATAATAATTTAAAAACTGCATCTTGGATTTACTTGGGTTATCTTTGTGTAATATTAAAATTTGTTTGATGATCGGAATCTTTTAAGTGTGAGAAATATGCAAAGAAAAAAAATCAGGAAAGGGGCAAACACTTTTTTACACAACTGTATATTACTCTTTTGTTTACAAATCTACATTTCTATGCCACAAAATAGCCATTTTTTTTCATATACAGTAAGTCACTGGAAAAGCAGGCAGCTTAATTTATTTTTAATTTAATCTACTCTTCTATCATCAAAGCTGGGAACCTAGAGGCATCCTCTCCTGACATTGGTAATGTTTACAAGACCTAGAGTGCTCTTTAAAGACTATTATGATCTTCTCCTAACAGTTTCTTTAGTTTTCCTGTCCAGGAGTCTATTTTAACATCCTGGTTCATACTGTCCTGGCCATGTTTCCCCAAGGTGTTGTAGCCCTTAGGTGCATTCTCTCCATGTTATTTAACAACCTATAATTTGCTCCTGAAGCAGAACTCTACTTTTTTTTTTTAAATTAAAAAAACACCAAACACACACACACATACATAATATATAGATATAGATATAGATATAGATAGAGAGTGAGAGAGAGTAGTGGGGTGCCAGTGTATCAGGTTAAAATTTCAGGAAAAGTGATTGATGGGATATATGTTCCTCCACAGATTCTAATGCCGCGTACACACGAGCGGACTTTACGGCAGACTTTGCCCAGCGGACGGGAATTCGTCGGACAATTCAATCGTATGTGGGCTCCAGCGGACTTTGTTTTCTCAAAAGTTGGACAGACTTAGATTTGAAACATGTTTCAAATCTATCCGACGGACTTGAGTCTGGTCGAAAAGTCCGCTCGTCTGTATGCTAGTTTGACGGACAAAAAGCCACGCTAGGGCAGCTATTGGCTACTGGCTATGAACTTCCTTGTTTTAGTCCGGTAATACGTCATCACGTATTAATTTGACGGATTTTGGTTGATTTGTGTAGGCAAGTCCGTTCATTCATAAAGTCCGTCGTAAAGTCCGTCGAAAAGTCCGCCGGGCAAAGTCTGCCGTAAAGTCCGCTCGTGTGTATGCGGCATTAGATTTGCAATCTGAGATAATACCAGCAAAGACTTCAGGGTAAAAAAGGATAGTTCTTTACCCTGTAAAGTCTGTTCTGGGGCTGGTTTTATTGGGAGTCTGATAGAGATCTAGGTGGGACAGACTCCCAAGTCCGTGGACCGCAGTTTAATGTTTTCTTTTCAGGTCTTGATTAAGGCAGCTGGTCCTAGCTCTCAGAGAGAGTGTGTGTGTCTCCATGTGGCAACTAGGAGCATGGCTGCCTATTCCCTGACTTTGGATACAAAGTATTTGTGTTTGTAAGGACACTTACTACAAAACCAAGGACTGGTCAGACTACGGACACAGTAAGGCTCGGTAGAGCAGAAGTTTATTTTTGTTTGATTAATGGCAAGATGCCCTTTTTCTTCTGTTTGGGAATATCCTGTGGATTAAACATGATGTTTTCCTAAAGAAACTGTGAGTTTGTCCCTACATTGAGTCTGATCCCCTACAATATCAATATTAAAATATATATATTTCAGCCAAGGTAAAAATAAAACAAGCAGTTCGTGCTGCAATGCTCATGATCAGGTCTTCTCTGAGGTAAAGCACCACTTGTTTTCCAGATTAAATTATGCCCAGCATCATTCATCCCACTTCGTGTGAGCCCAGGCTGTCATGAACACACTCCCTTAAGATGCTACATACAGGCAGCTTGGGATCACAGAAGAATGTGGCAGAGAACTCTTTGCAGCATTCAAAGACCCACCCATCACAGAAGGAGAAAAAGGAGATGCAATGTCATGCAACTGCACTGAAAATCTATTGAAAAAAGTATGTTTATTTTTTTTTATTCCATAAAAACTTTAGGTAGCATTAATCAAACACAAGACAGCATCATATTTTCGGTCTTCTCTCGGTCTTCTATTATCTCACCAGAGGATTTACAGTCAGAGCGGTGCTTCTCTTGAATGCAGACATCATATTTTCAAAGGTATGAATGCACACAGTCGACATATACAAATATATATTATATATATAAATATATTGGTAAGTCTCAATCAGGACTTGTGTCCCAAGCACAAATAGGGACTCGGTACAAATAAAACAATAGATACAGTATCTCACAAAAGTGAGTACACCCATCACATTTTTGTAAATATTTTATTATATCTTTTCATGTGTCAACACTGAAGAAATGACACTTTGCTACAATACAAATTAGTAAGTGTACAGCTTGTATACCAGTGTAAATTTGCTGTCCCCTCAAAATAACTCAATACAAAGCCATAACTCAACACCCCCTATGTGAAAATGTCCAAATCTGGCCCAAAGTGTCAATATTTTGTGTGGTCACCATTTTATTTTCCAGCACTGCCTTAACCCTCTTGGGCATGGAGTTCACCAGAGCTTCACATGTTGTCACTGGAGTCCTCTTCCACTCCTCCATGACAACATTATGGAGGTGGTAGATGTTAGAGACTTTGTGCTCCTCCACCTTCCATTTGAGGATGCCCCACAGAGGCTCAATAGGGTTTAGGTCTGGAGACATGCTTGGCCAATCCATCACCTTTACCCTCAGCTTCTTTAGCAAGGCAGTGGTAGTCTTGGAGGTGTGTGTTTAGGGTCGTTATGTTGGAATGCTGCCCTGCGGCCCAGTCTCCGAAGGGAGGGTATCATGCTCTGCTTCAGTATGTCACAGTACATGTTGGCATTCATGGTTCCCTCAATGAACTGTAGCTCCCCAGTTCCAGCAGAACTCATGCAGCCCCAGACCATGACACTCCCACCACCATGCTTGACTGTAGGCAAGACACACTTGTCTTTGTACTCATCACCTGGTTGCCACCATACATACTTGACACCATCTGAACCAAATAAGTTTATCATACCACAGGACATGGTTCCAGCGATCCATGTCCTTAGTCTGCTTGTCTTCAGCAAACTGTTTGCGGGCTTTCTTGTGCATCATCTTTAGAAGAGGCTTCCTTCTGGGACCACAGCCATGCATACCAATTTGATACAGTGTGTGGCGTATGGTCTGAGCACTGACAGGCTGACTATCTCCCTCCACCCCTTCAACCTCTGCAGCAATGCTGGCAGCACTCATATGTCTATTTCCCAAAGACAACCTCTGGATATGGCGCTGAGCATGTGCACTAAACATTTCTGAGTGGAACCTGTCCTGTTAAACCGCTGTATGGTCTTGGCCACCGTGCTGCAGCTCCATTTCAGGGTCTTGGCAATCTTCTTATAGCCTAGGCCATCTTCATGTAGAGCGACAATTCTTTCTTTTTTTTTTTTTTTTTCAGATCCTCAGAGTTCTTTGCCATGAGGTGCCATGTTGAACTTCCAGTGACCAGTATAAGAGAGTGATTGGGATAACACCAAATTTAACACACCTACTCCCCATTCACACCTGAGACCTTGTAACACTAATAAGTCACATGACACCGGGGAGGGAAAATGGCTAATTGGGCCCAATTTGGACATTTTCACTTAGGGGTGTACTCACTTTTGTTGCCAGAAGTTTAGACATTAGTGGCTGTGTGAGTTATTTTGAGCAAATTTACACTGTTATACAAGCTGTACACTCACTACTTTACATTGTAGCAAAGTGTAAATGTTTTCCCCCATTTAGTTTTAACTATAACGTCTTGTCTGTATTTTTTAAGGTGACCCTGTCAGTAAGAGGAAAATGTTCCGATAACAATAGCCTATAAAAGGAGTTCTTACCTGACACTTCCAGGTGTGCCACTTAGCATGCCCCCTGCTGACCTCTGTGGTTCCCTCTGCCAACCCCTACATCACTATTGTGTCCTATACTTATGTAGGGTGGACAGGAGGCACCACAGAGAACAGTGGGGGACACGCTGTGCAACACACCCAGAAATGTCAGACAGTAGCAGCACAGAGCGAGCTTCAAAAGAGATTCAAAAGGTTCCACCCAGCACTCAGAGAGTTAAGTATAAACCACCTTCCATTACAAGATATTGTTGGTACTGTACATTTTCCAATCCCTTTGCAGGCTACTGTAGACAGCCTTACCCCTATGTAATTTCTTCTTTGGTGATAAATTGCAGTAACTCATATCAAAACACTACTTATCTGCTCAGTGGTCTCCTCCTTAACATCCTGAAGTATTCCCTTATCTTGTCCATCACAACACCATATGCATCATTTATCACTGAGTCAGGCTACATTAAAAATATTACTAGAGAAAATATCACAAGCTATGACAGTACTCCCTTTTTGCTATCCCTATACTTTTCTCAGGCACCAACATTGCTCTGAATTTTTTTGTTGGACGAGCCCCATCCATTGCTACATTCATATATGGTGATTACATATTTTAAATGATTGGCATATGCCCAAAACTGACAGCTAGTTTTTTTTTTTTTTTTTTAACCAGACTGTCTAGGAAGATTTTGGAGTCTATTTGTTTTCACCAAGATTTACATAACTTTCATCCAAAATTTACACATTTTTCGAATTGTAGATGTAGCCAGGTGCTGGCTAAATTGCCTGTGTCATCGGGGGGACACTCTGCAACATCAGCCACAGTGAGGCTGTTCCCTCTAGTGTTCAGCTTAGACACTGTAATGTCACATTCTGACTGCAGAGTGAGTGAGATCCGATAGCAGAGCAAAGGATCTCGGGACATGTCGTCCGAAGAGCTACGTTTACACTGGGAATGGACTGTTGAGGACTACAACCCAGTCGGCTGGAGGGAGAGAACAGAATGCTGGGAGAGGTTATATATAGCCTGTGCTGGGGAGGAGTCGTTCTCTTGGGACCACGGCCTTTAGCGGGGAGCAGGGACCCTGATGCTCAGAGGGTCGCAAGGAGCGCCGTTGCCTAGTCAGTGCAGAGAGCTTATGGAGGGTGAGTGAGAGGATTTCCCCTCTGCCAGCTCCCTGTCAGCCGAGTGACCATCGGGGGTCATCCTCATCATCCTGGGTGCAGACTCTGCTGAATCCCAGTGATGGAAGGTGTGCAGACAAGTGACTTTCTCTGGTGACAGAGTCTACAGGGCCTAACCCGAGACTTACTATTCCCTTGAGCCTGGTATCATCAGCATTGGTGTGCAGGCAAAAGCCCACCCTAAAGAGACACTACATGCAGACACCTTTATTCCACTTCTTTGCAGTAAAGGAGACACTTTGCACATGCTATTTACAGTATTGGATGCCATTACACAGAGATTCTCTGGGCCCTTGTTAAGCTAGCTGAAGACATTGGACATCTACATCATCAGGACTTCCTTCCTCACACACACACAACCTTGAGGGCTATTTATGAGAGGCAAATCCACTTTGCACTACAAGTGCAAAGTGCACTTGAAATTGCACTGTAAGTGCAGTGGGAAGTGCAGTCACTTTAAATCTGAAGGGTAGATCTGAAATGAGGGGAAGCTCTGCTGATTTTATCATCCAATCATGTGCAAGCTAAAATGCTGTTTTTTACTTTCCTTGCATGTCCCCCTCGGATCTACAGCAACTGCACTTTCAGTGCAATTTCAAGTGTACTTTGCACTTGTAGTGCAAAGTGGATTTTACTTCAGTAAATAACCCCCTTGTGTACAATACCTGCCCATATTAACTCCATCCCACACGCGATATAGCCGAATGATGGCTACAGCACAGACTTACTTTGACAGCAGGGCGTACATGGATGTTCTCCCATAAACGCGCTTCCCGCGTGACTCAGCTGATCACAGATCAGAGTAAAGGGCCAATCACAGCGCCCCTTTCCCACGTGATCAGCTGTCAGCCAATGACAGCTGATCACGGATGTCAACACAAGCCGGTTATTGGCTTTTTTTCCTCACACTGACAGCGTGAGGAGAGAAAAAGAGAGTCAATAACCGGGTTGTAATAAAGGGACATTTACACTGATAATCAGGGCACTGATTATCAGTATCCTGATTATCAGTGCAATCCCAAAAGTGCCCACCAGTGCTACCAATCAGTGGCCATCAATGCCTCCTCATCAGTGTCACCTATCAGTGGCCATCAGTGCCACCTATCAGAGCACATTAGTGCTGCCTCATCAGTGCCACCTATCAGTGCTGCCTCATCAGTGCAGCCTCATCTGTGAATGAAAAAATTACTTGTTTCTAAAATTTTATAACAAACTGGTTAAAGGAAACCTCTCTTCAGAGACAAAATAGTACATTTTGGGTAATCTGTTGGGATCTGTTGTGGTTCAGAGTTTGTTTGGGCTTATGGTGTCAGGAGTTAAAAAAAAGTAGTCTGAAATAAAGGTGGTAATTGTCCTTCCCTTTTCCTTACCTGTGGTCAGGGCTTTTTTTCAGCAGGAACTAGGGGGAACTCAGTTCCACCACCTCTGGCTCAGGTCTTCTGTTCCCTGCTCACCGCTATCATTTGGTAACACTGAAGTCCAGCTTCTGTGTTTACAAGTGATAGCTTATCTCCCAGTAGCTCCCACAGGTCAGATCTCCTGTGCAGATCCCACTGAGTGCCGGACAGGGACAAGGGAGATACAAAACAGGTGCCCAGGGTTTAGTGCAGTCAAGGGCAGGAGAGGATGCATGGTAGGCTGCACCCTCTGTGGTCTCCATTTTTTTCCCTGGTGACCAGTTGTTGATGCTCTTACTGCATAATCTCCCTTGCAAGTGAATGTAGTATAGTATAGTATGCTGGGAGGTACTACAGCCGGATAGGTGTTTCAGCTTAATATTGCAACAAAGGTAAGATATATGACAGATGGTGGAGCTTTTAAGGAGGGGGGGAGAAAAATGAGGGCAGTGGAGGGAGGAGGTTGTATGCAGAGGGAAGAGCTACTATTTGATGCCAGTTGGCAGGTATGTGAGTGTGGCGGGCATGGTTGAGTTCCTGCACCTATTCTCTGAGAAAAAAAGCCCTGCCTGTGGTCATAAGTTCTATCCAAGTTACTGGGTGGTACTATTCATTTTACTGAAATTCTATATGCATATCTTCCTGTTTGTGTGTGCCAAGATTGAGAGCTTAATACTAAAAGCATATAACTAAAAGGAGGATTGATGGGACTTTGAATGAGGCTTGGGAACAGCAACTTATAAAATATAAACATATTTATTGTCATAACATATGACAAGAAACATGGCAATTAATGCATAGCTCAAAAATATACATTCATATACAGTACACACATAACAGTGGCATGAAACAGTTCATATATACAGTGCCTTGAAAAGTATTCATACCCCTTGAAATTTTCCACATTTTGTCATGTTACAACCAAAAACGTAAATATATTTTATTGGGATCTTATGTGATAGACCAACACAAAGTGGCACATAATTGTGAAGTGGAAGGAAAATAAATGGTTTTCAAATTTTTTACAAAAAAATCTGAAAAGTCTGGCGTGCATTTGTATTCAGCCCCCCTTACTCTGATACCCCTAACTAAAATATAGTGGAACCAATTGCCTTAAGTCACCTAATTGGTAAATAGAGTCCCCCTGTGTGTAATTTAATATCAGTATAAATACAGCTCTTCGGTGAAGCCCTCAGGAGGTTTGTTAGAGAACCTTAGTGAACAAATAGCATCATGAAGGCCAAGGAACACACCACAACACACTTTGGCACAAATCAAGTTCTTACATAATCATATAAAAACATGGATTACATGGTAACATGTTGCAATAACAGGCAATGTATACCAATATTACTGATTACCATAAGATCAGGTAAAAGGGCAAAATGGTTGTATCAGAGTAAAAAGTAAATTAGATTTAGGACATAGCTGCATCCATATAGCACAACGTGTTACGTGGATCTGCTCCACTTCTACAGGAGTGGACACCTGAACATGTCCTACAAAAAAAAACAAAAGATTGCCAATGAGGTCCAATACATAAACCCATAATACATAAATACATGTAGCCATGCCCTCCGACAAAGACGTGATGATGAAGCGCGTTAGGGCGGGTCTACACGGCTCCCTCATCTGTCAGTGATAGCGTGGTCAAGCCCGGGTTCCATCGCAGCCGTATACCAACTCAGGAGGCGGTGAGAATTGACTTGCGCTGCTTGGCAGACCTTTTCTATATGTTGTTTTACTAATGTTACCATGTAAGCAGATATTATTGTGTGTGTGAATTGTTAATTAAACAGTATTACACTATGCCAGCTCCCCCTTCTGTCTTTGCTTATACGGTAATAGACTTCAGTGTCTAGTCCACTGATATCGTTGTTGGAAAGATTTGACCAGATTTCATAGTGTATGGTGATATAAGGCCCTGTGTATACCGATGACCAAATCCCCATCCTCCCGCACCCCAAAGCCATAGGGGGAGGGGCAAGAAACAGCAGCCCTAGGGGGAAGACTGAAGGATACTCTCAGTCCATTTACCCATCTAGGGATCCTGGTTACCAGGGCTCATATGCAGTGAGTACATCTAATCGGTATGAGCCCTTGGATATTATGGGTAATGGTTATTACCCAAACTCCCCATGTCCTACTCCTTTTTTTTTTTTTTTTAGGGAGAGGTATGAGGGGTCAGCCCAGAGGACGGGCTGAGGGAATCGCAGTGGAGGGGACATCCCCCTTATCCCCATCCTCCATCCAATACACACGATTGGTCAAACCCCCAAGAGTGGGAGAAACCATTCAGCCCAGTCAGGTTTCCAAGGACCACACGAGAAGGGGTTGTAGAGCAGAAAATAGAAAGGGGCCTGAGGTGATAGGAGTAGTTAGTGGCCTAAAAAATAGATCTCTCTTTAATCCCCCACAGCCATCTAACCATCATGTTGAGGTTTTTAAACAATTGGTATTTAAGAATTTGGAAGATATAACTCTTAAAAAGAATGTTCACCCCAAATATATTCAGGAGGGTATTAAGGCACTTGAGGATAGAAAAAATGTTATTATAAGCCCTGCTGACAAGGGAGGTGGGGTGTTGGTACTTGATAAGCATTTTTACCACTCCCAATTAGAGAGTATGCTTTCCGATAGGGATACGTACTCCCTATTGGATAAAGATCCTACTAATGATTATAGGCGTGATCTGTTTAATTTTATTACGGTTATTATTTGATGGTCTTATCTAAAAAAGAAAAATTATTTCTGACACCCAGTTTTAACCGTTTACCTACGATTTACACCTTACCAAAGATTCATAAGGACCCTGTGAAACCTCCAGCCAGGCCTATAGTAAATGGGATTAACTTGGTGACCTCACAAATTGGTCAATATTTGGACCATTTTCTTCAGATGAGTGTTTCCTTCACTAAGGCCTATTTAAAAGACACTGCTGATTTCTTGCAACTAACTAAAAAATTATTTTTTTCTGAAAATCCTGAAATCTTTCTGGTTACGGCTGATGTATCATCTTTGTATACAATCATCCAGCACAATGATGCATTACTAGCCTTGAATTGGACATTCAGTCAAAGGGAGGATATCCCTTTCATACAGAAAAAAATTCTTAGAATGGCTTTAGAGTTTTGCCTTTTGCATAATAATTTCTGGTATACAGGTAAATTCTATAGCCAGAAACGAGGTGTAGCGATGGGCGCAAAATTTGCGCCCAGTCTCGCTAATCTTTTCATGAGCAAGTGGGAGGACAAATGGATTTATGCAATGAGGAATTAGTCTTTTACCAATGCTACATAGATGACTTGATCTTTATATGGCAAGGATCGGAGGCCTCTCTAATTGAACTTTCATCATGGCTTAATACCAATACCAATAATATTCAACTGGAATGAAATTGGAGTAGGGATACGATAAACTATTTGGATGTTACAATTATGAGGAGCCAGAATGGATTATGCACTAATGCTTTTTTTAAGCCAACTGATCGGAACAGTTATATTCCTATTAATAGTGGACATCATCCATTGTGGCTTTGTAACATCCATAAAGGTCAGTTTACACGTATCCGTAGAAATTGTACCTTTTGATGTCAATTATGTTACACAGTCACAATAGATTAAGACCCGTTTCGTTAAAAAGGCATATAACTCGCAATCCCTGGATAGGGCGATTCAGGAGGTTGGGGTCGCTACACAGGATTCTTGTCTTATAACTAAAGAATGAAGTGACAATAAAAAACACGAATGGGGTTTTATTAGTAATTTTCACAAACAATTTAGGGATGTTGAATCCATTTTCAGAAGGCATTGGAATATTCTGAGAATGGATAAAACTTTGTCTAAGGAACTTCCCGACTTTCCTCCTTTTATTTATAAATGGACAGCATCCTTTGGGGATAAAGTTGTAAAAGTTTTAGATCCTCCCACCCGACCTCAAATGTTTTGGGATTGTGCTGGCTTTTAGGCCTGTAGGAAATGCAAGGCTTGCCAACAAGTGAATACCCACATTAGGGTCCTTACTAGTTTCAGGTCTACGGCTAATAATATGGAATTTGAGATTAAAGAATTTATTTCATGCGTGTCCACCCATGTAGTCTATGCCCTTCAGTACTCCTGTGGGCCAATGTATATTGGCAGAACTAAAGGAAAATTGGGGAAAAGGGTATCTGAGCATATTTATAACATCCTAATAGGATACAAGGACCACAGTGTTTCATTACATTTTACATTAAAACATGGGAGGGACCCCTCTGGCTTGAAATTTTGGGGAATTGATAAAATTCATCCCGCATGGAGGGGTAGTAATTTAGTCTGCGAGTTGTCAAAATTCAAAACTCAGTGGATATATTTGACTAATACTATGAGCCCAAATGGAATGAATATTGATCTAGATTTGAATTGTTTTATTAGTGATTACTAAAACTTTTTTTGTTCTTCTCATGATTATTAGTCTGTATTTTTTTTTTTGACCTGTTTTACATCCATTCATTCTTTTTTGAGGCTATATGTGATTTTATAGTACATACCTTTCTCGAGTCGCATGGCTTTTGAAGTATCATGTAGGGTAATATTATTATTTATTGTATTTTTTTTAGTAGTCAATGCATGAGTTTCTCGGGCCTTGATTTATATATGCTTAATGGATAATACATTTTAGATTAAATTATATATTATGTTTTTCTGGCAGTATTTTATGGATGTCTATGTGAAGGAATTTTATTATGGGTTGATTTTAAATCTTAATTTTAAATTATTTCCTTTGCCTTTTAGGGGTTTTACTATTATAATATAATATATTACAATGAGTTAGTGATCTGTTTATCCGCAGGGAATTTTTCCTGCTTCTCATTGTTTTTAATTACACCAGTATCATTTGTCATTACTGCAGTGTGCTGTCTTTTAATAGTGTTGCAGCAGCGCAATTTAAGGGTGCAATTATTTTTTTGCGATAATTTGTGTATTTGCCATTCTACTTCTGCCTTTGCTGGGTTGGTGTCGGGCCGCGGTGTATCCACGTTTTTTGCATTTGCCTGTCGGTTAAGTGTTTTTTTTTTTTTACCTGCGTGTGGATTTAAGGGAAGAGCCGTGCCGTGTAACCATGCCCTCTGACAAAGATGTGATGACAAAACATGTTAGGGCGTGTCTACATGGCTCCCTCGTCTGTCAGTGATGGCGCTGGTCAAGTCCAGATAAACTAAACCACGGTTACTAAGGGTCACAGAGCACATCTTTCATTATTTTTATTGTGGACTTTCTTTCTATATGCCGTAGTGGATTGAATTTTCAAAAGGACTTTTTTTCTTATTGCATTTTTAGCTCTGTCAATGTTGAAATGACTTGTTTTTTTTTTAGCAGATTTTTGTTGATTGATTTTGTTTGTAATAGCTGCTGTTGTGCAATTAAACTTTTGGTCCATTTGAGCACTTGGATCAGTGATATCCTTGTGGTTTACTATTTTATTCAATATATAAACCCATTAGGTAAAAAAAAGCATGGGGCAGAAAAGGAATGTCCGCCCATGATACTTACATATCAGTAAAGTGAACACCATGCGATACTGCAAACACAAGGCTGATGAGGAAGTCTATCCCGGGAGCTAAGGGGGGCCACAAGGAAAATCAGGTGCAAAAACACACACCCATGGGGGAGAGCGTCTCCATGATTTTGTTGTGGTGGTGCAGGAGAGTGATCCAACTAAATATGTGAGATAAAATGTGTAGTGTAAATTTCATACTGAAAGCATATTTGCCTAAGCCATAATTCTTTGTTCAGTCTGTTTGCAGAACTTTAAGTAAAATACCTGATTACTGTGTCACAATTCTGGTGTCTGTGTAATTGTATCGACATATTAAAATGTGTCCGAACCCAGGGTGTCAGAGCTGTTGGGAGGCTTAAAGGGTCAGTCATCTTCAAGCGTCCCTCGCGGAGATGGCGCTATAGTTTGGGGCTCATCTGGGTACCTCTCATGGGCTGCCCTAGTAAGTCGTGTGATGAGTCAAGAGCTGAAGAAAGCATGGACTCAGCCGCAGCAGCCACTTGGGGTCAAGAGCAAGGCAGCCGGTTGGAGTTGTGTATGGTGGTGGAGATACCAGGAGTTGAGTGGCCGGAGAGGCAGGTGTGGCAGCTGGTGAGGAAGGAAGTGGTAGAACAAGGGGCCCATCTCGTTGATATGAGAACTGAGTTCAGCCTAGATTGCACCCGTGTCTTGTTGGAATGGAGAGTGGCTATACCAACTTGCTTCCAGAAGGGTGTTGTGAGTTTGGCGGAAGGGATAGAGGTGGAAGTAATACCGTTACTGCCAGCTGAAGACCTGGAAGAGGATCGCTCACAGCTCGGATCAATAAGCCCAGTGTCAGAGAAAGCTGATGTACTTGCAGTTGGGTTGCCACCTACCTCATTTTAAACTGACATGAGCAAACTAGTTGAGAGCTTAGTGTAGAATAGTACAGCTTTAGCCTATCAAGGATACCAGAAGATTCTGCTTTCGCAGATTCTGACCCCTGGTGGAGAGGATGGATTTGAGAGCTGGATGGATCAGACCATGCAAGCAGTGGAGGAGTGGATTGTTCCAGAGGTGGTGAAAAGACAGAGGATAAGTGAAAGTCTTAGAAGCCCAGTGGCAGACATGATCCGTGGTCTAAAAAGGGGAAAACTAGACTGTGTAGCGATGGATTACATTGAAGCCCTGTGTGCTGTGTATGGCAGAGTGGAAATACTTTCTGCCCTAATGTACAAATTTGAGCACACCTACCAGTACAGGGGTGATATGCTCTCAGATTATGTCACCAGAGTGGGTCGGATCCTACATCAGATCATTTTAAAGAAGGGGATTGATCCCTGTAATGCTGACAAAATTAATGTAGAACAAATTCTGCGAGGTGCTAGGCCCAACCACCCAATTGTACTGAGACTGCTACTTAAGGGAACATAAGCGGCCCCTACCTACCTACCCTGTAGGGCTGCGCATCTTCACTGGCCTCACGATTCGATTACGATTATCAAGTCAACGATTCGATTCGATTCCGCGATGCATCACGATGCATCACGATTACAGCGCAAGTCCGCAAGTTCTCATGGTTTTCATCAAAAAAAAATTCAAGTAGTCAGGAGGACTCCATTTTTTTTATTCTATCTGTTCTTAAGAAAAAAAAAGAGACAGCAGAGGAGCTCCAGGCTCTCTTCCACAATACTAAAGGAGATGGTCAGAGCCTGCGGACATGCTACAGGAGATGGTCAGAGACTGCGGACATGCTACAGGAGATGGTCAGAGACTGCGGACATGCTACAGGAGATGGTCAGAGACTGCGGACATGCTACAGGAGATGGTCAGAGACTGCGGACATGCTACAGGAGATGGTCAGAGACTGCGGACATGCTACAGGAGATGGTCAGAGACTGCGGACATGCTACAGGAGATGGTCAGAGACTGCGGACATGCTACAGGAGATGGTCAGAGACTGCGGACATGCTACAGGAGATGGTCAGAGACTGCGGACATGCTACAGGAGATGGTCAGAGACTGCGGACATGCTACAGGAGATGGTCAGAGACTGCGGACATGCTACAGGAGATGGTCAGAGACTGCGGACATGCTACAGGAGATGGTCAGAGACTGCGGACATGCTACAGGAGATGGTCAGAGACTGCGGACATGCTACAGGAGATGGGCACAGACTGCGGCGGACATGCTACAGGAGATGGGCACAGACTGCGGCGGACATGGCACAGGAGATGGGCACAGACTGCGGCGGACATGGCACAGGAGATGGGCACAGACTGCGGCGGACATGGCACAGGAGATGGGCACAGACTGCGGCGGACATGGCACAGGAGATGGGCACAGACTGCGGCGGACATGGCACAGGAGATGGGCACAGACTGCGGACAATAATGCAGAGTTGTGGTGTGATGAAGGCACATAGAAGACAATTTATGATATGGACTTGTGTCACAGCGCCCCCCCTCCCTCCCCCTCCCCCTCCGTACTCACATGCTGCTCTGCCGGTGGCAGCCTGTAATGAGCAGGGCGATCTGCCTGCTCACCATCTCCCCCCGATCTCCATTTGTGCGGCCGG